>NC_056737.1:1903020778-1903148278 GCF_019279795.1 Protopterus annectens
ATGAAAACATGGCAGAACAAGCAGGATTCTTGGAGATGAATAGCCCCCAAGCAGTACACGCACACTGAGTGCCCATCAGTTAATGACATCTTGTTACTACATTCTACACACTTTTTAAAGCCCAAAGGCCTGTGTTCTTTGGGATCCTTAGACATGCTGACAAGAAAACTCCACACACCACACAGAAGAACACAGGAACACCCTTGCACCAAAACCAAACACAGAAGGTCACAGGAAACTAGAGTCTCTAACTGAAATGGCCTAGACCACGGACAACCACAAGGAGGACTGGGTCCTCTAATTTAAACGGGCCTAGCCCAGGAAACAAGAGACTAACACCACAGAAACAACAAAACACCAACAAACAGGAAAAACTCCAACTGGACAGTAGTGAGAACAAGGTCCTCTGACTGAAAAACGGGCCTAGCCCGTGGAGACAAGGGGCGAACGGGATACCACAAGGCCAATGGAACCGGCCACACAACCAGCAGAAACAATACACACAAGGTAGCTATGAAAATAGCTTTTTGGTCAACAATTTGTTTAAATTTAGAAGAAAAAATTATACTTAGCCACGGCCAAGAGCGAGACCACATCTAAGCATAATGAGCGGCAAACGAGATCTGAGGTGGGCACGTTGCAGTATGGGATACCTCTTAGCCATGAGCCAATTGAAGACTTCGAGCTACAGTATGGCCGAGTCGGAGCTGAACCCCAAGGGTAAGAATGTAGGCGAGATTGGACTACATAACATCTGTTGTTACATATATTAATGACTCGTCTGGTGAGATAAATAATGTTAGGCAAAGAGCAAACAGAACACATTTAGGAAATGATGTGTCTATTATCTGTAAAGATCATTCAATTCCTATGAAACAAGATGATGTCCCTGACGACTTTGGAATTCTGGATGTAAGTATTCAGCATTCTGAGGATTCAGAGTGTTTAGAAGGCAACAAAAGAAAGAAAGAAAGAAAGGAAGAAGTCCACAACAAATAACAAAGAAGAAAAAGAAACTGATTAATATCATCTGTAAAGTAAAGAGAATATATAGTGAATAAGACACAGCTTTATGTCACACATATTACAGGGAATGATAATATTTTTCTTTCAGAAAACCTTCAGTCTATAGAAAAAGGCATAATTTTTCCAAAAGAGAAGGTAGAAAAAAAGGCAAGGGGCAGGTAAAAAGGAAGGCATCAAAATTTAACGTGGAAGGCTTGAAGAGCATTACTGTAAGAAAAAAGAGAAAGACAGATGTTGACTACATGGCTCAAGTTGTGGATATACAAAGCTACTGGATGAGAATTGTATGCTTGCAAATTTAATACACAATGAAAATAGTGGAATTAATAAGACTAATGGTGATGAAGATCATTTCTTTGTAATAATTGATAAAAGGATATATAATTAAAAATGTGTTGTGCTCTTTGTTATATTCATAAGGATGTTTATTTTTTAAAAATATGTAATTTTTTTTTTTTGGTATTAGGTTGTCCTAAAAAGAATGTTTAAAATTAATCACAAAATCTCTGTAGTATTACCATCCTAATAAGGATGATTAGGCAAATAAATTAAACTACAAAATCCCTATAATTATCACTGTCCTAATAAGGACATTTGGGTGAACAGTGTAGTGTCTTCGTCCTGATAAGGACGTTTCCAGTCTATTAGCTCAGGAAAACCAGGAGCTCTGGAAGCCTTGGTTCTTTTCAAAATATTTATTTGTGGTAGGTTAATAAAGAACACAACACATTTTAACTATCTTTTTAAGGATGGCTTTTTAGAGATTTTGATTCACAAAAGAGATTGTTGTCACTTTATTGTAACTGAGATTCATAACAGATTTTTTAACTACATTTAAACGTCCTTATCAGGATGACCTAGAATCAGAAAGGTACTATTACCTATAAACCATCCTTATAAGGACAGTAAACCACTAGTTTAACCCAGAACTAGCCACAGTCCCAGCCTCTTAGCTAAGACTGTTACTCTCAGCCTTTATTGCTCCTTACAGACCAGGACTACAGAGCAATTTGTGACCTGCATTGGCTAACTCTGAGTTCATCCAAGATCCTACTGTTTTTTTTTTTTTTTTTGGCTTAATTTCAGAGTGCAATTGCTGTATTCCATGCACTTCAAATTTTGTTATGCACCTTTCAAAGCCGGGTCTCATCAGTACCACGTCAGCCATCACAGAACAATATTGGCAGTGATTTTTCAGCTTTAATAGTTGCAACACAGTTTGTGCTGCAAGCACAAATAAAACTGGTAGGATGAAGTGTCTAACAGCTTTTAAAGTTATTGACAGGGCTGTAGCCAGTATTTTTAGTATTGCACACCAGCTTCTGGAACATAACCCAAAATTTAGCCCTCCATTTAGGATAGTGCATGTTTCAGGATAGCATAGCTTTTAATTACTCAAAAAAAAATCTCTCCCTCTCGATATATATATATATATATATATATATATATATATATATATATATATATATATATATATATATATATATATATATATATATATATATATATATATATATATAAGATAGATATAGATATAATGTTACTGGACAAAAATGTCAAAAAAGCACCACTATGCTAAAAACATGCTATTTGAAAATACCACTATGTTAGATACGTGAAAGATTTTTATGCCATTTTAGACAGTATTACTATATTAGATACATGACCCGTGGTGGTGATGGTGCTGCGGTAGCATTGTCGCCTCACAGTAAGTTGCTGTCCGGTTCGATTCTCAGCTAGAGCGTATTCTGTGTGGAGACATGCGTGAATGGGCGTACCTTCGCTGACGGTTGTGCGTCAGGCCTGGCAAGCTGGTATGTAAAAATCAACTGCCAATCAATAGCGGACCGGAGTTCCGCTGTGGCGACCCCTAACCGGGAAAAGCGGAAAGACACAAACAAACTATATTAGATACATGAAAGATTTTTAAACATACATTTTAACAAAGCACAACACACTGCATAAAATAAATTCTTTGTAAAAAAAGGTGTACAATGCAGCATATAAGGAATATGTCTGGTTACACCTCTGACTGTTAGCTGTGTATGTGGCAGCACTAAACATGTTAAAGCTTTCAAGGATCTAAAACACTTTTTGCTCTTACACCTTTTTATGTAACTGGTAGTACACTGAAGCAGCTAAACCTGAGTGTAGTACAAAGAATCATGATTCAGTCTCTTTGATCATAAATAACTACTTATGGATGACAGATTTGATTATGAGAGTTTAGCTTGTTGCCACTCATGAGGTAAATTTCTTTAAATTCATGTGTCAGACATGTAACATGTTGGTTATGACTGGAAGCCCAGTCATAATCCTCTGTATGCACTGTGAGCTTATTGTTTACATTTAATTTTAATTAGGCTATGATTGAAAAAGGGCCCTTGTATAAAATAAATAATAAAACAAATTCATGTGACTAGCAGCTCTGATACACAAACTGAGTAAGACAAGTACTAGCCTGCACAGTGGGATGATCAACCACTGGAAAATTTGACCAGATCACTCCAGATTTAAATGTTTCTCTATAGAAACATTGCTGCATATGCAGACACACGCACACATATGTGATATCTATCTATACATATATATAAAAAAAAATATATATATATATATATATATATGTGTGTGTGTGTGTGTGTGTGTGTATATATATATATATATATATATATATCTATGGGTCCCTATGAAATGATAGAAAACTTATTTGATGGAAAATCATTTGGCTGAAACCAAAACATAGAAAGCTCAAAACACTGAAAACTTATTTGACTGAAACTCAAAACACTGAAAATGCTATATGCCCTTTTCCCCACGGTAGTGCGGTCCTGGAGTTTGTATATATAGTTTGGGGAGGTGGGGGGCAAAGCCCCCCACAATGGGGGGTATGGGGGGGTGTAGCCCTCCACATAGTTTATGTAAATATTGTTTTCTCCAAACAGTTATTCATTATAGTTATAAGTATCCATGTGTAGCATTTAAAATGTATGAAGTATGTGAGAGGCTATGCCTCCCACACCCCCCATTGTGGGGGGCTGTGCCCCCCAACTATATTTACTAACTCCAGGATCGCACTACCGTGGGGAAAAGGGCATATAGCATTTTCAGCGTTTTGAGTTTCAGTCAAATGAGTTTTCAGTGTTTTGAGCTTTCTATGTTTTGGTTTCAGCCAAATGATTTTCCATCAAATGAGTTTTCTATCATTTGATAAGGACCCATATATATATATATATATATATATATATATATGTTTATAATGCTTATTCATTATAAACACCTATACATATATATATATATATATATATATATATATATATATATATATATACACATACATATGGGTTGAGTTGCCATCCACCGAATACTATAAAAGCTTTGCCGTATAGTGAGCTCCTAAGGTTACACAGATTGTGCAATATGGAAGTGGATTTTTTGAAAAAAATTGCATATTATTGTGGATATGTTTGCCAAGAGGGTATATGATGATATGGCATTAAAGAGCTGTGTGGAAAAATTTAGAACACAAAGGGTGATAAGTGACTTAGATATGCATTCACATAAGAACCAAATAGGAAGTGTGAATAACCAGAGAAAACAGATATATTTTGTTACTACATATAACTTACTGAGTAACAAATAGTGGATTTATTAGGATTTTACTTGGTGGGTTTGGTGAATTTATATGATTTTGCTGATGTATTATGTAAAACTCCATGTATTTTGCATAAAAGAAGAAATATAAAATATATGATGATGCATGGCAGGTATGCCCCCCCCAAAATAATGTATCGGACACTATCATGCTAGTAGGGGCAATACCCTGTGGAAGGTGTTCTAGATGTAAATTTCTAGTGAACAATTTTGGTAAAATCAATGGAGAGAAATTTGTACTGAAATATAAATATAGCTGTGACCCCAGCCTGGTGTAGTTAAACAGCAATTTGCTTTCACAGAAAAATGAGAATAGCCTAGTTTACCCCTTAATTTTTACATGGTTTACAGTTTGGGTTGAATATTTAACCAAGATCCACCTCCTAACCAGTGTTCACAGGGTGAACAAAAGAACTACTTTTTGAGATACTATCTCAGATGTTCACTTGGTGTTTGTACATTACTATTTACATCCAATGCTAGTTTCTTTTCTATTTCATCTATTAATTATATATTATTACTGTATCAAAATATACTTCATACTGACTATGAAGGGCAAATGCAAACATTTTCTGACCTACAGCTCATTGCATTGTGACTACTGCTATTGCCTCAAAGTTCCAAGGCATATAGTTTGATCCTGACCTTTGCTTAATATGTGTTGAGTTTGCAAGTTCTTGCTGTGACCATATGGATTTTTTAGTTTCCGCTTACTGTTAAAGGCATGCCACACTGTTTAACTGGCTATTCTCTGCTGTCTGTTCATAACAGTTTTTGACTGTGATCTGGGTCATGGCTACACAGCTCCTGCAAGGATAAGACTGCTTGTATGATTAATAAATTATTAAATTAAATGAAACTAAAGTGCACAGGATATTTACAACAAATATGATTTTCCAATGTGGATAGCAATATTAATCTACTTCTGCTTGTTAGTACCTCATTTTCATTTATTTGTCTGTGCTTTGTTAAATGCGCACAACCCATTTATAGAAGGATCATAGGGAGATAAGATTGTCTATACTCTGAATAAATAATATCATATGAAATGATCCCATGTTAAATCCTGCAAGTGTCAGCACACCTCTGCTTCTTATAGAGAAGTAACCTGCAAGTACAATATGCTATACTATACTATACTATACTATACTATACATCAGTATAATTTTCATGCCTGGAGAAGTCCTAATAATAAACACAAGTCATATAAGGAATGTATGGAAACAAGGACTCTGATAATTTCCATGTCTACAATACAATATCACGTACATACAATGCAGGTGCTGGGGCAGATGGAACAGCAGAGCAGAAGAAGTGGAGAGGGTGTGTTTTCTAGAAGGCAAGGCAATTAGTGAGTTTAAATGCTACAGCAGAAATAAAAGAATTAAAGAGGTAGAACTACCAAGTAAAAGCAAGACAGGCCAATATATGGCGAAACAAAAAGAGAACTAGCAAATAGTTAAAGAATTTTACATCAACAAGAGTAGCTTCTATCTGTTCAGCTTTGGCTGGGTCAATCTCTTGACCAGTAGGTGTCACTACTGACCAAATAAAAATTCAATGGTAATACCACTTCAGCATTCCTTGCATTACTTTCAATAAGATATGCAAATAGTCTGCTCTGTGAAACACAAACCGATTTCTACCTGACACAAGTTCTGACTCCATCTAAGACACTGTGCTTTTGAAAAGGATAACCTTATTTGAGGATAGGAATTGATTGAAGAGAACATGCATAAACAGCACTTCAGCATTTTGAAAAACTTAAAGAGTTCAGCAGTATCGCAGTACAAAAATCAGACTAGCTTAGCTGCATATAATCTGTCATGAAAAGCAGGCCATACTAAATAAGCAGACCTCTCAACTGTCCGTGTTTTAGAAGAATGCTCCCGTCTTCAGGCCTGATTTACTCCTCCACAGGATTTCCCTGTTTTTAGAGGTTGTTGTTGTGTCTTTCGGCTTTTCCCGGTTAGGGGTCGCCACAGCAGAACTCCGGTCCGCTAATGATTGGTAGTTGATTTTTACGTGCCGAGTTACCAGCCCTGATGCACAACCTTCAATGAAGGTACGCCCATTCACGCATGTCTCCACACAGAAGACGCTCTAGCTGAGAATCGAACCGGACAGCGTCTTACTGTGAGGCAACAACGCTACCGCAGCACCACCACCGTGGGTACTGTCCCTATTTTCAGGGTTGATTTATCATTTCGCTCAATTTTCTGAACCCTCTTAATCATATGTGATTTTTCAAGCTGTCAAGTACACAGCAAGACACACTATGTGACCTATATACTAGTCTCAACTATCATTTTAAGAAAAAGGACACAAATCTTACATTTCCCTTTTTCTGAAGCAAAAATAAATGGCTTTGTGAGGTAGAAGTTTACAATACAGGTCATTAAAATCCATAGATTTTACACTGTTTCCTTAATAATGTGCTTATATTGTTCCAATATTTTTGTCACTCTCTTTATTAAACCTGTATTTCTGAGTAGTATCTTACATAATTACATCCATTTTGTTCCTTCGTTTACAACTGTTTATAAAATGTTAAGCTCCCACAAACAATGTGTACATGCCTGCATCCCCCAAGCTATGTACAGCATTCTTTTGCCTGAGTTAAGGGCTATATGGATCCCTAAAATAAAACAGATGTTCATTTACCATATTTACTGACCTGTGCAGTAGCCTTCTGTTTTGGCTAAGTGTTGAAATCTCCACTTTGGCAGTCCGCAGCTTAGCAACATGTTTCTCTGTTGCAGCTGTGTATGCCATGGTGTTACTAAGCTTGACTGCCAACCAAGGAGCAAGCCCAGACTGTATGCCAGGATATAAACACAGCATATAAGGATGTATAAATGCATTGTTGCCTGACCAGAAAACTCCATCGAAGGCTACCTTGCAGATCAATAAATATGAAGAATACATATTAGTTATACTTGATATTGAAAGCTCTCTGTAGTAGATAACTGTTTGGAAGAATTCAAAGCAATAAATAAAACCTCCTGGGATTCTACAATCAGAAAAAAGACAAAATGTAAAAGCTCAGAAGGCCAGTTACTGTAATACTGAAGTGTCAAAATAGGCTTGTCTTCTGGAATCATGATCCGGTTGATGATGATTGATGAGGGTGTGAAAACAAATGGCCATGGCAAAATTATCTGCAATGCAGACAATTTTGAAGCAAGCACTGGAAGTGGGCATGATTATGCAAGTATAATCTTTTACAGACATATTCTCCAGAAGGCAGTTTGTCACCTGATGGCAGTACATGATGCAGATGCAATTTTTTTAGAAAGACTGGTTATGAACTGTAAACCCTCCACCCCTCCCAAAGCACAATCAACTGTTCAGCCTTCCTGAATTCATGCAAGCTTTTCAGTAAAAGGTCAACTTTTGATGCATGCTCAAGGTATGAAAGACTCCCTCTTCTTAAATTCTACTATTGGATGAAAACAAGCATATTAAATGTCTGGTTTAAGGACCGTTCTAAAACCACTTTTGGCAAGAAACATAAATTAGCCATAAAGAACACATTTTCTTTATGAAAGGGTAAATATAGTTTCCTAGAAATATAGGCAAAACATTCAAGTTCTAGTAAGTAAATGTAATGGCCACCAAGCAAAGTGACTTCCAACTGACATGCAGCTGAAGTCACAAGAAGAAGAAGGGTTCATCAAAGACAGGTAAAGATACAGAATTTCTTTAGGGATCTACTTCAACATGTGGTGCTGGACTACAGTTCTGAACTGTACAAGGTCATTATGGGCACATATACCAGAAACATGCAGTTAATATATATACAGTTAGGGCAATGGCACGTTCATCATTTACCATAAAAAGAGGGGCTAAATTCTCATTCCATTAAAATAAAATATTGTTGTAACAGTAACTTTAAATTTCACGAAGTTTGTAGGTAAGACAATATTCTTTTACCCCCCAAGGCCGAGCAGCGTCAGAATTTGTATATTTAAAGTTGTTAGGAGGTGGAATGAAGGGGTCTCACCTCAATGCAACAGTTACGCTTTTATTTTCATTTTCTTTTACTGGACTTCAGTATTGATTGATTACAATAGTTTTGTACTCTGTACTAACATGAATACAAGCATGCATAGTAACTGAGGTCAGACTGAGACCGGAGTTGTAGGTACCTCAAGCAAGTCAAACCTGCTTACATGATAAACAAATTTGGCAATGTAGACTATTTCTGTGGCCATACCACAGTAGAAATGTCTTATGTGTAGAAGGCTTCCTGGCAGCTTCAATAACTTTAAGACTTCTACAAAGTGAACCAAAAGAATCGGGTGATCTAAACAAAAAGCTAGACGCTGTGGTAGGGATTATTTTTGTCCCATTTAAGGGAGGTTTCATGGGCTAGAACGGGGAAATTTTCCTAAACATCTAAAAAATTGAGAACATGAAACTACACCTTTCTTTTGTAACAGAGGGAAAAGTACAGTTGTGTAAGTCCTACTTACCTATATCAGTGGCATTTTAGGTAGATTCACAAAGCTAACACTCCCTGGGAGGTGGACGGATAAGGATCCAGGAGCCTGTGGAGTAGGGTCCTATCAAAGCCTGCTCTGGGCCTTGAAAAGGAATCCTGTATGTAATGTTTTGTGAAGGTATGAATAGAGAACCAGGCTGCTGTCTCTAAAATGCTTCCAGAGTCTACACCTTTCCAAAATGCCATATAAGAGGATAAGACCCTGGTCAGGTGAGCTGTAATCTTGATTGGAAGAGATTTACTACAGTGAAAGTAACAGAACACAATAACAGAGGGCAACCATAGTGTAATAATTTGCTCACAGATAGATTGACCTTTCTTAGCCCATATAGAGAAGTCAAACAGCTGTTCAGCATTCCTAAAGTATTTTGTTCTGTCAAGGTAGTATCCGAGCTGCCTGTGAGTATCCAAAGTACATAGAGTTTTTTCCCCTTTGTTTTTTGGATCAGGACAGAACACTTGGAGATTGATGGCTTGATTCAAGGTAAATTCTAAAACAGCTTTAGGCATGAATGAATGATTACTGCATAGCACAACCCTGTCCTTGGGGAAAAATCAGATAGGGTTGGCCCACCATGAGAGCTTACAGCTCAGAGACATGCCTTGCAGATATCAGAGCAATAAGTAAAACAGTTTCCAAGTAACGAACTACAGATCAGCCTGAGAGTTAGATTCAAAAGAAGGTAAGGTAAATTTTTAAGAACAAAGTTGAGATCTCAGGTAGGCAGAATTTGCTTTTGAGGGGGTCTCACAAGCAACACTTCATTCATAAACTGATCACAAAAAGAGATGAAAGAAGGGAATCTATGGGCAGACAATCTGAGATGGACGCAAGATACACTTTGATAGAAGTTATGACAAACCATCCCTAAGTAGCTCACACAAAAATTTCAAAATCAGAGGGGCAGAAAACCTTTCGGGGCATCTGCTATTGACTGGGCACCACCTAGAAAACCTCTTCCACTTGTAAACATAAGATTTTCAAGTTGTATGTTTTCTTGCCCCCTTAAATAGCTGCTGCACATCCTCATGGAACAAGTGCCTAAAAGGTATCAAAATAGAACCATTCAGGCTGTCATTTGCAATTTCTAAGTTTGGGCACACCATTCATCCCTGATATTGTATGAGCAGATCCAGTCTGTGCGAAAGCAGTCTGCCTACGGTAAATGTCCTTGGCCACTTGGCTCATTAAAAGGGAAAAATAACTTTGCCAGGGCAAAAGGTAGTTACCACAATGATCTTTGGTAATTCTTTTTGAAACTTTAGAAGTAACTTGGAAATCAATGAAAAGGGCGGAAATGCATATGGGAATAACATTGCATCAGTCCTCTAAGCATGGCTACAAGGATGTCTTGAACAGAATTTTTTCAGTTGTCTGTTTTGAAAGGAGGCAAATAGATCTACTTGAGGTGTTCCCTATATCTGGATTAAGTCCTGGAAGACCTCTACATGGAGCTTCTACTTGTGAGAGTCTGTCCAGGATCTACTTAGTCTGTCTGCCACTGCGTTTTGCTCTGATAGAATATATGAGGCTTGAAGAGTCAGAGAATGTTGTAGAGCCAGTGCCACAGTATTATTACCAACCATTAAAGAGGATATGATCTTGTATCCCCTCACTTGCTTGTTCTGGTACAACATCATGGTAGTGTTGTCTGTAACCACTAGAAGAGGATTCATAGTCCATAAGTGGTGAAGAAACTTTAAAGCATGAATCACTAAAATACCTCTTTTATGTTTATGTGCTTTGGCATGTCCGGAGGATCCAATAAGTGTTGCACATTAATTCCCGTGGACACTGCTCTCCATGCAAAATCACCAGAGTCCATCTGGACAGATTGGACTGGGGTCTGATGACAGAAAGGGAGTCCTGGATTCAGAGATAGTTGATTTCTCCATCACTGTAGTTCCTGTTTCACAAATCCCAGTAACAGTACCAGAAAATCGAAGGAATGAAGGTGATGGGTCCAACAACTGTTCAAGTATCATTGACCTTTTCTCATGTACAGTCGGACCACTGAAATCATGCAGCTCACTGATGCCTTGAGGCTTAGAATTTTGAGGAACTCTCTTGCTGAGGCCACATCTAGAAGAGAGAAATCCAATAAAATGCCCTGATAAGTCAGAACTTTGTTTTCTGGCAGGAAGGCCATCCTTTTACTGTGTCTATCCAATACTCCAGGAAAACAATTCATTGAGAGAGTGTGAAGAAGGACTTCTGAAGGCTTGATTTAAAATCCAAGTGGGAAAGGAGGGATGTGACCTTGTCTGAAGACACCAAGCACTGGGATACAGAATCTGCACAAATCAGAAAATCATCGAAATAAGGAAAAATGTGGATGCCTATGGTTCTGCAGTAGGCAAACAATGTGACCACTTTATAAACACTTGAGGTGCAGTAGATAGTTAAAACAGTATACAAAAAAACTGATCATGTAAGTTAGACACTGCAAATCTCAAAAATTTCCTGAAAATGGGAGCAATAAGAATATGATGATAAGCATCCTTGAGATCTATAGTCACCACGAAGCAGTAGCCTGGTGGCAAAACTAGGACTTACTGTAAGGTGAGTATCTTGCATTTTAGAACTTTTACCAAGGTATTTAGAAAGGGTAAGTTTAAGTCAGGTCCCAAGAAGTGCTCCTTTTTTGGTCCCAAAAAAATTCTGGAGTAAAATGCTTTGCGTTTGTGTATTGCAGGCAAATGTTCTATGATTCCTACTTTTACCATGCAATGAAGCACTGGAGGAAACAGATCTGACTGGTCTGGTGGGTACGGGGGACTTACCCTGAAAGGGGGAGGATTTTCTACTGACTGCCAAGTGTATCCTCTACAAATTATTATCAGAACCCTTTCGTCCTTGGATTGTTGCAACCAGGCTACAGGGTTGAGAAAGAGCCTGGGGGATGGAGACAGAAAAGGATGAAAAGGAGGGGAATATGGGTGTTCCATGACTTGACAAAGTCATTTCTTTGCAGGGGGTTGATCCTTTTTCAGAACGGTATTTCCTCTTGTCTGATTTTGAAAGAATTATCCTCCTACCATTTCCTTTTGAATCCCTGACTTTTGTTTGGCTGGGATTTTTTATTTGTTCTGCACCTTGAAGGGAAACACTTTGTTTGGGGAGAACATGGGTACATGAAACATCTTAGATATCCCATGCATCAATTCTCCTGTATCATCCTTTTGTTTGAGAATATGTGTAACAGAGGACCCAAACTCCATTTCAGAATATAAAGGTGCATTGAAAATTTAGGCTTTTAAATCATCAGAGAAGTTCTGATTATGTAACCAAATATACCATCTTAATAAAACAGAAGAAGCCACATTTTTCGAGACTGTATCTAACATTCAAGCAAAACTTTCAAAACATGTTTTGAAACCTGAGTTAAATTAGAAGCTATTTTATTCATGTAAGACTTTTGCTCTGCAGATAAGTATGCAGCAAAATCATCCAAACTGTATGCACACTGCAAAATACATTTCCTCATATAGCCTTGATAATTTAGCATTCTAAATTCCCACCTTCCTTCCAAACAAAACCCCAATGACTTACTAATTCTGAACCTAAAAATTCACAGTATTATAAACAAAATAGAAGAACTCCATTCCACCAGCTCTTTATACAACCCAAACATCATTGTCATCACTGAAACATTGCTTAAACCACATATCAGTGACAACTCCATATCCCACCTGGTTATAATGTTTTTAGGTCTGACTGGCTACTCAAAAGAGGAGATGGAATAGCCCTATTACATAAAACTAACTTAAAAGTGCAATCCCTACATACAGATACCCCAGACTTCAAACATGCTGAAACCTTACTTGCAAAACTCTCCCTAAATCAACACAAACATCTTAACCAAATAGGCATCTATATACCCCCAGGTAACAATTTTCCAACCCTCAAATCAATACTTCTCTGGGCCTCCTACTTCCTACCCCAAGAAACCATCATATTAGGTGATGTAAATGTGGACTGGAACTATATACACTCTCCCACCCCATGTGCCATATTAATCTCTATAATTTTACCCAACTTATCCAGTCCCCTACCTGCATTGATAAAACCACAAAAAGAGAATCCGCACTAGACTGGATCTTCACCAATCAGCCCAATACTGCCCATCAATGGGGCACATTGGCCAACACACTTAGTGACCACAACCCTGCCTTCACACTTAGACATAGGCAAAAAACCACCAACTCTCCCTCCCTCCCTCCTACAAACCCGCTCCTGCAAAAATCTCCCCAAAGGCAACTTCCTGATGGCCTTAAAATACTATAACTGGTCTCCCATCAAAGCCCTTCCACTACAGTTGAATACTTTAACTCCTCATTTGTAAACATCCTCAACTAACTAGCCCCCATAAAAACAATTATGATACATAGTAACCCTACTTCCTGGCTCCAAAAAACCACAAGAACCCTACTCCAAAATAGGGACAAAGCTTGGAAAACCTGGCACCATTACGGAACACCTGCAACTAGGCAATACTTTCTTGAACTTTGGAATAAGACCAAAAAACAAGTTAAACTAGATAAACAAAACCACTACCTGTCCCTACAAAAGAAGTATAATAGCAACCCTCAGAAATTCTGTGCAACAGTAAGTAATATCCTTCAGCCTGGTAAATCCAGCACTCCACCCCCCCCCCCCCCAATGTCTCCAGCACTGATCTCGATATTGCCTGCAGCTTTAATAACTACTTCACCTTCACCATTCTGAATATCATAAATAACTACACCACCACCAACAACACTTCCCAACCCCCTACAACCCAACAAGGCTGTATCCCCTTCTCACTTATGCCAATACAAACATCCTACATACAAAAATTACTAACTAAACTCAAACCCACCACCCTAGCTGCTGACAACATCCCCGCCGAATACCTGCAACTCGCATCCATAGTCATAGCCTACCCTATCTCATTACTAATTAACAGACCCATTACTGAGAACACCATGCCAATCTTGTGGAAAACCTTTTTCATCATTCCCCTTCACAAAGGTGGACCCTCTACCGATCTCTCTATCACCCAACAGCAATACTTTCACCCCTGTCAAAAATTCTAGAGAGATGCATATATCACCAAATCCTCTCCCACCTCCTTTCCAATAACCTTCTCTCTCCTACTCAACACGGCTTCCACCCATCTCACAGTACCTCCACCACCCTACTCAGATTTACCAACACTATAAACTCCTATAGGAACCAAGGCAATCTTGTCGCCCCTTCCTTGATTTATCCAAGGCATTTGACATGGTATCCCACAAAAAACATTTAACTTGTCTCTCTGACCTTAACTGTGACACGCCCACTCTGCTCCGGTTCAAAAGCTACCTAGGAAACCGTCACCAGTCCGTCAAATGGATAAACTCTCTATCCCCCACCACGCCCAGTCACCCTAGGCATACACCAAGGTTCTATCCTTGGTCCACTTCTATTTAATATCTTCACCAACCAACTCCACCTAGCTACCACAAAAGCTGATATAGTCCAATACGCTGATGATTCAACCCTCATATGCTCTGCACCCAATATCCAACTTCTTTAGCAAAAAGCCCAATTAACCTTCACTGAAATCGAGAACTGGCTCAATAACTCACAGCTTATACTTAACCCCAAAAAACCCAACTCATGCTGTTCCACCCAACCAACCCCTCTAATTTCCCCTTTTCCATTTTCTCCACCAATAACACCCAAATCACCCCAGTCACTGAGGCAAAACTCCTAGAAATTACCACTGACCAACAACTCAAATTTAACAAACACATATCAGTAACCATCTCTAAGTTCCACAAAAAAACTAGGCTCCTTATATTGATGTAAAAGGTACCTTACCTCAGAGTCTTGTATTGCCATACCTAGAACTCATCTTCTGTCCACACTGCTGTATGCCTCTCCCTCACTAACAAATCTAAATAAAACTGACTTTAAACAAACTCTCCACCTGCTACAACAAAATTTCCAGATTCGTCACCAATACCAAGTCATGTTCCCACCACTGCCATGCCCTACAAACCCTAAATTGGCTAGAATTTCCCAACCTTCTAAAATATCACCAACTCAACTTAGCCCACCAAATACTGTACTACCCTGAAAAAACACCTGCCCTGAACAACCTCCTTAACTTCCACAATCCAAACAGAAAACTACGTTCTGGCAGCAAAGCCTTAATTGAAACTATCTCCTGCAAAAACAACTCAGGGGAATCTTTTTTTGCTCATGAAATTGCCAAGACATGGAACAACCTTCCTCCTGACCTTAAACTTCTAAATTTTACATCTGCCTTTAAGACTCTCCTAAAATCATCTCTACTCCAACCATCTATGCAACTGTAACAAGCCACCATAAAACAACATACTACTACAGGGAAACCTTTTTACAACTCAAGTGCATCCTCTGCCAGGGTCACTGTTCAGACTGTACTATACTCCTCTGAACTCATCTTAATGCTCACTGTAAATAATGTAAATACTGTAAATACTGTAAATATTTCTACAACTAGTTATCTGTTTACCCATCCGTCAGTGTAATACAGCAACTGCTAAGCTCATCCAGTATAAAAATGTTTCACCTTTTTATCCAACAATAGAATTCTCATTGCTACTAACAAAAATATCTTTATATTGTAACATCTACCTGCAAATTTATATCTATGCTCTGACCTATTGTAAGTAGTTTTGTAACTTGTATACTATGTTAAAGTAATCTATAACTTCTTATCTCATGTTATTGTAAATTGTATTTTCTCTTTTTTAATTGTGCTGGAGCTTTTCTTCCCAGGTGTCTGCTGAAAACGGACACTTGCTCTCCAGCCGGACTATCTTGGTTAACAAATGTGAAATAAATAAATAAATGAATAAATAAATGCAAGATTATTAGAAAGAGACATCCTTTTGTTCTGAAGATCAAACCAATCCTCTTTAGTAGGGGGAGCTGGCTTAGATGAAGCCAATGATTTTTTATTTTGAGAAGGCAGCTAGGAAGACTGCAGCTGGGTCAGCAGTCAAATGAGAAAACCTACCATGTCAGAGGAGACCCTATATTATTCTCTGAGCCTTTTCAGGAACTGCTGGAGTAGATACTGGTGTCCTACAAGCAGCTTCATAAACATCTACCAAGGAAGGTAAGAGAGGGGGAAGGCCACAGAATTGGGTATCTTCCCCCTTTAGAAGGTTATATACCCTGCCTAGCTTTGGGAGCATTCATGGCTGCTTCCAAGCAAAAACATCACTGAATCTAGGAATCAGGGAAAAGTGAACACTTGTTTGGACTAATGTTCACATTCATCTTCCGAAGGATAAGACTGATGGACTCATTGTCAACTACAAAATCACCATTGTCTTCATCAGATTTCTCATCATCCTCTGAAACAACAGAGAGGTCTCTAGTCAAACTACCACTAGAGCCATGCAGGGTAACACAACCACTAGAATTAGAATTGTCTACAGAACATTATTTGCCAAAGAAACCACATCAGCCTTATAAACAGCTATAATCTGATTATAAACTAGATAGGTTCATAATTGTATACTAGATCTATACTAGGGCCTTTATAAGCCTAGCCATGCAACCCAGATGTGACGCACAAATCTGATTTATGTAGGTGGTGATTTACTGACTGCCTCTGTCCATCAGAGACGTAGCAGCAAGACTGTGGTAAATTTCCAATTACGCATCCATTGATCCAGGTTGCACTTAAAAAGGAATAGGGAGGAACTCTTCTTCACATTGATGGGGAACCTGTTTCAGAGAATGGAAATTCTCTGAGAAACACATCTACCTCTCCAACATGTCCTATTTATGTTGCAAGCAAAATTTAGGTCTTTTACTCTTGTTGATCTAGTTGTTGTGATGCTATTTGTTTTGCAGAGCTGCAAATGGTTCATCAAAACAGGGTTCAGGGATGTCCTCTATGCCAGGCAAAGATCATCTCTCAGAAGTCTATATGATACCAAGTAAAGAGACAGGGCTTTAAGGTGATCAGCATAGGACACTGTGTTTACTCACACTATTTTTTTGTAAGAAACCTCTGTGGTTGTTCTAGTTGCTGCATGTGTCTTGCCAGGTACATACCAAAGGAGGCATTATACTCTATGATGGGTGTGATGAGGGCCAAGTACAGTGCTGTGATGACCTCTCTGGACCTAGATGCCACATCCTTGCTTATAAGTTGAGCAATATATAAGGATTTTCTTAATACCTTGAACACATGCCAGTCAAAGGGTAGGTTACTATTTACACAAATTCCTCAATTCCTGACTAGTAAATCAACTTTTAAGGGTGTTTTATTGAGGATGTAGTTACCCGAGATGGTAGACTTTCCAAAAGGTACTATAATGCATTTCTTGGTATTCGGTTTTAAAAGCCATGGCATTTGCACAAAGCACTTGTCCGTATTAGACCTTCCTGAAGGGTGTTCTCATCTTGGGGGATTTAATGATACCCTAATACCTTACTTACCATGCGGCTCTGAGATAAAGCTTGGAAGCGCTACCATAAAACTAAAACTACAACCACCCTTAATGAATATAGATCACTTCACAACAAAGTAAAAAAAAACTTATTATAGCAGACTGCAGAACCTATTATTCCACACTCCAAACCAATCATAACACCAATCCTAAAAAATTCTGGGAAGGAATTTTATCTCTACTCAACCCAGGGAAAAAAGAAAACCCCTGCCCAGATCCAAATGCCTCTGAAGTGGCTTTAGCTACCCAATTCAATTCATTCTTTATTGACTCTATAGCCAGACTAATGACATCCTTCGCCAAAAATTCTGCTTCCCTGCATCGACTCCCACTCATCCCTTTCTCCTCCAGCAACTCCAGCCCCCAACCTCCCCCCTTCTCCATGAACCCTATCCCCATCTTTACCATAACAAAAACTTCTTCTAAACTTGAAACCATGCTCTAATGCCCCTGACAAGATACCCTCCTACTTCCTAAAAATAGCCGCTGAAGCCATTGCCTTCCCTATCTGTATCCTAATAAATCTATCAATTTCTGAATGCCATGTTCCCCAGCTCTGGAAAAAAGCCTTTATTATTCCACTCCATAAAGGGAGCAACAACAATGATATCCCAAACTTTTGACCTATCGCTATCTAATCCCCAATTTCAAAACTTCTCGAAAAATGTATTCACCAACAACTACTACCCTATCTTAAATAATGACCTTCTCTCTCCCACTCAACATGGATTCCGACCCGGCCATAGCACCACTACCGCTCTCCTTTCCTTCCTAGAAACTGTTAACAAGTCTCGGGACTCTGGTCATATTGTGTCTACCCTCCTCTTAGACCTCTCTAAGGCCTTTGACACCATCTCTCACAATAAACTAATTCTATCCCACTCCTCTATCAGTTGGTTCACCAGTTACCTTGCAAATAAGCAACAAGCAGTCAAATGGAAAAAATCTACTTCACCTTTCCTAGATACTCTTACAGGTGTAACCCAAGGCTCAATTCTAGGTCCCCTTCTATTTAATATTTTCATTAACAACTTCTATCATGCCATCCCTAATGCCAACCTTATTCAATATGCTGACAATTGTATGATAATCTGCTCTGCCACCTCTACCTCCTCATTAACAAAATTAACCCAGGATGCATTCTCATCAACTGAACAATGGATGCTAGATAACCATCTACCACTCAATGCAACCAAGACCAAACTTATGATATTCACCCCTGCTAAAACTACCATCCTAGATAAAAATTCACTCATCATCACCAGCAAAAACAATACTCCTCTTGAAATTGTCTCCACTGCTAAACTATTAGGAGTCATCATCGATGATCAGTTAAAGTTTGAAAGCCATCTACAAGTAAATATCAAAAAAACTCATAAGAAACTCGGTATGCTCTGCCACCACAACCGTTACATCTCCCCTCCACTGGGCTTGTTCTCACTACCACTTACCTTATCCCTTACCTCTTATATGGTGTCTCTGTCTTTACTAATCTCAGATCTTCCCTCAAGTCAAAACTATCCTCCTGTTACTACAAAATTTCAAAATTTGTAACAGGTCACAGATCCACTACCCATCACTGCATTCCCCTACATCAACTCAACTGGCTTGACCTACCTAATTATTTCACCTATATTCAACTTATCCAACCACAAAAACTTATCTTCACCCCCTCCCTCTGCCCCTCCCTTGCCTCTACCTTCCAAATGCATCTTCCTGTTAGATGCCTAAGATCTAACTTTCAAAATCTAATTGAACTACACAAACCCACCCACCCATCAGGCAAACATCTTCTAGCCTTCTCTCTCACTCGCCATTGGATCTCTCTCCCACCTCTCATCCGTACCACTAACAGTCTCTCTGCCTTCAAAACTCTACTTCATAACACACCTAACTTTACAATGGGAATGCTCTTGTTCCCATCCTATACAGCTTCCTTGACTAGAGTTGGTTCCTTTTAGCTAATACACCTGTTTATAGCCCCCCATAGTCTTACTACTCTCAGTAAGAAACTCCAGGAACTTGATACTTTATAAAAAGCCTAATTTTAGTGTAAAGAACTTTTTATTATATTGTATTAATTGTTGCTCCTCCAAATGACAACTTTTTTCAACTTTGTAACTTTGTATTTTTAAATTCTCTCATATTTTGTAATCCTTGTATTTTTGTAATCTTGTAACGTGTAACATTTGTATTTTTGGAGCTTTTCTCCCCAGGACTCTATTGAAAACATAGAGAGGGGTGGAGCGTCCCTGACTGGTGAGTCAGAAGATCCGGCACCTGGTCCAGGATCCAAGGTTCTTCCAGAGGATGGGGCCATAGGAAGGGAAACCATATTTGGCGAGGCCAGTAAGGAGGAATGAGAATTAGCTTACAACACAACAACTTGGCTGTCTGGAGTACCTTGGGTATTAAAGGAAATGGGGGAAAGGCATACAGAAGTCCCAGGGGCTAATTGTGCACAAGTGCATCCCTTGATGACTCCCCCGGACGGGGGACTAGGGCAAAGTAGCTGCTACATTTGGTGTTGATGGACATGGCAAATAGATTGCAGCAAGGCTGGCCCCACTTGAGAAAAATTTTGTTCGCAATCTTTTGATTCAGGGACCACTCATGAGGCATAAAGATTGCCCTGTTTAACCTGTCTGCTATTATGTTGGATTTCCCCGGATGTGCATTGCAGTCAGAAAGCATTGAGAAGAAATTGCCCATTGCCATACCCTTTGAGCCTCCCGACATAGGGTGTAGGATTTGGTTCCCCCTTGCTTGTAGATGCACTACACCACTGACATATTGTCTGTTTGAATTGCAATAGTACCTATCGGTAGAGAGCTGTTGAATGCTTGCAATGCCAGAAGCTCCGCCCTCATCTCTAGGATATTTATGTGCAAGTGGTACTCATGTTCTTGCCAAGTCCCTTGGATCATCTGTCCCAGATAATGGCCCTCCCACCCTATCTGGGAAGTGTCTGTGGTTACTGTGGCTACCGGGTGGGGAAGTATGAATGGTCTGCCTATTGTTACCTGGTCAGAATGGAGCCACTATTGTAGATCCTTCTTGCAGGCATTTGTGATGAGAATTTTATGAGACACAGGCAACTCCTGCATAGACCACTGGGCAAAGAGAAGCCACTTCAATATCCTCATGTGTAGACATGCCAATGGAACTAATGTGATTGTCGCTGTCATTGAACCTAGGACTTTGAGGACAAATTTGGCTTGCACTTTTTTCTTCTTGATCACTATGGACATTTGGTGGCATAGTGTTTGTATTCTTTCATGAGGCAGTTTTGCCACCATATTTCTTGTGTCTAAGTCTGACCCTATGAAGATAATATGCTGAGATGGCAACAAGGCAGAATTTTCTAAGCTTACCGTAATACCCAGCTCTGAGCAGAAATTAATGGTGGAATCTCTTGTCCTGGTTAGAAGATGCTCAGTGGTGGCAGTCAGGAGCCAGTCATATAAGTATGGAAACACCCAGAATCCTTGATGCCTCTGGTGAGCTGTAACTACTGCCATGCACTTGGTAAACATTCCGGGGGCTGTAGTGACACCAAAAGGCAGAGCTCTGAACTGGTAATGACTGGCTCCCAGCCAGAAGCGTAGATATCTTCTGGATCGCCTGTCCATCTCAATATGGTAGTACGTATCCTGAAGATCTATTGAGCACATCCAATTGGCTTGACCCAAAAAAGGGAGTATAGACTGCAGTGTTACCATCCGGAACTTCGTTTTCTTGATAGACTTGTTTAGTCTGCTGAGATCTAGAATTGATCTCCAGTCCCCTGTATTTTTTGGAACTAAAAAGAACCTTGAGTAAATTCTGTATCCAACTTGGTCTGCAGGGAATTCTTGGATGGCTCTTTTTTCTAGCAACCTTTGGATCTCTAGGGTTGCTTGATCCCTTTGACTGGGTGGGATGTGTGGGACAGCCTTTGACAGAAGGGGTGGACAGGAGAAAGGAATTTTGTATCCCCTTGGATATGATGGACTGTATCCATTGGTCTTAAGTCAAGTCTAGTCAGACTTCTGGGTACAGTGATAATCTTCACCTAACTGCCTCCAGAGGTAGACAGGTGGGCCTCCTTTCAGAAGCACTGGAAGGAATGACCCGAGAACGTATCTTTGTCCCCCTGGTTCTGTGGACCCCCTCTGCCATGTGGGTGGCATCTTCCATTGTTATTTCCCCCTCTACCCCTAGGGGAAAATTCACTACAAGTGCCCGGAAAGGCTCCCTTGGATTTCGGGAACCACATTTTCCCACTCTTCTGGTCCTTGGGAAAGGGCCTCATTGGGGCAAAAAAGCATACTCCCACAGCAGAGAGAGTCTTGCCATCCTGCTCACTCCTGGTTAGAGTCTCCTTCACTTTTGGCCCAAAGAGGGATGAGGCGTCAAAAGGGGTATCAATAAAGGAAGACTTGAAGGGTTCAGCAAAGTCACAAAGACAATCAGTAAATCCAAAAGCAGTTTGGGACGAAGGTACCTGTAGCGTAAGCACAAATGCAACAATATCCTGAAAAATACGCCAGGTACCACCACAGCTCTTCAATTTATAGTTCTTTATTCAGAACAGATGTTAAAAACAGTTAGCGCTTTGGGGTTACTTCCAAACCCTTCTTCAGACATATCCAATACCATTACTTTGCCATTTAAATATAAAAAAAGGCGCCAAAAAACTTGTATTGCAATTCTTTAGCCATATCAAGGTTTGCCACTAGATGGTAGCATCTACTTACTTAGTGTTTCTAATACCTTGACTTTGTGAAATATGTACATAAATTAGTAATTAAAACCCATAATATAAAAAATTTACTATGTAATAAAATATAATGCATTTTTTTAAATATTTATATAATCATTTAGTTTTAAAACTGTGTATATTTCAAGAAACAGTTTCATAACTTCATGATTAAGATATAAATACTATTAAGTCTGCTTAAAAAGTGCTAAAAGATGTTATTGGAAGCAATATACTTGCAATACAGTGAATTCAATATATAATAAAAATGTATAAAGAAAAGTATTTGTTCACTCCAGTATATATGTAATAACTATTTCTTAAATATGCATATTCAGTGCTTCAGGGGTCTATCCTTTAGGAAAGGTGTGATAGAGACCCTTTCATTTAAGCCCTTGCCTCTGTCAGATTGCATCCTGATTATCCATTTTGTTTCTTGTTGCTCTGTGCGGTTCTTTATATTTCCCAATCTTTTGCTTTTGTTAACCAACTCTATTGCCATGAACTTAAATTTGTGGCTCAAATCATGGTCTAATGTGTGTTTGGCCAAAGCATTAGTCTCATCTTCACGGTTGATGGCATAGATATGTTCCCTTACCTTTTCTCTTAGGGTCCGATTAGTCTGACCTATATAATAACTGGTACATTTCACACAGCTGGCTAGGTATAATCAAGTCTCTAGATTTGTAGTCTGCATAGTGCCTGAACGTGTATGTCCTACCATTCTCTGGATGTATAAAACTATTGGAGCCTGACATGTGAGCATTGGTTACAGTTCCTGGAAGGAAAAGTTCCTTGTCTATCTGATGTTACTCTGCTGTCTTTGCTCTCTTTGTAGCATAGTAGCATTGTAGCTTGTACCACCATCACTTTAGCTAAATGCTTGATAACAGAAGCAGAATTTTTTCAGTAAACCAGTTAGTTATGGTATCTCTATCGATGCAGTTGAGAATAGGTGCACAGTAAACAATGTTATCCTTACTTCATCATTAACACTCAGTACCAGATGGTACAATTTTTCCCACCACACACACACACACACACACACACACACACACACACACACACACACACACACACACACACACACATTGATTTTGTGATCTCCTGCTATAATATTGAAAGCTGAGAAGTTGATGGGTATGAAGCAGGGGTGTAGCATGGAAATTCCATCTTGTGCACTTTTTACTGTACCTCCCCAACCCACCTGGCATTAAAAAATGGACATATCTTTCAAAATGTTCCCTCTTTCACAGTTAATAAATGTAAACATCATGTTCAGTGGTTTCTTCCAAAACTACTAAACATATTGTTGTTAGATTAGCAATCTTATCAGTAAGCAAGTTATGTGCCTGTTGTTAGAGGCATCACTTTAGACAGTTGTAAACATAATTTGAAAAAAATGACAACGATTCTGAGTGATGCAAAGAAAAAATGTACTCTGTAGAGTACAAAGAGTATGCCTGGCTACACCCTTGGTATGATGCAATCGTGTACTTTTTTATAGTTTGTCTAATTGTTGCTGGCATTTAGTCACCTCTTTAGTGAAGCCCAGAGGAAAACTCACCTATCTGGTTAAATTTATTAAGTTTACTGGTTAAGCTATTCTATGATCCCCACTTAGTCTCTCACAGAAAAGCTGCTTAGACTGTCAGTACTCTCCAGAAAATCGAAATTGTTATTGGCAGCATAGCTCTCAGCTGTTCAGATTTTCGCAGAATGTCCAGATTTTTGCCTCATATTTTTGGTCTATTCTTCATAAAATGTATGCTTTTCTGACAAATTATTGGGGACTGAAGTCACTAGATAATGACTAATACATTTGTGTTTTGGACTTCATTTCCAGAAAATGCATGCAAACACATTTTCTGTTATTCTAGCAACTTTCTACTTTTATAAGAGAAATATTTAAAATCTGACCCTATTTTTGGACCATTGTCCCCCCATTGTTTTAGGCTTTGTCCAGACCTCTTGCACTAAAAGGTTGAGGGGTATGATTTGGCTGTGTAATAACATATGGGGCATAAATCGTTGCACAATAAGCAGCCTTTTAGCTTTTGATTTCTAATGGAGAGAGAAAACAGAGTCGTTCCCACAAGGACTGGGATTGACAGGTGTCTCTGCATTAGTCACCCCTGAAAACGTTATGTTTTCATACACATGTTTTGGCAAATTAACTTAGTTTTTACATTCAGTTTTGTGCCACGAAATCATCCACGTGAAATGACTTTTGTGGAATAAAACTGTGAAGTCCTGAAAATTAGGTGGAACTGGAAGTGAAAATGTTTGCAATTAGACTGTAGTCTTGGACGAACTCTAGCACTGCATTTCCATCGTCTGAGGATGACCTCCCTAAGCTTCCCTCCACCCGCTCATTGAAAGCTCCCTCTGTCATTGTAGCAACAGATGTTAACTGTAATGTCCTTAGGAGTGGGCTGGGGCCGTACTGACACAGTCATTATCACTGTGCAACCTCACTATCACTGTGCAACCTTTACGAATGTTTTATGGCATATTTCCAATATAACATTAAATTGGTTTGTGCAACTACAGATAATTTAGTTTTGTTACACCCATGATTCAGGTAACATGACAGTATTGCATATGAACAGGAAAATGAGCAAGGAATGAAATTAATTCATATCACCTTCTCAAAAAGACACTAATACATTTTCTCAGCATTTGCAGTTAGTTTGTGGTTATACTACTGCTGTTTGTCTTGCATAATGGATTAATGCGCAATGGTTCAGTTGTAGTGGGTTTCGAAAGCCGTGCCAACGGCTATTACTAAAGACAAGGAGGAAAAATTCCTTCATTCTAGAGAATAAGGTCAAGAAACCAGTGTCTTGTTTTTATACCATAGATGCCCCTCCGTTGTGACATAGTTTACCTACTGAATTATACAGTGAATGAGCATCATTGTGGTAGCTCTTGGAAAGGAGCAGTTCTGTAATCCCATACCTGGTATTTTTCAAGCAGCAACATGCAGCAGCTCTTCTGGTACCTGGAGTTTGCAGAAAGGAGGGATGAGTATGCGTGCCGCATCTCCACCTACTATTGGTCTGAGCCTTATTTTGTGAGTTAATTGGGTGTACTGTGCATCAGTCTGAGGGATGATTGCACAAGGTTATAAGAAGCCATCTGTTGGGAGCTGCATCAAAGCCATGAAAAGCAGTTTGTATATGATAGAGAGTAGGAATTGGTCTGACAGTGGCACAAAACCTGGACTTCACATGTCTGGTTTTGAATGAAATTTGTAACCGGACAATTTGTCAGAAAACCGGACAGTCCAGTCAAAAACTGGACAGCTGGCAACCCTACGAAAGCACTAACTGTTTTTAACTTCTGTTCTGAATAAAGGACTATAAATTGAAGAGCTGTGGTGGTACCTGGCGTATTTTTCAGGATAAAGTCACAAAGACACATCCAGGAATGTCTCCTCAGAGCTATTCTTGTGCCTGCTGCCGTTCTCTCTCCATCAGCTGCATAGGAGATGAGACGCATGTAGGGCTTAGTAACAGAGGTTAAGGTCGCAAGCTGAGAGTTAATCTTGTCAGATAGCCCTTAAGCTGTGGCACCTTGTAGGGTATCTCCTAACTCCTTAAGGAGATCCCTCTGCAAACAAGTGAAATGGGATAGGTAGTTCAGCGACCTAAGGGTAAAGGCTGCTGAAAAAAACATACTCTTCCCATACCTGTCCATCGTACCAGATTCCTTATTCGGCGAATGAACAGATGCAGAGGTTTCAGCTAGTTCCTTCTTGGTGGCCACCGCCACCACCATCGCATCTACTGGGATTCCTTTGGTTAGAAGCTGTTTGTCTTCTAGGGCTGTGATAAATTTGTTTGGCCTCTTCAGAACTGGCTCCCCAGACTCTGGAGAGCCCCATGCCTTCCAAATGACTACACTCAGCAGCTGATTGAAAGATGGAGACACCCAAGAGGTGGAGGGTTGAGAACCGAATGCCTCCAAGTATACTAACTCATCCTCAGAAGGGGAAAGGGCTTTCCAGCCACCTCTCTATTTCAGGATCTCTAAGGTGTCTGAAAATGAGACATCCTCAGAGGGTGACCGTGGGGACCTTTCCAGTTCCTCTAAGTCGGTATCAGACGTGACAGACTCAGAGAAGTCTATGTGTTTCTTCTTATACCTTCGCTTTCGAGGGACCTCTTTGGGGGGATGTTCCGGAGAGGTTTCAGAAGAGTGGGTTTCGCCCATTGGGGCATCCTGGGTCATTGGTTCTCTATGCAGGGGTTGGAGGAGTAATGTAGAGGTTGACACTGGGCCCTTGGGGGGAAGAGTGGCTGTAGCCGAGGGTGGTTCCACCACAAGGACTTCCAGACACTCTGGTTCCGAACTCAACTGTATTGGAGGAGGAACTGATGGTAAAGACACTATTGGAGTCAGCTCCACGACCTTCTGGGCTTGGCTGGAGAGAATTTTTGCCAAGGCCGGTGTATGAAGCAACTTTCTAACCACTCAGTCCACATCATCGTCCGAAAGGCTCCAAGAGGAATGAAATGAATGGGAAGACTTGTGGCAACCAGCCACCAACTGAAGTAAAGGAGACTGCGGCACTGACCGAATCGGCTCCAATGATGGTGACCAGCTCCTTTTCTGACTACTTGATGGCTCCGAAGACACAAATGGAGCCGAAGTAGGCTTGTCTCTGTCGGAACCGCTAGGTGTCATGTCCAAAATAATAGGCTTATCATGTCTCTTCGATGACTCCAAACCCAGAGCCAAAGAAGTTTTTAAAGGTTTGTCTGCAGATTTTGAGGCCTGACTGCCTTCAGGTGCTGTATCAAAGGGTCCCTTTAATAAACCCCTAAGAATAAGCTTGTTTCTCTGTTCCTGCAGGACCCTGGAACTGAACCCATGACAGATCGAGCAGGAATCCTGGAGGTGGACGGCACCTAGACAGTACACTCAGCTGGTGTGACTGTCAGTAATAGACAATTTTTGGGTGCACAAGTCACACTTTTTAAATCCCGACTGTTTTGACATCCTGACTAATAACGATCACTAACTAAAGGTCAAGAAAAAGAAATTAATTCACTAGCAAAAAACACACCCTCACAATAAGGTAAGGTATGAAACTATATTATTATTATCATTTTTTTTGAGAGGTTATAAAAGGAGTTAGAAAAAAAGGTTAGGAACAAAGTTAGAGGAGGGTCTCTAACTTATACGACACACTCTTCTAACTGAGGAGACATCTCTAACTAAAAACAGTGAAAGAGGGAAGGAGAAAAAAAAGGGCCCTCTAACTTAAATGAGCTTAAGAGATAGTGGAGGGAATCCTCTAACTAAAACGGATTCCACTGGGCAGCGCCAATAGTAGGCCTTAGGGAAGGAAAAAAGGGGCAGATAAAGTGAACTAAAAACAATTAGAAACTTACTACAAATAGCAATATATTGCAAAAAAGAAAGTCACATAGCCTGAGCCAGCGAAGAGCAATCCCAAAGCTGCAAGCGGCAAACGAGATATGGGGAACAACCGCTAGGCATCATGGTATATAATGTAGCCTTGAGCCAGTAAGAGCTCTCGAGCTTTAGTATATGGCCGAGTTGGAACCGATGCTGAGTTCCAAACCCAGCCAGCAAGAATGAAGGTGAGATAGGATGACATAACATAAATAGTTTGAAATGTGTTCAGAATTATTTTACAACTGACAGAAGTTAAATAATTTCCTGTACACAAAGTTTAAACACCAAGGTAACCAATGTGCCAAACCAGTGTTAAAAATTACTCCATAAACTTTAATCACATTAAACTGCCATAAAATAATGTTTAACAGCAATTCAAACAATATTTTCTTGTCAAAGAGTGTAAAATCCCACACTACAGTCAAATAACTTCATTTATGGTAAAACTGCAATCCAATGTAAAAGACAGACAGAGCAGTGTCATACTTATATACAATATTTTTTCTGTCAAAAGATGCAAATAAAGCAGAGTAACAACACTAAAGACATAAGGGAATAGTTCATGGTAGACTGCAAAAAACAGTTACCACTGTCTAACAGCACACATACAAACTCTACTTCTGAGAAACATACCAATAGTTTCCTCAAAAATCAGCACTGCATCCTGTGAAGAGTCAGAGGAATTTCTCCTTTGGATACCAGAAAAAGACAGACCACTCACTTCCTGTGACAACTGAAGGCTGCCTTCCCAGGATATGCTCAGACAATCAGCTGTCATTGGAAGAGGGAGGAAAGGAAATCTGAGCTCTTTTGAAAGCTATCCAGTACTAGGTAACATTGTCTGATAACCCAAAATGCCACTGAGGCAGTGGGAATGATGAACATCTCGGATGAACCTTGGTGCTTACAGTTTCTTCAAGATAAAGGTCAAGCCAGATTTGAGGTCCTGCATGAACTGTGTGAAGTGGAGGGTGCAGCTATGTGGTGTCAGGACTGGAGATCTTCAGATCACATTATACACAGCTACTCCATATTCAGGACAATCCTCTCCTACCTGAGAAGGACTTGCAGTGAGCTTATCACCTGGTAACAGGTTCAGCCTATGCAGGATGAAAAGGCAATATTTGTGTTTGATTTGCAGTCAGTACATCAGACTGTAAATAAGAGTCTTCCATGAAAAGTTAAGTGATGCTTTTGTTACCGTTTTGATTTATAACCAGCGTGTGTGTGTGTGTGTGTGTGTGTGTGTGTGTGTGTGTGTGTGTGTGTGTGTGTGTGTGTGTGTGTCTGTGATTAGCTCTGATAGATATGCAGGATGGTGTAGTGGAAGGCTATAGGTGCAGGGGTGGAGGAATTCCACTAGGGACTATCCTGTGGCACATATGTTCATGGAACCTACTGTGGTAGACTCTATGGTGGCTACTTGTTGTGAGGATTTGTTTTTGTGGATATGGGGTAACTGCTTCCTAGACTGAAAGTGTGTACTTTAGCAAGTAATTGACATCCTGCACTGGTGAACTGCTAGTCTTTGGGGTTGATGGTACTTTTCCAGAGGCACACACACAGCACTTGTTCTTTATTTCCTTGTTTAGTAGATATTAATGCAAATAGCTTAGTTCTGTAGGAAGCAGGACTTCCTGACAAGAATAAAGTATTTTTGTATAGTTCCTGAATTTATTCAGGTGGTAGATTTTACACTTTGTGTAAGGATCCTCCTGTTGGTATAAATTAGTATAGTCCAAGTAGCAGGACAGTTCTTGCTCAGGTAGCATGAAAGAAGGAGACAGGTCAGAAAATGTGATGTCTGGTTACAGAAAGATTATGTCCTTCAATGTTAAGGGACTGGGTACTCCTATAAAATGAAATAAGGTTCTGACATAATTAGGTAGGTTGGGTACTGAGGTACATTGTGAAAAAAGACAAAACAACAGCAGAATAAAGCATGATAGTTGTCCAACTTGTATTGCCTTGCAGAGATGATACATTAAAAGGTTGCAGCTGCACAAGTATTACCTACAGTTGCACTCCAAAAAAGGCATCAGAAAAATATACAGCTGTAACACAATGGACTTTTGGAGAGGTTTGCCAGTTTTCATAATGAAGTGAGAAAACATACTGGCTTATAGATTGGTTTAAATTTGCATTAGTAGCCAGCTTTGGGACAAACTTTTAGTTATGTACTCACCATAACTTCAGATGTTTGGGATCCATCTCGCCTACATTCTGACTGATGGGTTCGGAGCCGATCCCTCGGCTCCGACTCGGCACGCTTATGCCAAAGAGCGAAGTCTCTTATTGGCTGAGCTTACTATATCCCAGGATGCACCACTACCAGTCCCCCAGATCTAGTTTGTCCGCATACATGCACACATGCACGCCCTGCTTATATAACATCGTCAGATGAAACAAGATAAAACAGTAGAACTCAAACCGTTCAATCTCTTCTGATCTCCAAGGCAGGGGGAAGGAGGGTGGGTATTAGGAATGTAGGCGAGATGGATCCCAAACATCTGAAGTTATGGTGAGTACATAACTAAAAGATGTTATGTGATCCTATCTCGCCTACATTCTGACTGATGGGACAGCGTCCTAGCACCTGAATCCTGGGTGGCTCACTGGAAAACACTCCTGAGTACCGTGGAACCAAATGAAGCTCGTCCTTTAGATGCCACATCCAATTTGTAGTGGGAAATGAAAGTGTGCGGATTGGACCAAGTAGCCGCAGCACAAATGTCCGATATAGCGAGCTTGGAATGAAAAGCTATAGAAGTAGCCATAGCTCTGGTAGAATGAGCTTTGATAGATGTTGTAAGTTGCTTATTCAAGAAGAATAAGCCTGAGTTATGCAATCTCTGATCCATTTGGAGATAGTAGCTTTTGTGATGGTTTGGCCCAATTTATTATCTGAGAAGGACACAAACAACTGGTCTGACTTACGAAGTTGCTGAGTCCTGTCTAAATAGAAGCGTAATTGCCTGTGAACATCCAATTTATGGAGAGTGTATTCTGCTTCATTGGAGAATTTTGGGAAGAAAACTGGTAGCTCTAGAGATTGTTGGAGACAGAAACTAGAACAGACCTTTGGGACAAAGGATGGATTAGGCCTAAGTGATACTCTATCCTTGTGGAAAATCAAGTACGGTGGCTTAATAGACAGGGCTTGAAGCTCTGAAACTCTTCTTGCAGAAGTAATTGCAACTAAGAAGGCAGTTTTCCAAGACAGATATTTTAACTCACATGTAGCAGCCGGTTCGAAAGGGGAAGATGTTAATGCGCAAAGCACCAAATCAAGATCCCACGGAGGTGCAGGATGAAAAATTGGGGGTCTTAATAGGCTCGCACCTTTAATGAAAGTTTTGCATAGTCTGCTGCTCATCAAAGGAGGATCCATGGATTCGTGGAATTTAGAGATAGCCGCTAGTTGGACTTTAATAGTTGAGACAGAAGATCCTTGATTAAACAGGGATGTTAAGAATTTCAAAACCTCTGGGACAGGAGCAGTGATAGGGTCTAAGCCCTTGAGTTGAGCCCAGATAGCAAACCTCTTCCACTTACTGAGGTACAATTTGTTAGTGGTGGGTTTGTGGGCCGAAGATAAAATGTGAACAACTTCCGGGTCTAGTGTGTGCCTTCTGACTAAAGTCGGAAGTGGAGGAGCCAAGCTGTCAATTTCAAAGATTGAAGGGACTGATGCCGATGTCCCGACTGATGTATTAGCAAGTCCGAATTAGGTCTAAAGTCCACGGATCGTCCACATGCTTCTTCAGGTAAGGAAACCATACCTGACGAGGCCAGTATGGGGCAATCAGTATCATTGAGGACCCCAATTGAGAAGCTTTTTGAATAACTTTGGGGAGAAGTGGAATTGGAGGAAAGGCATAAAGTAGCCCTGTTGGCCAAGGTTGTGCTAGAGCATCCATAGCTGGTACTCCCTGATGTGGGATCAAGGAGAAGAACCTTTGGCACTTGGTGTTTAGTGGAGTTGCAAATAGGTCGCAGCACGGCGTCCCCCATCTCCTGAAAACCTGAGCTGCTACTGTGTGGTTTAGAGACCACTCATGAGGAGAGAGAATTGTCCTGCTCAATTTGTCTGCCAATATATTTGACCTTCCCGGGATGTGGGTCGCTACCAAGAAGCGGTTGGTAGCTACAGCCCATTCCCACACTCTCATGGCCTCTCTGCAAAGGGGGTATGATCTGGTCCCTCCTTGTTTGTTCAGATACCAGACCACCGACATGTTGTCTGTGTGGATGGCGATGATGCCCTGAGGAAGAAACTTGTGTAAGGCCTGTAGGGATAGAAGTACAGCCCTCATCTCCAACACGTTGATGTGGAGAAGAGCCGTCTGGAAGCCAGGAGCCCTGAACTAGCCTGCCCAGACAATGCCCCCCCCACCCTATCTGGGAGGCATCTGTCGTCAGGGTAACCACTGGAGAGGAAGAACAAAGGGGTTTCCTTGATCCAAATTGGATGTCTGAAGCCACCAGCGAAGGTCCCTTTGCATATTTCCGTAATCATGATGTGATGATTGAGGGAAGATCCTGAAAGGACCATTGAGTTGACAATAGCCACTGAAGAATCCTCATGTGCAATCTTGCCAGGGAATCTAAAAGAACCGTGGCAGACATTGAGCCTAAAACTTGTAGAACCATCCTGACTGGGTCTTTGTTTCTCGTGATCAGAGCTTGAACTTGGCCCTGTAAAGTTTGGATCCTTTCGGCAGGAAGAAAGACGCATCAATCTTGAGTCTATCTCTGCTCCTATGAACTTTATGCTGAGAGGGCAGCAAGACAGACTTCAACCAATTGAATGTAATACCCAGAGTAATACCCAGGAAGATAGTGGCTTTGAGGTTGTCCATTAGTAGATGCCTGGTGGTGGCAGTCAGGAGCCAGTCGTCCAGATAGGGAAACACTTGGAATCCAAGACTTCTCAGGTGAGCCGTCACTACTGCCAAACACTTGGTGAACACCCTGGGGCTGTGGTGAGACCAAAGGGCAGAGCGCAAAATTGGTAATGACTGACTCCCAGGCTGAAGCGCAGATACCTCCTGGACGCCTGATGTATCGGTATGTGATAATAGGCGTCCTTGAGGTCTATGGAGCACATCCAAACATCCTTCTCCAACAATGGGAGAATGGATTGTAACGTGACCATTCGAATTTGGATTTCGTGACTGATTGGTTCAGTCTGCTGAGATCCAATATTGGTCTCAGGTCCCCTGTCTTTTGGCACTAAAAGAACCTGGAGTAATTTCCTGATCCGATCTGGTCTGTGGGGACCGGTTGGATGACTCCTTTTCTAGCAGCTTTAAAGCTTCTGCGGCTGCCATTTCCCTTGACTGGGTGGTAGGTCCGGGATTCTTTTGGACGGTGGGGGAGTATGTGAATGGGATGGTGTAACCTCCGGCAATGATCCGGCACCCATCTGTCCTGAGTGATTGACTCCCAGGCTTTTAGGTGCTTGGCAAAGCGGCACCCGACTGGCTCGAGCAGCACAGCCGGGCAATCCCTCATGACGTGTGGGAGGCTGAAGAGCCACGAAAGGACTCGTGGTCTCCAGAATTGCGGGGCCCTCTGCCGCCTCTGGGATGGCGTCTCCTGAAAAATTTCCCGTCCTCTGCCTCTGGAAGGGAATCTTCCTGCTGTTGGGAGAAAAACTTACGAGATTTGGGGAACCATTTTCCCCCTCCTTTAGCCTTGGGGTAAGGCCGAAGGGAGTGGAATAACGGGCACCTACGGCAGATAAAGTTTTTCCCTCTTGCTCACAGCGGGTAAGGGTGTCTTTAACCTTGGGTCCAAACAAGGAGGACCCATCAAAGGGAGCGTCGGCGAAGGAAGACTTGAAGGCCTCCGCAAACTGACACAAGCGGAGCCAGGCTTGTCTCCGTGAGAGCCACGCCTGTGCCTGCCGCTCTACCCGCCCCTCGGCCGCATAGGAAATGAGCCTCATGGATGAGTTAGAAATTGGCGTAAGGATAGCCAACTGAGAGCTAACCGACTGGGCTAGCTGCTCAGGTAGGTTACCCGAGAGGGAATCTGACAACTCCTTGACCAGATCCCTCTGAAGCCTGGTAAAATGTGCCAAATAATTCAGAGACCTTAAAGTAAAGGCCGCTGAAGTCAGGGTGCGCTTCCTACCTGTCCATACTCCTAGACTCCTTATTAGGAGGATGGATGGACGTTGAAGCCTCTGCCACGTCCTGTTGTGTAGCAGATGCCACCACCATGGCATCTACAGCCACGCCTTTAGTGAGGAACTCCTTCTCGGGAGCAGACAAAAATTTATTTGGATGAGAAGGGACTGGTTCCACGGTATCTGGGTCCCACGCCTTGACAAACTAAATCCAGAAGCTCGTCAAGGGCGGAGACACCCAGGAGGCGGAGGGCTGAGCCCCAAAGGCCTTGAGGAGCACTGACTCATCAGCAGAGGGTTTGGATATCCAGCCGCCTCGTTGTTTGAGGATCTCTAAGATGTCTGCAAATGAGACATCATCCGAGGACGACTGGGGACCCCTCTGCATCATCAAGATCAGTGTCTGATGTAATAGACTCGGGGAGTCCACGTGCTTCCTCTTGCACGATCTCTTCCTTGGGGTTCCTCCGAAGACAACTCCGAAGAACCCTCAGGAGGAGGGAACCCCAATGGGGGTAACCTCAGGCCCCGCTGACTACGGACAGGGGAACTGCCAAAGACCCAGTCTCCACACCCAGGGAAGGTGCCGGTAAAGCCGGAGAGATGACCAAGAGGACTTGGCCAAGGCACTCCTCATGGCTCTGAAAGCCGGACCCCAGAATCCTGGGAGTGTCCGGTCCCGAGCCGTGATGGCCGACGGAAGTCCCACAGCCGAAGCACCGAGGGGAGGCTCGAACCCAGCATAGGTCCCGAAACATCACCCCGGTCCAGCCAAGAAGTCCAGCGTGCAAACTCGGACCAAAGGCCCGGGTTGGAGTAAGGGTCGGAGCCGACCCTAAGATCTCCACCGGCTCCAACAGCACCTGCTCACGGAGCAGACAAGCAGTCGGAGGAGGAATGGCAATGGGGTGGGCCAGGGTCATCGGCTCGAAGCCAGCTGGGTCGGAACGAAACAAATTTTTGGAAGACTGGGGACTGGAACAGTCTTTGGAGCACCCTGTCTATATCAGAATCTGACATCCTCGAAGACCGAGGAAACAGAACGGGTTCGAGAAGGCCTCTCCAACGGCCCCAAAGGACTAGGGGACCGGCCCGAGGTGACTCAATGACTATCGGCGAAGGAATACACACACCAGATTCCATCGGTGCCGAGGTGGACTTCGCCGAGGAGGGAAGTGTCTGAGCGGGCGACCCTTGTCGGCTCCGAGTCCAGTGGAGCCGGCGAAGGTGACCCGCCTCGATGCCCCAGCCATCGGCTCCGAAGCCAGAGGAGTCGATACTGGTGGCATCGAGGCAGACCGTTCCGACCTCGGCTCAAAGTCCTTGGAGCCAAGGAGAGGCCTGCCTATGTCTCTTAGTGGTCGGATCCGACGGACTGGTCGGAACCGGCGCGCCTTTCTTTTTAGCCGGAGAAGGAGAGGATGCCAAGGCTTCTTCAAAAGAAGGTTTAATTAACCCCTTAAGAATCAATTTATTTTTCCTCTCCTGGAGGACCCTTGAGGAAAAAGCGTGACATACGCTGCATGACTCCTGTAAGTGTTTTGCACCTAAACAATACACACAGAGCGAGTGATCGTCTGTGATGGACATTTTGAAACTACATTTTGTACATTTTTTAAACGAAGGCCTAGGATTCTGAGACATTATGGAAGAAATTTTCAGTAATCTGACAGGAAAAATGCAATTACTGACTTACTGATGACTACAGTTATCGCTTAAAAGCGCAAATGACAAGGAACTTTGAAAACCCTGTAAGAACAAACAGAGCTACAAAAAAATTTAAAGCCTTTTGCTCTATATGTAAGTTATAGGAGGGTTGACTGACAGGAAGGCCCTAGATGAAGGGGCCAAACCAAACTCAACCCAATCACACACCAAAAGTCTTCAACAATCCAACCAATCACACAACAATGAGAAGAATAGCCGTTAAAACAGCTTTTGAGGCAAAACAGCAAAAACTGACAGAAAAAGTTAGTTAAAATAACTACTCAGCTCAGCCAGCTCGAGACCACGTCTTCGCAGGTTAGCGGCAAACGAGATCTGGGGGACTGGTAGTGGTGCATCCTGGGATATAGTAAGCTCAGCCAATAAGAGACTTCGCTCTTTGGCATAAGCGTGCCGAGTCGGAGCCGAGGGATCGGCTCCGAACCCATCAGTCAGAATGTAGGCGAGATAGGATCACATAACATCCATCACCCTGTCTTTATACAGTATACTATATAAGGAACTATAACAAAGAAAGCCTGCAACTCAGAAATTCGTCTGGTCAAAGTAATGGCCATTAGAAATAGGGTCTTCAAGGAAAGGTACTTTAGATATGCAGATACAATGATTTCATATGGAGGAACTGCAAGCTCTTCTCTCAAGAAGAAAATGTGCCAAGCTGGAACTGCGTCTTGAGTCAGTGTTTAATGTGAATTCTAGGTAGAAGAGCTTTGGCATGATGAAATGATTTCTACTACTTTACCCAACAAACTTGGATTGCTGTAATTTAGTGGAACTGGAGAAGCCACACTGTGAGTTTAGTGACTGAAGGTCTGGATTGTGATTTCCTGATGGCTGAGGCAGGAGCATAATGAAGGAATACAGATGCGGTGGCTTCTCTAGAAGATAAAGGGGGAGCAGGGGGATCATATCTGATGAGCGCAGAAAGAAGCTGACAGACTATCCTAGGCCTTGAGAAGTATGCCTTTCTTAATAAATATCATCATCAGAAACAATTGGGGAAAAAGTGTTAAGGATGCCAGGAAACTGTTTCTGTTTGTGCATCAGGGTGTCTTTGTGTTGCCTCTCATGGAGAAGAGTCAGGGAAAGTATTTCTGACACTTGTCGGTTGAGGATGTGAAGACATTGAGGTGTGATTTACCTCAAGGTTGAACAGTTTCCATGTTAGTAAATGGCTTACAGACTATTCCTAGTGAACAAGAAGCCAGCAACTGTGCCTTTCTGCTAGAGACCTGGCCCCTCTGAAATATGATTGGCTACAAGGAGAAAAAGAATGAATGGCCCACTGACAGACTCTCACTGCCTTCTGATGAGGTGGATACGAACAAGTCCCCTCCCATAGTTGCTGATATATCATGCAACTGTCATGTTCTTTACAGAGTATAACTGTAACTCTTTCAATTTCATATTTGGCATTATTATAGAGCTTAAACCCTAAGCTCTTCTTATAAAATAAAGTTAGGTTAATGTACATCACAAAATATGCAATAAAATATAATATATAACAATACAAAATGCTATTTAACACACAAGCTGTCTGGAAAAATAAATTACAATTAGAATTTAAATGCATAAGAACAGTTTCTTGAAGGAGACTACGACAATTCAAGCCAGTAAAGTATAAAGCAAATCATCAAAAAATCTAGTCAGTATAATTTAAGTTACTGTTCATAGGTTCATAGGTAGGTACTAGGCTATCGGCCCTAGGGCCTATACAAGCCTAACCAAAAAGGTACTCTGGCTTTCACCACCCAAGAAAATTATTTTCCTGTGCCCCTGTTGAGCAGAGCCACAGAGGTGATCCCAGGAGTGAATTTCCTATGTTTAGCTCAATCCAAATATTAAGTCCAGATTGTCCAAAAAATGTCAAACAACAAAAATGGCAAACGACTAAAAGTCCACATCTCTAAATAAAAATCCTCTGGAAAATAATTGCATGTAACACTATAATCAGAACACAAAATTCCATCACAGTAGTGCTACAGTGTTGCTACAGTTGTAACACAAGAGCAACAGCAATATAACAACATAGCAGCTACACTGCTGCAACAATTCCAATGGCCGTCTAATAAGCTAAATCATAATAAACACCAGTTTCTGAGTCATAGAAACACAAGTTTAGTGGCAAATTCAGTAAAGAGAATCCATGTGGTGACTCCACCAGACAGTTTGAAATGGTTTGTCACAAGCTCACCAACAATATAGAAATTCCAGTATGCTTTGATCCTCTTCCCTCACCTTCTGATTCTTCAAACCTAGCCTCATACAACTGAATAATCTAAGAAAAAACAATGTTCCCTGGAATAAGTATAGACAATGTGGCCAACAAAAAAAAAAAGTGAGAGGAATGTCAGCAGTTCTCTCAGTTATTTGTTCAGCAAATGGCAGCCTACTGGAATGCAGCCAGAAGCACAACAGTGAAAACTGACAACATGGCAAATAAAGAATGCATATTAAAATAAAATAATACAAAACTGAATAGAACCAAAGTACTAGGTACTGCCATATTCAGGAGTCCTTAAACGTCTAAAACAGCTGCCCTCATCTCTAATACATTTCCATAAAAACACAATTTTGAGATGACCTGGCAACTTGTACTGTTTGCTCTTTATAATGCCTTACTAGACTTTAGAGCAGACACACCTGTAATGACTGAAGTCCAAGGAGTCTTCAACTGAAAAGAATTTCCTATTGTTACATGAATTTATCCAATCACCAATGCAGGTAGAATTTGCAAACCATGAACATTTTTATGTGCTAGAAAAGGAGGTTGACATTTTGGGACCAATGTACTTAAACAGTCTACAGGAAAACTGTAATGTATAGCCCTGCATGAGATATCATAAAAGTACAGCTGTGTAAGTAAAGTACATGGGTTATACCCTCCCAAGGATACTCAAACCACTAGGCAGCTTGATCTGACCTGCCTAAAAAGATAGGTTTGAGTGCCAAGCCCTTCAGAGTTTTCATGCCAACTGACAGGGGGAAGCTTAGCCCTGACAATATACTTGAAAAATCTATGGGGGTTGTGAGGGAGTGGTTGCTGCAGCAGTTATCATTAAAACATCTATGGTTATGGTAAACTAACTTACACAACTGTACTATGTTCATCTTATTGATCAATGCTGGAGTAACCTTAGCTATATGAGTAGATCACCCTAGCTTACAACATTTGGAAAGTGGTAGGGGAAGGGTCTAGGAACCCCAGGAAAATGGTCCTAGCAAAGCCTGGTCTAGACCTAGAGAAGGAATCAAGCTTGTAAAACTTACTAAAAGTATGTAGAGCTGACCAAGTTGCTGCTTCTAGAATACTTCTAGAATCCAACCCATTCCAAAAAGCCACAGATGAAGCCAAGGCCCTAGTAGAGTGAGTCTTGACCCTGCCTGGAATAGTTTTGTTGTGGTGGGAAAAAACAAAAGGCAATAGCCTGAGACAACCATTTGGAAATAGTCTGTTTAGACACAAGTTGTCCCTTTTTCTTGAAAATGAACAAATGATGAAAGATTTTGTTCTGTCAAGACAGTAGCTGAGTTGTCTGTGGATATTCAAGGTATGGAATATCTCTTCTCCCTCATTTTTGGGTTTAACACAGAAAACAGGGAGATGTATAGTTCGGCTTAAGATAAACATGGATACCATTTAGGCATAAAAGAATGATTAGTTCTCAAAGAAACCCTGTCTGTGTGGAAAATGAAACAGGGTTGCCCTGCCATAAGGGCTTACAACTCAGATATTATTCTTGAAAAGGTCAGAGCAGTCTGAAAATAGTCTTCCATAATGAAAAACCTCAAGTCAGCTTGATGAGCAGGTTCAAATGGAGCAAGCATTCTCTTGCATAAAATTAAGATCTCAAAGAGGAGCCACCAGTTTTCTTTGAGGTGTTTTATGCAAAACCCCATTCAAAAATATTTTCACATGAGAATGCATTGAGAGAGGGTGATCCATGGGTGGACATGCTGAAATAGCCAACAAAATTACACAAAGATTGTAAAACCATAGAAAAAGTATCAATAAATGGCTACTGGTCATGTCATTGGCACCAACTAGAAAACCTTTTCTATTTGCTAATATATGATTTTCTAATGGGAAGTTTTCTTGCCTCCATTAGTACCTGGTACACTTCCTCACAAAAGAGATACCTAAACAGAATTAAAACTTTATGATCGACACAGTCAGTTAAAGTTGATTGGGATTGGGATATATCAAATACCCCTGTTTTTGCGTGAGTAGATCCATTCTGTGAAGAAACTTGTGGTAATTGTGGATATTTCCAAAAGAAGGGAGAAATGTTGTTGCCTGGACCAGATGGAGGTCACTGCAATGATCTTGGGGGATTCCTTCTGAATCTTCAAAAGTGTCCTGGATATCAGTGGAAAAGCATACAGAAGCATTCCTTCCCAAGTAAAGGAAAAGGTATCTGTCTTCCAGGCCTTCTTTAACTCATTTCCTCCAGTACAGCTCTTTTGAGTGTGTACCTTTAACCCCCAGAGGGTGTGGTTTGAGCCTTGAAAAAAATGAAGTCATCACCTTACAGTTCTAATAAATACTCATTGACAAAGGTCAAATATCAATACAATTGTGTTTGCCATCATGTATGCTTCAGGATAAAATAAAGTGAGACTGTGCTGTAAAGCTATATCCCAAGCTAACTTGGTTAGTCTGCAGGGGGGGAGGTGAGACCTGGTTACCCCCTGTTTGGTGATGTACCACATGACTTTGGTATTGGCTTTAACAACACAAAGAGGAACAGGGGACCAAAGATGATTCAGAGAGTTGACTGCTTTGATTACAGCAAGTATCGCTTTTTATATTCATGTGGTTGTGTCTGCCCTTGGTTTACCAAATAACTTGCACTTTTATCCCTCCTGAAACTGCTCCCCAGGCAAAGTCTGAAGCATTTGTGATGGCTGACTAATTTAGGGTGTGGGGGGAGGAGAAGAGGAGACCTGGATTTAGGGATATTTGATGTCTCTACCAATTGATTTATCTTCTCACAAATCCCAGAAATGGAATTTGAAAACATAACAGATGTTGGTGTTGGGACAAAAGAGACTTCAAACCATTGTATCTTTCTTAAGTCTTAACGGGGGCATCATGAGAATCACAGATGCCATGAGATCCAAAATCTTGAAGTATACCCTTGCAGAGACTGAAGTCAGAGTGGAAAACCCTAGAAATAGATCTAGATATAGATTTAGTTTTCCTGTGAAAGAAAAGCTTATTTAACTGACATGTCAATCAAACAGCACAGGAACACAATTCTGTGTGATGGAATCAAAAAAAGACTTTTGAATGTTGTCTTGGAATCCCAGCTTGCGTAAGAGATCTCTTACCCACAACAAGAGACTCAAGATACTTTGAAAAAGACATTATAAAGATAAGCAAGTAAGCAAGTCATCTAAATATGGAAAAATGTGGATGCCCCATAGCCTGCAGTGTGCTACATCTGGAGCTAGACTCTATGGGAACAATCTTGATGCAGGGATAGTCTAAAGGGTAAGAAAAAGAACTAATAATGTGATCTGGACACACAAAACCTTAAGAAATGTGTCTATATTAAAATCTCAAAGAGGCGTTTCAGTAAACGCCTCTTCATCGACACATACTGAATGAAAGCACTAAACCGCGATCGTTCAGAACAGTGATTTCTTTCCCTGGGAAAGAAATCGCTTGCCGTCAAACCACAAACACACCCTCACACCCTCCCTAACTAAATATACCAACTCTGAGATTGCACTACAGTAGAGAAAACGGCAAACTAAAACGGATGGCCAACTGATTTCTTTCCCAGATAAAGAAATCGCTGTTCTGAACGACTGCGGTTTAGTGCGTTCATTCAGTATGTGTCGATGAAGAGGCGTTCACTGAAATGTCTCTTCAAGATTCTGATATAGATCCTAAGAAACACCTGAAATCTGGGTGAATAGGGATGTGATGATAAGCATCTTGTAAATCTAGTGTCACTAGAAAACATAAGTGAGGAAGAGGAGGTAACAGGTTGTGAAGTGACAGCATTTTTGAACATGGGCACTATGACAAAGTGGTTTAGGAAAGAAAGATCAAGAACTGGTATCTAGGCATTTTCTTTCTTCGGCACCAAAAACATCCATGAATAAAAACCTTTTCTAAACTGGGACATAGGAACTGTCTCTATTACTCCCTAAAACAATATATGTTGAAGGATGGGGGAAACAGAAGCACCTGATCTGGTGGATGAGGAATTACTCCCTGCAAAGGGGTAATTTCCTCCCATTGCCATGTGTAGTCTTGCTGAATTATCTTTAGAACCCATTTGTCTGAAACTATCTGTTGCCAAACAGAGAGGTGAAGATTCAGAGTTTCTGGAAGGGAAAAGGGGTTGCCAATGTGGGAAGGGGGGACATGGCCCCTTAAATAGTCATTCTGATTTTTTAAACTGTCCTTCATTCTTGGCATCCCTACCATCTTTTTCAAATCCCATTGCTACCACTTTTTTAAACATCCATTTGCCAGGATTTTCCTGAGACTGTTTATTTTGTTTCTTGCTAAAAGTCGATGAGGAGATAGAGAATCCGTGATTGAAAAATCTGACAGATTCCCTGAATCAGCTAACTCATCTCATCACATTTTCAGTAGAGGGACCAAAACCAAAACCAAAGAAAAAGGTTGGGTGGCATGAGGCCAGGATAATCCTATGGGCTAGGATTGTGAAGCCTCCAGGGCCATTAACCTAGTACACACCTATGTTGTGTCTTTCAGCTTTTCCCGGTTAGGGGTCGCCACAGCGGAACTCCGGTCCACTAATGATTGGCAGTAGATCTTTACGTGCCGAGTTGCCGGCCCTGACGCACAACCTTCAATGAAGGTACGCCCATTCGTGCATGTCTCCACAAAGAAGACGCTCTAGCTGAGAATCGAACAGGACAACGTCTTACTGTGAGGCGACAACGCTACCGCAGCACCACCACTGCAGTAACCTAGTACACACCTATAAATATGATTTTAATTTCTTGTTTGGATAGATTTTCATAGGTTTAACCTAGTACACATCTATAAACCTATGAAAATCTATCCAAACAAGAAATTAAAATCATATTTTTCACATTTCCTGGAAGGTTGCTCTGAAGTATTTTGTTTTCTTTTGCACCAGAAAGGATCTGGAATAGTATTCTGTCCTCTTTGGTCAGGTGGGTCTTAAAGGATGGCTCTTTCTAAGAGATGGAATGCCTCCATCTTTTCAGCTTGCTCCTAATTGGGCGGAACATCTGTCAAAGTTAGAGAAGAGGATTGGGATGGGGCTAAGGAAGGAAATGTGCATTCTTTAGGTACTATTGTTTTCCTTGTCCACCAGTTTTATTTGCTTCTACAGTGGAGAGAAATGTAACCCCCCAACTGCTTTCAGAGTTGGACAGTCAGGCAAGTTCTCAAGACTGCTGCTGCTCATCATAGGAAGACTATGACCAGCTGAAGAGTGCCAAATGTCTCTTACATTTGGCACTGTAACCTTGCTGGAAGTTGTTTTGCTTTTTCACAACAGCCTCCAGTTGTTATGTTTAATGTGTGCATTCAAAATAAGCAAACAAACAAACAAAAAACTACCTAAAAATATGCTAATAAATAAATGAGGTTGTGTATGGTGGAATTTCACAACACTAAATAGTCAGGGCTTTGACAAGAAAAGATGTATGGGGAATCCAAAATGGTTGCTATGATATATTCATTAAAGTGAAGCCAGACTCGCCACTGAATTGCAGTGTCAGATCCTATGGCTCAGACAGCCTCATCTGCCATACTGTACATCATGTGGCCTAAGGCGATGCTCCTGTTTGAGGCAGCTGAGGCATGGGTCAGCATCTTGTTCATCAAAGACCTACCTGGTAAGTAATGTGTTCTTAGGAGGCCTATCTGGCCAGCCCTCTAGCTTCAGCTGCATTTCATCAGGCAAATCACACTGAAATTATACAACAGGCTTCACATAGTTTAGGGTTCACTGAGATAATGTGGTGGATTCAGATACAGACTATTCAGTGAATAAACAGCAAAGATCTGGTGTGCTTAAGCCTTCTTCAGTGCTACTACAGTGATTATGGTGTCTACTTTTGAGGTCACTGTCCAGAAAATATACTCCATGGGAAATCAGAACACATGGTTTTCTTCAAAGAAAAAGGGGCCATCTCATCTAGTTTGTCAAAAGCAATCCTGGTCACATCTTTCAGTAAATCAACTGAAGTTGGTCACCCATGATGACTCTGGGAAAAACCTGTAAGTTCTGCAATCTGCACTGAGGGAAGTGAATGGGATCAGCAGAGTCTCCTCTGTTACTGATTAACTGGGGATATTCCCCAAACTCGGGGTCTTTTTTGGAACAGGTGAGGGAATTAATAACCTCCTCCTCAGCTAGGTCATCTAAAAGGGAGTCCTTAGGGATTTAATGTGTTTAGTTTTGGCTAATGCCATGTATGGCCCCTCTGTCAGGTAAAAGATTAGATGAGGAAGAAGGTCACTTTGTGGAGAGCTGGGGGAGTGGATTGCAGAATGCCAGATTAAACTGTTTCTGCTGAAGAAACTTTTCTATTGGCCTGATTACAACAATGTCAGGGACAGAGGATATAACCATAGACACCAACTAAGTATTGTCAACATCAAAATACCCATCATTGATGAAATGGCCTGAAACCCAGTCCACAGACTTTATGTGTTGCCTGGTATACTGTATTGGGTATCCTGACAGTTTCAGCTGTCCTAGTTGTGAATTTAATAACAATTTTACAAGTAGCTGACTCTGAGCTAAATAGTTATTAAAATATTCATCTTTATGTTAGAAATGAAGAAAGAAGAGATTGCTCGTGTAGATTTTAATGCCTTGGTAGATCACCTCTGAGTAAGTGGTATGCAACCAAGTACAGCTGGAGTTTCTTGAGTTGGGCTGCATAGGGCATCTGTTTGAGGCCAGTAATCCTCTTGGTGAGGTACTTTTGTGGTCTTTCCAGCTGTTGCAGGTGTCTTGTAAGGTACATCCCAAATGGGGAGTTATATTCTATGATGGGTCTAATGAGTGATGAGTAGAGAGGCACAATAACCTCTTTTGTTCTACATGCAAACCCTTTTGTGATTAGGTGGGCCACATAGAAGGATTTTCTAACCACCTTGGCAATATGATTATCAAAGGAGAGATTACTATGTACTTGTGTCCCCAGATCCCTTATTACATTTTCTGTATTTAGGGGACTATCACCTATGTGGTAGTTCGTGGGTACTTTGTTTTTTCCAAAGGGGATGACTATGCACTTTTTGGCATTTAGTTTGAGGCCATGATTTTGACACCAGGTATCCGTCTCAGTGAGACCCTTCTGGAGGGTGTCTGTATCAGCCGGGGAATCAATTATGGACCCTAGTTTGCAGTCGTCTGCAAACTTGGTCAGCCACAGTCCTCCTATGCTTGCCTGTACTTCTGAGAAGTATATACCGAACAGGAGGGGTCCTAGGACTGAGCCCTGGGGGACGCCACTTGTAACCGGTTTAGAGTCGGACAAAGAGCCTGCAACTCTCACCATGTGGGTTCTATCCATGAGCCAGTTGGCAACCCATCTTGTTTCGTAGGGGTTTATGTTCAAGCTGGTGAGCTTGTCTATAATACTAGAATGGGAAATAGTGTCGAAAGCCTTTGCTAGGTCTAGGTTGGCTGTGTGGACCTCCTTTCCCTCAACTAATGCCTTGGTAACTGTCTCAAGGAATTCCACCAGGTTTAGGAGGCATGATCTGCCCTTAACAAAGCCAAACTGGGTAGGGTCCAAGGTTTGGAGGTTTCCAATGTCTCTGTTAATGAGTTCCATGATGATGCACTCCATAGCCTTGCAGACCAGGCTAGTTAGGCTTATAGGACAATAGTTCCCGGGGTCCGTTGTGACTCCACCTTGGTAGAGAGGGATAACTGTTGCTGTGCACTATTCTGTGGGTACATAGCCTGTAGAGAGGCTGAGTTTGAACAGTGTGTTTAGGTGAAGGGTTAGTTCATTTTGGAGCTCTTGTAAGACACAGCCTGGGACACCGTCTGGTCCCATTAAAGCTGTGTTTTTGGCTTTGGATAGGGCTGTTTTAACCTGTGTGTCTGTGATTGACGGTGCCCTACATTCTTCTGGTATGGCTATCGGCCCTTTAGGGGATGAGAGTGGGGCGAAGTGTGCACTAAACCTGTCTGTCAGAATGTTGGCAATATCAGTCGGTTCAGTGTATTGTGTGCCATTCTGCACTAACTCAGAGTAGATCTGAGAGTTTCCACTTAGGTTCTTGACATAGCTAAATAACGCTTTGTGGTTATCTTTGGAGTCATTGGCAATTTTTCTTTTGAAACTAGCCTTGGATGATTTAATGAAGGATCACAGTTTCTTGCTGATACTGATCAGGGATGTCATTCCTTCTTGGAATTTTACTCTTTTCTGTACTAGTTTCCTCCCTCTGTTGTATAGCTCGTTTATGGCAGGGGTCCACCAGACTGGTTTCCTTTTCTTGCAGGAGTGATTTGTGGTTTTACTTGGGATAGCACTATCCATGAATTCCTGCAGATGATCATAGAGTGCCTTTGTAAAGGTTTCAGCAGCTTGAACAGCATTGTCCTTTAGCATGGGGGCTGTGAACCTTTCCACCTCTGTCTTAAGTAACGTGAAGTTTGCTTTTGAAATGTTTTTCACAGTGGTTTCCTTGATTGAGAGTGGGGGCGGAATGTGGATATCCAGAGTGATTAGTCTATGGTCTGATCTAACCAGCAATGGGATGACCTCCGATGTGGAATACCGGTCGCCCATGTTGGTGATGACTAGGTCCAATATGTTGTTCCCTCTGGTGGGGGTGTTGACTAGTTGATCTAGGGCATTTGAGTTTATAAATTCTAGGAAGTGTTGGGCAAGGGAGTTAGTACTGGAGTAGTTCTCCCAGTTTATGTTTGGGTAATTGAAATCACCCAGTATTAGGGTGTTTGGTCGGACCTTCATATTTCCCATTGTCTCCAGAAATGTGGAATGGAGGTCCTGGGTCATGGTGGGTGATCTGTAGCAAGCTACAATTTGGATAGCAGTTTTGCCCGTTGTTAGTTGCACATGGATGATCTCTGATGCATTGCACTGCGCCACTAACCTGGAGGTGTGGGTATCCTTGATGAATATGGATACACCCCCGCCTTTTGTGTTTCAGTCCTGGTTCTGTGGCCAGAAGGTATGGTATGAGTTATAGCCTAGTAGTGCTGGGGTGCTCTCAGGAGCCTTAAACCAGGTTTCTGTTACTGCACAGATGTCAATATTCTCCATACTGAGGAGTGCCTCAAGTGCATGCATTTTGAGGTTTAGACATCTGGCGTTGAGTAGCATCACCCTCAGTTTTTGGTTACTTGTGCCATTTATGGTGGTGGGTTTGTCTTTTGAGCCTTGCCTAAAAAAGGCACTATGGGGACGGCAAGAGCCTTGGCCAGTATTCGAAAGCCTAAGGGTCACAGGTGCAAGCCATCTCTTGCGAAGCAATGTGGCTTGTCGAGCATGTCATCCCAGGCGGACAGTTACTGGATCTCCTTTGAATGACACCAGAAACTTAGCCAATTGAAATTGATCATTTTTTTCTTTATACTGTGGCATCATTCTTGGTGAGAGCACGATGTTACTCAGGGTCAGAGTCATACCAGCCTGGGCTACATGATCAGAGAGCTCTTCCGTGTCTCTTTTCATGTAGTCCAGGGAGGTACGTCTCAGGTCATTCACACCAACATGGACAATGACAGTCGTATTTGTACTTGTTCTGGGGTGACCTGAGTGCTTGTGTTATGTGGCGGATCCTGGCTCCTGACAGGCAGCTAACTGTAACCTTCTCCTTGTCCAGCCTAGTTAGTGGGACATCAGTGTGCCTGACTATAGAGTTGCCTATTACTAGTGTGTTGGGTATGTTATTTTGCCTTAAGGGATGTGATTGCGTGGCACACTGATTATGTAAATTATGTGTTTCATGGTTGGTGATGGGGTGTGGAGGTTGCTTGGATGTCTGCTTTGGAGGTCTCTGTTGCTTTTGCAGATTTTTATTTAGAGCCTCCGAGTATGTTTTCATGTATTCCTGTGTGTTATTTGCCGGTGATGGTTTATTAGGTCTATGTGAGACTGGTGGTGTGTTGTAAGTATTACCCTTCTCCTCTTGACTGTCAGTTTCAGTCTTGGGTTGAGAGAGCTTTGCCTCCAGTTTGGCTGTATAATTGCATCTCTCATATATATTAGTACTTGGTGGTAGGAGGAGAGGGTTGTCTGTGTACATGAAGCAGTTGTAACATTACCTCAAAATGCCCAGATTCACCAGTTGGACTGGAAAGTACACCAGAAACTGCCCTTTGGACATGCCTGCATAGGTAGAGTAAGCTGTTTTTCTGACTGGCTGGTGGGGACGAATAGAGAGCCTTATCCTTCTGGAAAGTATGGGGGGGGTCTAGTGCTAGGGTTAATTAGTGCTTGCTATGAGTTTTAAGCAAGTGCTTGACTGTGAAATGAATGGTTTGAGTGCTAATGTTGAAGGTTTATCTAGTTACAAGGGAAAAATTGAAGAGTAGACTTCATGGAGCCGAGAATAGTTTAACTCTATCTAACCGGCGCTGCCCGGTTCGCAAAACCTTATAGCAGGGAAGTGAAAGAGATGGAAATTAGCCTAAAATGGCCAATAAACTACTAACTTCTGGGCTGAAATCACTCCTCCAGGGACAGATAGGCTGCTCAAAGCTCCCCTCTCTCACAGGTAAACAGAGAAACTTCCTTCTATCCAAGTAAGGTGTGGGCAACACAGAAACTTGTAACACAGCCCTGGATTCAGCAATAACCTGAAAACTGGACTATACTAGTTCAGAAAGGCAGGAAACAAGTATTTTTTTTTTGTTTGTTTTTTCAGAAAATAGAGCAGATACAATCAAAAGTATCCCAAAATGGCCAATAAACTACTAACTTCTGGTCTGAAACCACTCCTTCAGGGACAGATAGGCTGCTCAAAGCACCCCTCTCTCACAGGTGAACAGAGAAACTTCCTTTTATCCAAGTAAGGTATGGGCAACACAGAAACTTGTAACACAGCCATGGATTCAGTAATAACCTGAAAACTGGACTATACTAGTCCAGAAAGGCAGGAAACAAGTATATTTTGTTGTTTTTTTTTTCTCAGAAAAATAGAGCAGATACAATCAAAACAACACTTTAAATGCATTTGTGAGGTCATTAGATATGTATGCAGTCCCATGATTGCAGATCTATACATGTAATCAATTTTGAGGAAGCCCATACCTCCTTCAGAATGGGAAATACATAATCTCGGTATTCACTGATTTTTATAAATCATTTGATGAGCATGGAGCATCCTTCTTGTTTTCCTATCCAACACCTTTTGGGGTCAGTCAGTCACTCCAAAACTGTAAGTTAAGACAGGAAGAGCAAATTGGTTTATAACTCGGACTTTGTTCCCGGATGTCTATACTGTTTTCAGTATTAATTTAAGTCTTCTAAAATACTCCTTACTAAGTTTTATTCACATTTGTTCATGTTTTACTGTTGATCCTTCATCAGTTCCCAAATATTATACACTCCCTCTTGCTGTAGTTCTTTTATATCACATTCCTGTCCCAAACTGATGTTTTCTTGGTGCTGCAGCTTTCCTGTTTTAAAGGTTGCTTTTGCACATTTATCAAGACCAAACAACATTTTTATATCATCTGAAAGTTTTGACCACTTTCAGTTCTGTTTTGAGTTCCACATCTGATGATCTATACAGTTTTAATTCATCTACAAAAAGAAGATGAGAAGTCTTTACACTTTGTTGTTTTCTGAGAGTCAAATTGTAGCCATGACCTAATCTATTAAGTAGACAACTTAATGGGTCAAGGGCAAGACAAAATAGCAACGGTGACAGAAAACCACCCTGGAATATCCCTCTTTGAATTTTTATCCCTGGGAAAATAATTTGTCCTTTATCATAGCTTACCTTCAAAGTGGTTTGCCACTATTTCATATTCGCTGTAATATAATCGATCAGTGTAGGGTGTTTCTAATACATTTTAAGCACTCTTTTATCCATGAATGTGGGATATTATCAAATGCTTTTTTATAGTCTATCCATGGCATACTTAGATTCTTCCCCTTTTTACAGTTCTCCATTATGACTTTATTTAGCAACAAATAATCCTTTGATCCATATGACTTTCTTTTATTACCTTTTTGTTCTGTTGCCATTACTGAGTTTTCTTCTAAATGACTATAAATTCTGTTGGCATCAAGTCCAGTGTAAAGTTTATACATCATCAGAAGGCAAATTATTGGTCTATAGTGTTTAGGAGACCTTGTAGGTTCGCTCTTAAGTAAGAGTATTCTTTTTCCTATTGTTAACCAGGCTGGTGTCTGGTCAGGGTGCGCATATAAATAATTCTTACTCATGGCTAAATCTTCATATAAAGATGTTAATGCTTTTAGCCAGAAGTTAGGTACTGCATCTGGGCCTGGGGTTTTACAATTAGGAGATTTTCTTAACTTTCAATCTCTCTGGCTGTTTCTTCATCTCATTTCATATCCTGTACATTTAAACTTCTTATGCTTTCTTTTACTTCTTCTATCCATTTAGCATCTTTATGTTCCACAAGATCTTCATTGATATTTCTCCAAAATGTATCTATTGCTTCTTTTTTTGGTGGTGCTTAAATTCCTTTTGCCTTGTTTCCCAATTTTCTATAAAACTTCTTCAGGTCATCAGTAAATTGCTTATTTGATACTTTTCCTTTATATTTATCTGCATATTTTCTACGTTTTTTCTACTTGTGTTGATATTTTTAGTTTATCATTTGTGATAGCGCATGATAGATGCTGATCCGTTCTGATACTGCATATTTCTTTTATCACATCTATCTTTCTGGGTATTTTTGTTGATCTGTTCCCTCTTCTATACTCTTCTAACAGTGACACTTCGTGTCTTAATTGCTTCATAGTTTTCTCTATTCAATACTTCCATGATGGGATTCAATTTCTCTCCTTCCTTTCCCTTACTACACTGTGTTTTTGTGGTATGACTTTATCATTATTTAATTTAGCTGCACAATAATATATCCTGTTTACTTCTGCTATATCACATGAATCTATATGGGCAGTCCTAATTACCGTGTTCATTTGTTTTATAAAACTTCTAACTTTTGGGGTTTTATTGACTTTCTGTAGTCTAGTTCTTTCATTGATCTTAATATATCTGTCCGTTTCTTTTAAATTAAGCAACTCTTATCTTAGATCATTTTCTTCTAAATTGAGGATATATTCTTTGTTCTCCATTTCTTGTGGGCATTCTATAGAAAGTTCCAGAGCATCTTCCTGTGTCACATTCTCTTCAGCATCATCCTGTCATCCATTACTCTTTCATATAAGAGTTCACTGGCTTATCACTCTACAACATTGACTTTGTCAGAATTGCGAGAGTTTCCTGTTCCATCAGTGTGCAACTCCATCTGAATGTCTGTACTGGTTTCCTATGAAAGGCTCCAAAGTATCTTTATATGGCAACTGATCAGATGTTTCCCACTCCACTGGTTTCTCCTTAATTTGCGGATCCATTTCTCTATCCTGTCGTGATGTTATCTGTATTAGATTTTCTACACTAACTTCACAAGTAATCCATAACCTCAGTTTCTATTTCTTTAACTTCTCCATTACTAATCCTTTATTTCTACTTTTCCTCTTTGTTTTCTTATCTTTTGTATTGTGACATTTTCCATGTCCAGATGCCTTTGCCTGTATTTCTCTTCAAAAATCTTTGGTGCTGCTGTTTTTGTATTGATTAGTTTTGCTTTCTCCTTTGCATAAATATTGCACCATGTTAAATCACTTCTTCTTTCCCAAGTCTATATTTCCTCTTCAGATGTCTCCTGCTTATCCTGTTTCTCCTTACTTTGGGGACTCCTTGTTCCCTCATGCTATGATGTAACCTGTGTTAGATTTTCTGTTCTAAATTCTTCAATTTGCAAGTATTCCATAACTTCATTTTCTATTTTGTTCTCTCTTATTTAACACAAACTATTGTAAAGAAGATTATGAGAGACAGAAATGTATGGTAAGTGATGTTACTGTTGGAGGATTCCTCAGAAAATGTTATCTGATGAGTGTTTTTAATGACTGCAACATCAGTTTTGCTGGTTACACAGGATGGAATACTTCTTACCAGATCACGTTCTCAAAATTGCACTTCTCAGAGTTTTGACATGCTGACTGAAATAATAAATTTAGCAATATAACTTTTTTATTAAAAACAACTTATTGTTATTTTTATATTCCAGCAGTTCAAATGCTGCTCACAGAACTTCAGCCCAGGACAGTGTTGCTGTTTTGTTGCCCTGGCTAGTAGCTAAAGAGATCCAAGAGTATACAGCTACTTGGAGATGGGTTATATTAAAGACTGATCCAGCATCTTCCAGCAGCTCACTGCAGGTAGCTGCTATAGAATATATCACAGTTATGTCCTTCATGAGTGGGAAAGAACAGAACAATATAGAAACTCTGAGGACAAAGTTTAAGAAATGTCCTCAAAAATACCCTATGAGAAAAAAAGAAGGGTTCAGTCCTAAATGAGACCTAGTTCCTATTTTATTTATTTATTATTTGTTAACCAGGGTAGGTGGACTCATGCAAAAGCCATTTTTAGGCATGACCAAGGAGAAAAACATAAAATGAGAAAAACAAATTGATATGTTCATGCAAAAAATAAGTTATTATATATACATTACAAAAATTTAGTAAGAAGGTTAAGAGGCTTATAAGGGGACAGTAATTGTTTAAAATGTGTCGGGCAGCCATGGTGGTGCAGCGGTTAGCGTTGCTGCCTCACAGCAAGAGATTTTCCAGTTCGATTCTCGGCTGGGATGCCTTCTGTGCAGAGTCTGCATTTCCTCCCTGTGGTCATGTGCTTTTCTTCCGGGTGCTCTGGTTTCCTCCCACATCCCAAAGACATGCAGTAGGGGGCTTGGATACTCTAAATTGGCCCTATGTGTGTGTGTGTGTGTGTGTGTGTGTGTGTGTGTGTGTGTGTGTGTGTGTGTGTGTGTGTGTGTGTGTGTGTGCCTTCTGTGGAAGGTTGGGCGCTGGGCTGGCAACTCGACACTGTAAAACTCCACTGCCAACCATGAGCAGACAGATGATCTACTGTGGCGACCCCTAATTGAGAAAAGCCGAAAGAAGAAGAAGAATTGTTTAAAATGTGTCCTTAAAACAAAAATAAGACTCACAACAAATAGGGGGCCAGAGTTCTGAATTCATTCTGACAATTCAACAGGAAAGTAAAACTGTAACCCTTGTTTTAACACCTCAAGAGATTGAATACAGCAGGTCCTGGGTTCAGTCCCTAGGGAAAGATCACAGTTTTCCTTTCCTGCTGAGTTGCTAATATAACATTAGGTTTATGGTTTCTACTGTACTAGTTGGTTGTGTGCTTAAAATCACCTTCATGGTGGTTTTGTAGTTGAAAGGAAAACTGCTCTTGCAGGAGACAAAGTACCTAACTGCCCAGAGATTCCTTGCTGGTCCAGGGGCAGTGACAACCACACTAAATGTGGGAGGTGGGAGACAAGGGTCAGAGCTCTCCTTTCCTTTCCTGTTAAATTGTTAATACCTTTTAAAGAAAAACAACAGCAAATGCTGCAAGCATTTTAAATAGGTCTCTAAGACTTTGTGCTCACAGAACATAAAACAGAATTCCTTTAGGGAACAAATTAAAAAAAGTATAATCTGGAAATTAAATATGTCATGGATAATGTATTCTCCTTCTTCAAACTACTAATTAAATAACCATAACATCATACAAATAGTATCATTTGTAAATAATTTGATTTTTATACCTGTGTTTATTTATTTACATTTTTGTATGCTATTCATTAGCTGTGCTATTTCTATTTTGTTTTATCAAGATATATCTCATTCACTATTGTGCCTTTTGTATACTTCCAGTTCACACCATTAGCTGTTTATGGCTTAGACCTTTTTTTGTGTCTGGCTTCTTTAGCTAAGTAACTTAGCAGCTAATAAAATGTGTTATTAGAAAGTACATGGAGTCATTAACAAAATGTCAGTAAGACTGTTAGTCTAGGATATCCTGCAGTACAGAAATTAATCACTATTTTTCAGTTATTATTCATGTTTTCATGTCTATGTTCATATTTTTGTAACTGAGAGCCCTACATGTGATCGAGGGGTATGGTGTGATATGTCATGGTGAGAAGCAGGAAAATTGATTGTCAATGTCCATTTTTATCACACTGTACCCGAGATATTACAAGTTGTTTGTTAGCAATTATGAAAATATACAATATTTCCATACATTAATACTTCAAAAACAAAGTGACTTACAAATGTCTTTGTTATTTGCACTATAAATTGCATATCTGAGAGATATTCAATGTTATTTGTATTGCTAATTATATAATACGTGCTTAATACTTCAAAAACAAAGTGACTTACAAACTGTCTTTGTTATTTGCACTATAAATTGCATATCTGAGAGATATTCAATGTTATTTGTATTGCTAATTATATAATACAGCATATGGTTTCATATTTCTGCAAATATCTCAGTAAACATGCACTCATAAAGACATTTTTTTATGTCACATGCAAGCTTATGTCTGGTTAACAAAAATGTTCTAACAATATATGTGTAGGATGTTCAGTTTCAAAGATATGACAATTTGTGTGTGAAACTGTAGCAAAAAAACATAATTATGGGTTTGTGTGCATTGTAATATAGTATAGTATAGTATTTATGGAAAGAATGTGAATGCACTGACTCTTATTACTGTAATGAATATTTCTTACTGATAATGTGTTTTGTACAGTTTTAATAGCATTTGTAGTTTATAAAACATTTACGTATGTTTATCGTATGCTTTTTATGTTTATTTTTTAGAAATTGTTCTAGAATACAAGATGTGCATTGGCTGCCAGATGTGTGACATTGCCAACCTGTGCATTGGCACCCTGACTAGAGAATGAAAGCTGTCCAGCAGGGTGCTAATCTACTAGTAATGCTTGCTGAAAATGAGTCTGACGCTTCATGGCAGCATATTAAGCTGCTGTGGAGCTCAGACTGAAAGAAAGCCAATAGCCACCATTATTCTATGCAAGCAAATCAGCACTTTTGCTGTTTAGTGAGTGTAAAAAAAAATATATATAACAGTGTGTGTGAGTGCATGTATGCATGACAACGAGATTGATTGAGACATTATTTTACAGTTGCTAAGCAGCACTTTTGCTGTTTAATGGGCATAAAATTAAAAGAAACATAAAAAAGAAAAAAATGTGTGTGTGTGTGTGTGTGTGTGTGTGTGTGTGTGTGTGAGAGCAAGTGATAGAGAGACAGTAAAACTGATTGATGGATGTTAGCACCAGTTAAGATAAAAAAGCCTAAAATAAAGGTGGAACCAAAAAAAAAAAAGAAAAGAGATTAAAATCTTATAAAATTAGAAAGTTGCATAAAATAAAATTATTTGGTTGTGTTGGCATGCATTTTTCTGAAAGAATAAAAGTCTGAAACTCATAATCAGTCATTATTTATTGATTTTAATCTCCAGTGATTACAAACCACAACCAACACCACACATTTTAGGAGTAAGGGACCAAAAATGAAGTATTATTATTAATTATTAGAATTTAGGATTTTAAAAATACATTCTTCTCCAATGCTAATACTTAATACACAGCAAGTTTGAAACATTAAGTGGAGGAACTATTTTACATCAAAAATATATATAAAAATAATATAGTAATAAAAAAAGTAAGTAAAATACAATTTTAAAGACAGACCATTCTCTAAGCACAATAATGCCCTCCAGGGTGTGTGTTACAGAGTAAATAACACCCTTCCAGGGGTGTAGAGGACTGCCTGTGGTGTTGGGCCTCATAAAACCCCTGGACAGGTGTTATTTACCAGTAACACATACCCTGTTGGGTTGGGCATTATTGCTTGCATATATCTGTGTTTGTTCACTTATGACTTCATATGTTGTCCTTGGATTGTATTACTTCTACTTTGCTTTATCAACATATCTGCTGTTATTTACTCATTACAATAGCTTGTTATAGATAAACACTTTTAAATTTGTTACTTTTATTCAACTACTTTTGACTCACATTTAAGCCTGGTTAATGGTTAAAAAGGACCTTGTGGCTAGTCCACCCACATGGTTAACAAACAATCAAATAAATAAATAACACATTCTACTAAAATTAATTATGCTACAATATCACTCATATCACTTCACTAGACCAAATTTCCTGCGTGTACCACATGATTACATTATGTTGCCTATTTGTATTTCTTCATATTTCTATTCTGCCTGTAAACTAGGCAATGACTGAAAATGGTCCCTTTGACAAATCTGCTAACCCGGTTAAGAAACAATAAAAAAAAAATAACAGACAAGTCATAGAATAACAAGTTATGTACCTACCATAACGTTCCATGTTAGTTGTCTTCTCGCCTTCTTTCTTGCTGGTTGGGATCGGCTCCGACTCGGCCATTTTCTAAAGCTCGAGAGCTACTTACTGGCTCGAGGCCTCCCTATATCCCACAATGCCTGGTGCTAGACCCCCAGATCTCGTTTGGAAGACCAAACACCAAAATAATACAAGAGGACAACTGTCCCAAAAGCAAGACTTCAGCTAGAGGGCTGAAGAAAAAGGTAGAGGACATAAAACGGTAAAGACTCAGCCAGTGACAAGACTCGTAGGAAGACTCTTCTCGGTCCATCTAAGCTAGGGAGATGGAGGGTGGGACGCAAGAAAGAAGGCGAGAAGAAGACAACTAACATGGAACGTTATGGTAGGTACATAACTTCTTAATGTTAAGTTGTCACTCTCGCCTTCATTCTTGCTGGTTGGGACAGCGTCCTTAGCACCTTAGTCCTGGGTGGCTCATCGGAACAGACTCTTGAGCACAGTGGAACCAAATTCACCTCTACTCCTAGAGGCCACATCCAATTTATAATGTGAAATGAAGGTATGAGGGGTGGCCCATGTGGCCGCCACACAAATGGCTTCCATTGGTAGTCTTGCTTGAAAGGCTACCAACGTAGCTAAAGCCCTAGTAGAGTGGCCTTTAGGTTTAGCAGGGAGTTCTGTATGCCTCAACTGATAAATAAGGGTAATAATAGAGGACAACCACCTGGATAAGGTTACTTTAGACACTGGTTGACCCTGCTTACTCTCCGCATAGGACAGGAAGAGTTGGTCTGATTTCCTTATTTGTTCAGTCCTATGCAAATCGAAACGTAATTGCCTATGAATGTCCAACTGGTGTAATTTGTGTTCAGCTTTGTTGGAATAATTTGGAAAAAAGACTGGCAGATCGATGGATTGATTCAAATTGTTCTCGGAGGGGACCTTGGGAAGGAACGAAGGATTAGTCCTGAGTGAAAATCTCTCCTTATGAAAAATTAGATAAGGAGGATGAACACAAAGGGCTTGAAGTTCAGAAACTCTCCTCACTGAAGTAATGGCCACCAAAAAGAGGGTTTTCCAAGTAAGCAATTTCAAGGAACAGGAAGCTGCCGGTTCAAAGGGAGGAAGTATCAAGGAAGCTAAGATCAAATTTAAGTCCCACAGAGGCGGGGGATCTCTCACTAGAGGCCTGAGCAAGATTGTTCCTTTCAGAAAGGCTTTGCAAAGCTTATGGGACATGATGCTGGTTTCTGACAGGCCCATATGGAAATTAGAGATTGCCGCTAATTGAACTCTAATGGTGGCCGACAAGGAGCCCGCTTGAAAAAGTTCTGCTAAGAAGTCCAGAACGTTATGGACAGGGGCCGTGAAGGGATCTATATTTCCTACCTCTGCCCAGAAAGAGAAACATTTCCACTTACTAGCATAAGTCTTCCGGGTTGTAGGTTTGTGCGAGGAAAGGATAATCTCATGCACTGAATTGGAAATACTGGGAAGCCTGGCTAAGGTTGGAAGTGGAGCAATCAAGCAGTGAGGTTGAAAGACTGAAGAGACTGATGCAGCCTGCCCGGCTGATGGATCAGGAGGTCTGGAACTGGGTCCAGATTCCAAGGCTGCTCTAGAAGGTGATGATGCAGGAATGGGAGCCAGATTTGTCGAAGCCAGTAGGGGGCAATGAGGATCATCCTGCAACCCAGCACGGTAGCTTTCTGAATTAGTTTGGGAATTAGTGGAAAGGGTGGGAATGCATACAGAAGTCCCTGGGGCCAATCGTGAACTAGTGCATCTCTGGGCGAGTGTCCGGGAAGAGAGTGAAGAGACTGTCGCACTTGCTGTTGAGAGGAATTGTGAAAAGGTCGCAGCAAGGCTAACCCCATTTGCAGAAGATTCTGTCCGCTACTGTCCTGTTGAGAGACCACTCGTGAGGCATGAGAATAGCTCTGCTTCGCCTGTCCGCTATGACGTTGGACTTCCCAGGGATGTGAGTTGCCGTCAGAAACTGTTGAGAGGAGATCACCCACTGCCATAGTCTGAGTGCTTCTCGACATAAGGGATATGACTTGGTTCCGCCCTGCTTGTTGATGTACCACACTACAGACATATTGTCTGTCTGAATTGCAATGGTCCCAGTGGGTAGAGAGTTCTGAAGAACTTGCAACGCTAAAAGCACCACCCTCATCTCCAAGACGTTTATGTGCAAGTGGTACTCATGGGGTTGCCAGGTGCCCTGGACAGTCCTGCCCTGAAAATGCCCCCCCACCTTATCAGGGAGGCATCCGTGGTCACTGTGGCAACTGCAGAAGGAAGGACAAATTGTCTGCCCTGGGGTACTGATGGAGAGACCATCCACCAAGCCAAGTGGTCTTTGCATGACTGTGTGATTATTATCTTGTGAGACAAAGGAAGTTGTTGAAAGGACCATTGGGTGAAAAGCATCCACTGTAGAATCCTCATGTGAAAACAAGCCAGGGGAACTAATATGATCGCTGCTGCCATGAGACCTAAGGTTTTTAGGATGAATCTGGCCTGAATCTTTCTGCATCCTAATAATACCTGTACATGTCGGCGAATGTCTGCCACTCTGTCTACTGGAAGCCTTGCAGACAGATCTTTCGTATTTAATCTTGTGCCTATAAAGGTTAAGGACTGACAAGGTGGCAATGCAGACTTTTTGAAATTTATTGAGATACACAGGTTGGAGCATGTTTGGATGGTATAATCCCTGGCTCTTAGCAATTGATGTCTGGTGGTAGCAGTAAGGAGCCAGTCATCTAGATATGGAAACACCTGGAATCCTTGCCATCTCAGGTGAGCAGTAACCACTGCCATGCATTTGGTGAACACCCTGGTGGCTGTGGTGAGACCAAAGGGCAGGGCTCTGAACTGGTGATGACTGGCTCCCAGCTGGAAGCGGAGAAACCTTCTGGAACGCCTGTCCATTTTGATGTGGTAGTACGCATCCTGAAGATCTATGGAGCACATCCAATTGTCCTGACCCAAAAAGGGTAGAATTGACTGAAGTGTGACCATCCGGAACTTCGTTCTTTGAACAGACTTGTTTAGTCTGCTGAGATCCAAAATGGGTCTCCAGTCCCCTGTCTTCTTTGGTACCAAAAATAACTTTGAGTAAATTCCGGATCCTTGCTGGTCTGCTGGGACTTGTTGGATGGCCCGTTTTTTTAGCAGTCTTGAAATTTCTTGTACTGCCTGTTTCCTTAGACTGGGTGGAACATCTGGGATGGGGTTGTTTGATTTTAAGGGAGTGTGGACAAACGGGATTTTGTAACCTCCGGATATGATAGACTGTACCCATCTGTCTCGAGTGATGAGACGCCAGACTTCTGGGTACAGAGATAACCTTCCCCCAACTGCCTCCGAAGGTGGACAGCCGGGCATTCCCTCATGGGTGCTGGAAGGGTTTGTCAGAGAAAGATTCTCTGCTGCTCTGATTCTGCGGACCCCTCTGCCCCGCGGTCAGCATCTATTGTTGCTCCCTCCTCTATCTCTGGAGGGAAACTCGCCACGTGTGTCAGACATGGCTCCCTGGGGTTTCCAGAACCACATCTTCCCACTCTTCTGACCCTTAGGGAATGGTCTAGAGGGAGTGGAAAAACGGACTCCAATGGCAGAGAGAGTCTTGTCTTCCTGCTCACACCTGGTAAGTGTATCTTTCACCTGAGGTCCAAACAGAGCCGAACAATCAAAAGGGGTGTTGGTGAAAGATGCCTTGAAGGGATGAGAGTAGTTACATAACCGCATCCAGGCATGCCTTCTCAAAGCCACAACTGTGCCTGCGGCTCTACTCGCCCCATCAGCCGCATACAAAATGAGCTGCATGGAGGAGTTAACGATAGAATTAAGAGTCGCCAGCTGGGAGTTTATCTTGTCTTGAGCCCCCGCAGCTGATGGATCTTGCAGGGTATCTCCTAGGTCCTTGAGGTGATCCCTCTGAAGACGGGTGAAGTGGCACAAATAATTCATTGACTGCATGGAGAAGGTCGCTGAGGAAAACATCTGCTTCCCATATCTATCCATCGTCCTAGACTCTTTATTAGGAGGATGGACAGATACAGAAGTGTCAGCCAACTTCTTTTTCGTGGCAGCTGCTACCACCATGGCATCAACGAGGACACCCTTTGTCAGAAACTGTTTATCTTGGGGGGCCATGATAAACTTAGTGGGCCTGTGAGGGGTTGGTTCCAGTGTGTCCAGAGCTGACCACGCATTTTGAGCCACCACTTCCATTAATGGATCGAAAGGAGGAGACACCCAGGAGGTGGAGGGGAGAGAACCAAACGCATCCAAGTATACTGAATCGTCCTCAGAAGGGTTAAGGGCAGACCAGTTCCCCCTCTGCTTAAGGATCTCAAGGATGTCTGAAAAAGAGACATCTTCAGAGGGGGATCTTGGGGACCCTTTCGAATCCTCCAAGTCAGTATCTGACGTGACCGACTCTGGGGAGTCAACATGTTTCCTCTTACATTTCCTCTTTCGAGAGGTCTCCTCTGAAATCTCGGGGGAGGCCTCAGAAGAGGAAGATACACCCAGTGGGGTGACCTGGAGCGTTTGATCCCCTCTCTTGGGGTCTGGAGGAGGGGCAGAGACCGAAGCAGGCACCCTGGGGGGGGAGCTGAAGGGGCTGATCGAGGTGCAGACTCAGAAGTCAGCACGCTCCTCATGACCTCGAAGGCCCCCCTGTATGGCACAGAAGAGGGCCCAAACTCCGAGGAGACAGGAATCCTCTCCGGCACCGAAAGGGACGGCTCTGAGGCCGATGTAAGAGCCGAGCTTACCTGCGCTGAAGCTCCGAGAAGGAGAACGGGGTCGGACAAGGGTCCGATGCCACTCGCCCCCTCGGAGCCGATGAGGGAGTCTCGGCACCCAGATCCCTCCAAGGATGGAACCATTGAAGAAATCGGAGCCGACGAAGGAACAGAAAGGGGAAGCATCGGCGCCGACATTTCCAGGATCCGAGCCCCAACAAGCTCTGGCTCCGAACTGACAGGAGGAGTTGGAGGAGGAACTACTTCAGAAAAGGGAGCAGCCACAGCCTAATGAGGAGGGCTAGTTAACATTTTAACCAGGGCCTGCGATTTGAGGAGTCTACTAACCACTCTCTCCAAGTCATGATCGGACAGCCTCGAGGACCGAGAAGAGTGGGACCTATGGCTCCATTCAGACTCTAGCAAAGGTGATCCCAGAGCCGAGCAAATCGACTCCAGGGATGGCAATCTGGATTGCTTATGGCTCCCTGATGGCTCAGACACCAAGGTTGGAGCCGAGAGAGATTTTGATACTTCGGTCCTGGCCGGAACTGAAATTGAAGCAGATGCTCCACCTGGCAACGGCTCCGTACTTGGAGCCGACGGCTTGGTGGGCTTAGGGGTTTTAGCTGGCTGAGACTTTGCTGGAGACCCCTCGGGTTTTAGTAAACCCCTGAGAATTAACTTGTTCCTACGCACCTGCAGGACTCTCGGACTAAAGGCATGACATACCGAGCAAGAGTCCTGCAGGTGTAGGGAACCCAAACAATAAACACAAGAAGTGTGACTGTCTGTCAGAGACATTTTCTAACAGCACGAGTCACACTTCTTGAACCCTGATACCTTGGTATCCTTTGACATGTTATAAATAAAAGGAATACCGATGGATGAAATTTTAGACTAGTGCAAAAAACACACACACACACACTAGTCCCACACCTTCACACAAAAATTTTAGGTAACTATACTAACAAAAAACTAAGAGACTATGATCCTAGACTACAAAGGCTAAACACTACTTCCTACTGAAAACAATATCAAAGAGAAGGGATAGCCTCTAACTTAAACGGCCTACTTAAGGAGATGGGGGGGAGAAACTCTCTAAGTAAAAATGAGTTTCCTAAGGGTCAGAAAACACAGGGAAACTAAGACTAGTCTACAGTACTACTCTGATTTAACAAAAAATTCAAAAAAAAAATACACTAACAGTTTAACTACTAAAAATACAAAAGATTAATACGACCTGAGCCAGTGAAGCGCAACCTCGTAGCTGAAGCGGCAAACGAGATCTGGGAGTCTAGCGCCAGGCATTGTGGGATATAGGAAGGCCTCAAGCCAGTAAGTAGCTCTCGAGCTTTAGAAAATGGCCAAGTCAGAGCCGAGGATTGGCTCCGAACCCCAATCAGCAAGAATGAAGGCGAGAGAGAGACAGCTTAACATCTGTTTTTATCCCTAAAGCTATGCATCTGTGTCCCTCTTGAGGTATATTTGGATTGTGACCCTCCAAATATTCCTTTGAGTAATGATGTTTCCTCTATCCATCTCTATAAGACAATTAGAAGACAGAGAGACACTAATCATTGACTGAAAGTATCAGTAAATGATTTTGATTACTTTCTGGCAGCTGGTGATATAATGTGAAGTTCCAAAGCAGAAGAGACAAAACTACAGACAGTCCTACTTCATCATCTGATAACCACAATGGCAATGACAAAGCCTGGCTATCTTAAGCCAGGCCTGTTATTTTGGTATCATGAGTAGCAGGAAAAAAGAGGATACTGTGGTGGTAAGCGTACCCTTTAAACCATATATATGGGACACAACTGTGGTTGACTGCAATGCAGTTCCACGCAATGCAAATACTGAGGTATTTTTACTGAATACTATGAAACAAAAAAGGAAAGCTCTTTGTCTGAAACTGTTTCAACACTAACCATAATATAAAACATTACTTAAGCAAATGGCTTCAGAATTAATATTAAAACTTACCTGGTATTATACATGGTAAAGCTAGCCTCAGAGCTATTGTAAACAGCGCAGATTGGGAGAGTCAAGGATGATGGCATTGTAATGTCATGACGTGGGAGGACAGCTTGAAGTACAACTGAAAATGAACCATCTGTAGTTTCAAAAGTTATGCTGTCCTCATATGTTCTCTGCAAGCGTGGTACAACATTTAAACAACAAAAAGAACATAAAAGAAAAGAGAGGCATTATGACAGCAATAACTAAGAGTTTGTTAGGTATCAACATACAAATTATAACAATATTTATAAACAGCAAACAAAATTTAACATGTTAGTACTTAAATATTACCGGAACCAGGTTCCAAATATCTCATGCTTGTACATACAGTGCTGACAAACCGCAACAACAGGTCACAGATAATGTAAATACCCAAACTTGTACTAATAAACAGTCAAACTGAAGTGATTTCTTATGTGTAAAATAGCTTGCTAACAAAAAAGTATTATCGCACCCTGGTTCCAAACAATTCATGGTTGTACACACAATTTTGGCAAGCCGCAATAAAGAGGTCACAGGAAACGTAACTACAGAGAATTTGTAGTAATAAACACAGTCAAAGAGAAGTTTACTAAATGCCTTATGTGTGAAATAAGCTTGTTAAAGAAGAAATATTAATAAGAAAATGTCTGCATAAATCTACTTTAGCCTTCAATGACATCACTTGAGGAATACTGTGAGGTGCATTCCTACTTTTTAATGGAGTACAAGGCACGCATGACCTCTGAGGCATCCATTACACCGTATGGCTGCACTCAATATGTTAACATCAGTGAGAGTAAAGTTCAACGAACTTTTAGCCAATGTCATATAGAGGAAAATCAGCATTTCACAAATGATTATAATTTTACATTTGCCGTCAGAAACTACTCACATACAAACCAAAAAGTATGATGGCTCTGGAAGCACGTCATGCCATGTTGTAGAAGTTAAATCATTAACTGTGATGGCACACTAACATTTTATTTCATTACTACACAAATGACATGTTAACTCATAAAGATAAAAGTAAAGAAGAACCTGGTTGCGATAATACATAAGTACCCACATTTTATTAGGTGACACGCTTGACCTAAATATGCATTATATCTGTATTTTAGTCATGTGAATTTTTCAGATTCACTTTTGTCTTTGACAGATATGCTAGAAAAAAGAAGTTATGTACTCACCATAATGTTCCATCTGAGTAGTTATACTTCATTTGTCTTCAACCTGTGGGTACCGGATCCATATCGGATCCGAGCCAGCAAATTCACTAGCATCTGCTCCGAGCTCCGAGCTCCAAGCTCCTCTCCTTACTCAAAATACACCTCCACTACCTTCCAACCCCCAGATCGAGTTTGCTGACCCTTATACTGAGAACCCGACCTGAAAAATACTTCATGACCTAAAACTGCAGCCAGCAGGCTGTTCATAAGATAAGGTCAGGGGGAAGGAGGGAGGGACGGTTGAAGACAAATGAAGTAGAACTACTCACATGGAATGTTACGGTGAGTACATAACTTCTTTATCTGAAGTAGTTTACTTAATTTGTTCTTCAACCTGTGGGACAGAGTCCCCAGCTACTAAACTCTTGGGTGGCCCTCATGGAAGGATATTCCGAAGCACTGTGGAACCAAAGGATGCTCTCCTTCTTGAAGTCAAACCCAATTTGTACTGAGAAATAAAGGTATAAGATGAGGACCAAGTAGCTGCAGAACAAATATCATCCAATGAGACTCTAAACCAAAATGCCGCAGAAGTGGCCACTGACCTAGTGGAATGAGCTTTTACCTGACCCAGAGGAGACACACCTTTATCCTTATAGACCTGAAGGAAGCAAATGGAAATCCACCTAGCAATAGTGACCTTGGAGATAGGTTTACCCATAAAGGGTTTAGAGAAAGACACAAACAATTGATCAGATTTACGAAAGTTTTTAGTCCTGTGTAAATAAAAACTTAGCTGTCTATGAACATCCAACAAGTAGAGTTTGTATTCCATTTTCTTAGCAAAGTTTGTGAAGAAATCAGGTAAGTTAATGGTCTGATTGATGTTAACTTGTGATGCAACCTTAGAAAGAAAGGACAGATTGGTCCAAAGGGAAACCCTATCTTTATGGAAAATCATATACGGAACTTTAATGGACAAAGCTTGCAGTTCTGAAACCCTTTTAGATGAGGTGATAGCCACCAGGAATGCTGATTTCCAAGATAAGAACTTAAGATCTGTCGTTGCAGCAGGTTCAAAAGGCGGAGCGACCAAAGCTTGAAGAACCATAGTAAGGTCCCATGGAGGAACGGGATCCTTGACCAGAGGGTGTAACAGGAAAGTACCTTTGATAAAGGCTTTACACAGTCTCGAAGAGGCCAGGGAGGCAGAATTCTCACCCACGTGAAAATGAGAGATGGCAGATAACTGCACTTTGATAGTAGACTCCCTATTGAAAAATATTGGTGAGGAAGTCAAGAATGGCAGAAGTATGAGCCATGAAAGGCTCTAAACTCCTTTGAGAAGCCCAAAAAGACAAATGTTTCCATTTGCTGCGCTAAACCTTGCTGGTTGAAGACTTATGAGCTGCCACCAGAATAGCCCTAACTGATGAAGATAATCCAGGAGTCCTAGCAATCATGGGAATGGGAGCAGCCAAGCCTTGAGCTTCAAACTGTCCAGGTTCGGATGAGGAACCCGCAATGGGTGTGAAATCAGACCCTGAATGGGATCCAAGATCCAAGGAGGAGCCAGACGATGAGACCAAAGGAAGGGAAACCATACATGGCGAGGCCAAAATTGGGCAAGGAGGATGACTTTGGTCCCCAGTTGACAAGTTTTCTGTACAAACCTTGGAATAAGAGGCACTGGAGGGTAAGCATACAGAAGACCGGGAGGCCAAGCATGGACTAGAGCATCTCTGGGGGACTCCCCCAGCAGGGGGTCCAGAGCAAAAAACTCGCTGCACTTCACATTGGAAGGAGATGCAAAGAGACCGCAGCAAGGTTGACCCCACAGTAAAAAGATCTGCTCCCCATTGAATGATTCAGAGACCACTTGTAAGGCATCAGAATAGTCCGACTTAACCTGTCCGCTAGAATGCTGGATCATCCTGAAATGTGCATTGCTATGAGAAAGAGACGGGTGGAGATCGCCCATTGCCACACTCTCATGGCCTCACAACAAAGGGAGTAAGATCTGGTCCCACCCTGTTTGTTGACGTACCAGACCACTGACATGTTGTCTGATTGAATTGCAATGGTTCCCAGAGGAAGAAAGGCATGAAGGGCCTGCAATGCCAAAAGGACCACCCTCATTTCAAGAACGTTTATGCGCAAACTGGTCTCAACAGGGGATCACAGGCCTTGGATTGTCCTACCCACACAATGCTCCCCCACCCAAATTGAGAGGCATCCGTGGTCACTTTGACTTGGACAGGGGCTGGAACAAAATGTTGTCCCTCCAAGATTTCCAGAGAGTACATCCACCACAGAAGGGACGGCCGGTAGACTCGACTGAAGTGTATTGGATACGATAATGGAAGTTCCAACAGGGACCAATGTACCACTAGTGTCCACTGCAGTATTCACATGTGTAACCGGGCACACAGAAGAAGTGTTATGGTCGCTGCCATTCAACCTAAGGCCTTCAACACTGATTCGGCTGAGGGAAGATGAGAACAGTAGATCAGGGAGACATGCATCCTCAGGTTTTGTACTCTCTCCGTGGTCAGGAAGATTTTGCACTGTAGTGTGTCTATCCTTGTCTCAATGTAGTCTATCACCTGGACAGGATTTAGAAGTGATTTGGATGCATTGACTGTAATCCCCAATTGAAGAGCAAGCGTTAAGAAATAAATCCCTGGTTTGAGGAAGTAGATGTCTGGTGGGAGCAGTGAGGAGCCAATCGTCCAGGTACGGATGGACCTGATTCCCCTGAAGCCTTAGGTGATCCGCTACTACTGCCATCACTTTGGTGAACACCCTGGGGGCTGTGGTGAGACCAAAGGGTAGGGCTCGAAATTGGTAATGATGGACTCCTAGCCAGAAGTGGAGGAATCTCCTGGAGCTTCTGTGTATTTTTATGTGATAGCAGGCATCCTGGAGGTCTAAAGAGCACATCCAGTCGCTCTCTTGCAGGTATGGCATGATGAACTGTAATGTGACCATCTGGAATTTTTCTTTGGCAACTGACAGGTTCAGGGTAGATGGGTCCAAAATGGGCGTTAAGTCCCCCGTTTTCTTTGGCACCAAAAAGGATCTGAAGTAGATCCCCGATCCGGACTGATCTGGGGGGGGAGGTTTTGATGGCTCGTTTATCTAGTAGCTTGGAGATTTCCAGTGCTGCTGCCTCCCTTTGCATGGGTGGCACATCTGGGAAGTGTTTGGGAGGTTTAGGGGGAACCACAAAGGGGATGGAGTATCCTCTGGATATGATCTGAAACACCCAGTGGTCTGATGTTATGGACTCCCATGTTGCCAGGTGCAATGACAATCATCCCCTGACTGCCTCCACTGTACAGCAGTCGGGCAATCCCTCAGGGTTGCTGTCCAGGCCTGTCCGAGAAAGGTTGTTTAGACCCAAAAATCCTCTGACCCCCTCTGCCTCTGGGACGGCATCTATCCTGTCCCCCTCTGCCTCTGGAGGAAGAAGAGCCCTGAGTGCCCAGAGAATACTGTGACTTCTGGAAGCACATCTTCTTTTGCCCTCTCTGATTCTAGGAAAAGGATCTTCCAGGGTTTGAAAAGCAGATTCTGATGGCAGAAAGTGTCTTCCTGTCCTTCTCACTCTGGACCAAAGTCTCTTTGATGGTCTTACCAAAAAGAGTAGAGCCGTCATAAGGGGCATTGGCAAAAGACACCTTGAAAGGTTCCAAAAATTGACATAGCCTGAGCCAGGCATTGCACCTCATGGACACACCGGACCCAGCAGCCATAGCCACCCCTTTGGTAGCATGTGAGAGGAGTCAAATGGATGTGTTGGAGACTGCTTTTAATGTGGCCATCCTCACGGAGAAGGTGTCTCTGTCCTCCTGCGACATGGACTTAGGGGAGACTCAGCCAGTTCCTTGACCAGGTTGCGCTGGAGCCTCTTGACGTGGGCCAGGTAGTTCAGTGCCCTGATGGAAAAGGTTGCTGATGCATAAACCTGCTTCCCTAAGTGGTCCATCATCCGAGACTCTCGGTCAGGGGGATGAACCGAGGAGCTCTCTTGGACTAGTTCATTTTTTGTGGCTGCTGCTACCACCATAGCATCTATGGGGGAGCCCTTGTTCCACTCTGGTCTATCTGATGGTGGTTTCAGGATCTTATCTGGTTGTTTAGGGATTGGTTCCAGGGTGTGCAGCTCCTTCCAGGCCTGCGAGGTGACCAGGTTCAACAGGGGATCTGTGGGAGGGGACACCCAGGAAGTAGATGGGATTTGTAGACAGAGCCAAGGGAGTTGGGGCAGAATCCAAGGAAATAGTCAAGGGTCATGATCCAGTGGAGAGAACCCTTTCTACTACATCGAACGCAGGAGGCAAACAAGCCTCCTGAGGAATCAATAAGGAAGCCGCTCTCCCTGGATCCGACATGAGAATTGGAGCCGGGCCCTTAGTGGATGGAGCTCTGAGGGAGTTAACTTGGCCCGACAATGCCAGAGCCAATGAAAATAGTTCCGCTCCCTTGGATCCAACACCCAAGCTCCAGCTCCGAGAGCCACTCAGATCTGAACTGGTTGGATCTGACATACTCCAGGCAGCTGCCAGCGCCGAGGAAACAGGTACCATCGGCGCTGACCCCCTGAATAAGGCCATCCTCAGATCCAAGTACTCCCAACCTGGTGGACAGATTGGACAAGGAGAAATTGGTGTGAAAAAAGGAAGCAATCCCCCCATCTGGATCTGAGTACGAATGAACCTCCTCATCATTTTATCCATGTCAACTTCCAATAAGCTACATGTGGATCTCGTCAAGGCCATGGAATTCAACCTGATGGGTTGAGGAACTGAGGCCCTAGATAGAGGATGTGTTTCCTCTGGCTACGGGGAAAAGCTCGGAGATCAGAGCCGAGGGGAGTCATGGATCCTAGCCTGACTTTTGGCAGGAGTAGAAGGAAGGTCCAGAGACCTCTTGCGTTTCTCTGGTTTGTGCTTGTCCGATTTGTGCTGTCTCTCCTTCTCTCTGCCCCTTCTCTGCTCCACTTCCACAAGCTTAGAAATGGGAGGTTGAGTCCCAGCCTGGGAGGGAGGAGAAGCAAGGGCAACTTTGAGAGAAAAATTGCCATAGATTCAAAAGACAATCATAAGGCCTTCTTCAGCTATGTTAGAAACCTGGGTGGAAGCTCCCAGATATGCTCAGAATTAGTCCAAAATGATACAAAAATCACTGAACCCACAGACATTGCCAACATACTGGCAGACAGGTTCAGTGCAAACTTCACACCCCTCTCCCCCCCAAAAGGAGAGATAACTATCCCAGCGGAGTGCAGCCTCCAAGACATCTCCAATGCGCAGGTGAAAGCTGCTCTCTCTAAAGCTAAAAACACATCATCAAAGGATGGTGTCCCCGGCTGTGTGCTACATGAACTCCATGAGGAACTAAACCCGCACATAAGGCAGCTGTTTAATCTTAGCCTTACCACAGGATACATGCCCAAGGAGTGGCGTACGGCAACTGTGGTCCCACTCCACAAAGGCGGTGCCTCTACGGACCCTGGTAATTACCGCCCCATAAGCTTAACAAGCCTGGTCTGCAAAGCTATGGAGAGGATCATAATGGAACTCATAAACAAAGACATAGGGGACTTGCAGACATTGGACCCGACCCAGTTTGGCTTTGTCAAGGGCAGATCATGCCTTTTGAACTTGGTCGACTTCTTCGAAACAGTCACCAAGGCCATTGATGAGGGAAAGGCAGTCCATACAGCCTACCTTGACCTTGCAAAAGCTTTTGACACAATACCCCACTCGGGTATTATAGAGAAACTTACCAGCTTAAATGTAAACCCATATGTCACAAGATGGGTTGCAAACTGGCTAAAGGACAGAACCCACAGGGTTAGAGTAGCTGGCGCCATGTCAGACTCCAAGCCGGTCACAAGTGGTGTCCCACAGGGCTCAGTCCTTGGCCCCATGTTATTCGGCATCTACTTCTCAGAAGTACAGGCTAACATAGGAGGATTATGGCTGACAAAGTTTGCAGATGACTGCAAACTGGGAGCCATAGTGGAAAGTACATCGGACACAGATATCCTTCAGAGGGGTCTCACGGAAACTGATAGCTGGTGCCAGAGCCATGGCCTGAAGTTAAATGCCAAAAATGTATAGTCATACCCTTCGGGAAAAACAAGGTAACCCCAAGCTACCATATAGGTGGCAATCCACTAAGCACAGAAGAGGTTATCAGGGACCTGGGGACCCAGGTTGACAGTGGCCTTTCTTTTGACACTCACATTGCTAAAGTGGTTAGAAAAACCTTCTACATTGCCTACCTGATCATGAAGGGATTCACATCCAGATCAAGTGAGGTCATTGTTCCCCTGTACTCTTCACTTATCAGACCAATGATCGAGTACAATGCCCCATTCGGGATGTATCTCACCAGACACCTGCAGCAATTGGAGAGATCCCAAAAGTTCCTCACCAAAAGGATAAAGGGACTCCAAAATCTGTCATATGCTGCCAGACTGAAGAAACTCCAGCTCTATTCAGTCGCATACCATCTGCTCAGAGGTGACCTGTGCCTGACATACAAGGCCATGTCCAACCCGGAATTAATGGACATGCTCCACCTCAAAAAATCCAAATCTACCAGATCCACTAGAGCAAGCGACTTAAACCTTAGCACGGATATAAATAGGACATGCTGGAGGGATAGATTTGTCACCCAGAGACTCCCTATGTTGTGGAATAAAATCCCGGTCCATGTGAGGCAGAGTACCTCGCTGGCTCTGTTCAAGAGATATCTTGACCGGTGGATGGGAGATCGTAGATTTACCCCAGGAATCATCTCTGTGTCACTGCTGGACAGAGGCACAACAAACTAATGGGCACAGTATTTTTTAACATAAGGGGTGGCATAAGCCACAAAAACTCTGGGCTAAGCTTATAAATGCCTTAGGGCAGATAGCCTAGTATAAACCTATGAACCTATGAACCTATAAGAGAGGAAGGAGAGGCGGCCACAGCAGCCAGTGTGACAGAAGCAGTGGACAAGGCAGCCACCTCAGAAGTGGGTAGAAGGCTTTTTAAGGCCAACTTAGCCTTCCTGTCCTTAATAGTGCATGGGGTAAAACCCACACAAATACACAGTCAGTGCTCAAATGGGCAATGCCCAAACACATAACACAAAGAGTGTGGCCATCTGCAGGAGACAATTTTTGGCCACACTCAGTGCACCTTTTGAAAACAGGCTTGGGGTCAGCCATGTCTCTACACTAGAAAAAATCACACAGAGAAGGAACAAGGAGAAAAAAATACCTATTCCCCACTCAGACCTACTCACCACACACTCAAGCCACACAGAACACTGAGGGGGGAGGGGAAGCAATACACTGAAACACACTATCACTGCAGCTACTAGGAAATTTTTTAAATACATGACGCACCAGCAAGGGTAGGAGGAGAGGGAACCTACAAACACCTAACACTCAAAAATTTAAGAAAAAGCTGCTTAATAAGCAAAAACCCACTCACTAACTCAGAGCTCAGGAGATCATGATGCTTCAGGCAAGCAGTGGCAAATGAGATCTGGGGGTTGGAAGGTAGTGGAGGTGTATTATGGGTAAGAGGAGGAGCTTGGAGCTCAGAGCAGATGCTAGTGAATTTGCCAGCTCAGATATGATACAGATCCGGTATCCACAGGCTGAAGACCAAATGAAGTAAACTACTTCAGATCTATGTTTAAGTATAATCTGTAATTTACATTAATTGACTATGATTCAGTTTGTAGAGGTGTAAGATACTTAGACCTTGATGTTATGCCTCAGTATTCCATAAAACTACACATTATACATTAACAGCTTGCCATGATTTATTTATTTTCACTTCTGGACTTTTAAAAATTATTGTTATACAGAATCATATGAAGTAATTCAATACAGCAAAGTGGCAAGTAACAGTATAAGATAATGGAAGAAAAATAGCATATGTCTATAAGTACTAAACACAGCTTCACTGTAATGATGCAGTTTTTTAAATGTCATGCACCTACAATAAATAAAACCACAACTCCCATTCAATCACCAAGTTAACATTCGGTAACCAAATATAACATGTAATGTTACTAATCAGATACTAACATTTATTTTAGCAAATGGGCTCATACTTTGCATTCTTAACTAAGATCTGCCGGGATAGTCCACAGAAAAACAAGTGCAGCTGTTCAGTGCTTAAAATCCAAACTTTGTGACTGAAAACTTTTTTTATCTAGATGACATTTGTTTATTACTCACTAACTAAAGCTTTAAGAGAACAGAACTAGAATAGAAGAGTTCTGCCTTTTGCTTGCACTTTTCTGCTTCACTTCTGCTTTTCTTTTTTAAATAGAGGTTATCAAGAAGAAAATCTACAGTTCTGGAAATGAGTACAGCAGCAACTGTTTTGAAACGTATTATCATTAGCAGATAAACACGTGAGCTACACGAGTACTGTGAAGTCCTTGTGCACATCTATCAAGCCTGTATGCATTTCAGTGGTGTACTGGGAAAAGGGTTGTTATGATTTGTTTTTAATGAAATACATTACTGTAACTATTATTTATGCATTCATTTATTTATTTGATATTGATAAGACATCTGATGTATACACAGTCAATAAAGATGAAACATCTGTGTGTGTGGGGGGGGGAGTTGCAATTGTATGTACTGTATTAGGTTGAACTATATTAATATGCCTATTGTTTATGTATTTATTCATTCATTTTATCTACAAACATTTGAGTGGCTGTAATTGCGGAGAAAGTACATGTGTGTGTGTGTGTGTGTGTGTGTGTGTGTGTGTGTGTGTGTGAGTGTGTGTGTGTGTGTGTGTGTGTGTGTGTGTGTGTGTGTGTGTGTGTGTGTGTGTGTGTGTGTGTGCTGATTGGTTTGGAAAAGCAATCTATAGGTGTTAAAGAAATTTAAACAATGTTTAAATGAGAATGATTGCAGTATAATGTTCACTTTGAGTGCTAAATTATTTAACACTGAATTCCTGGATATTGAGGTTACTAAAATGTTGAGTGGCACTTTGCTTAAATTATTTTATATACAAAGCCTTTGTCTAAAAGTACTTTGATGTTTCACATAGGTTGACATCATAGACACATAGTTCAGAATATCCCCAAATCACAATTTATGAGGGTCACTAGAATCTATAGTTCTCCATGACCTAAAAAAAATATATATATATATATATATATATATATATATATATATATATGTGTGTGTGTGTGTGTGTGTGTGTGTATGTATATATATGTATATATATATCTATATATATATATATATATATATATATATATATATATATATATATATATATATATATATATATACTTACAATATATAATCTAATTTATGCTACCCTTCCTCTGTTCTACATTCCTTCTATCCTCCTAAAACATTCCACTCCTTATTTGCTCCACAAGCATGCCACTTTCTTTCTTGCTGTTGCATATATATCATTGGTTCTTTAACAAGCAACTTCACCATTTTGGTCCATAATCATTCTATTCAGATATATATTCCAACTTTTCCTTTCTTCTCTTTATCTCTTCCCCTTTCTCACCTCTTAACTATAACCAACCAACACACCAATATGTTTGCATCATTTTTTAACCATTCTGTTCATTTTTTGTTAATGTTTCCATGGTTGTTTTCCATAAAAAAAACAACTTTTTGTAATACTTGCCTACATTTCCTTCAACATCATTTCATTTTTCCATTTTCTGTTATTTCCAGAGATCTTTGTCTTTATTCTACAAAAAAATATTTCTATCATACTTTCCTCCTTATCTTTTATATTCCTTAAACTATACATAAATCTTAACCCCTTTCTATTTTATTATACAATATGCCCTCTCTTTATTGGGTTTAATCCTGACCTTCATACCACTTAAAAAAACATTTTCCAGTAACTCCTTCTCTCTTACAGCAAAGAGCACAAATATTCTCCTAAAAAAGCAATTGTCCTAATATAACTGAGTGAATTAAACATAGTTACTTCCAAAACATCAACTTAAAAGTCCTAATACCTGTACTTTTCTTAGCTTATCTTCCCATGTTTAGTAATAGCTTCCATGCCTCCAGATTCTACCCTTAGTGCTTCAATACCATTCATTGTAAAAGAAATACCACCTTGTTTCACTATAACCCATAACATTTTACATTACTCTACCCCTAGTATTTCAGCAGCATTCATTGTAAAATAAATACCACCCAAGTTCATTGCATCCCCATAAACTTTATATATATTTTTCTGGTACTTACTTATTATTGCAACCAGGAGATGACTGTCTTATCACAAGTGTTTCATTGTGTACTGTTTCAAGGTTGGTTCCCACACTTCAAAATAATAAAGTCAGCAAAGTCTTGTATTTTTATATTTTGGAAACATTTTCTCTAGAAATTGGATTATTAACACGCCCTGCCTTTTCGGCATAATAAATGAATACATAACTGGAGTGGTGTCATGTAAATATCGATATTTTTTACCTGTTAACATGTTACCGGAAGAAATCTCAACAACAGGTACAGTAATTGTGTGTGGGGGGAGGGTGGAGGCGGGCAGGCAAAATTCTACACATGCCTGCCATTCTTTAGTGACTTCAGTCCTCACGACGTTGCAGGAAATACACACGGTTTTGAGGAACAGACCAAAATATGAAGGAAAGTATACTTAAGTACATACCGACAGTTGCAAGGTGGTGATCATTAGAGGAAACACGATCTGTATATAACATACTTTACAATTTTTTATTAGAAGCAATCAAAACAAAAAAAGATCTGTATCTCTTTATCGGACCGCTACATGACAGGAATCACACAGCTCACCTTTGTTGATCAATGATTTTGGAGAAAGATAAGGGTTGGGGGGTGGCAAACATCCCAAACCATGGGCAGGTTGTACATTTTACTTCAATTCATTTAAAAAAATGTTTGCTATAGGTTATATGCATTAATCTAAACGTAAAACACTGAAGTTTTCTCATAATCTGGTTTTCATGACCTGGCTGCGATAATATGTAAATACCATTTTTTTTTTACTCAGTACTACCCCTCTATACTGCAGAATGTTTCTACCATTCCCACACCTTTTTACCTGTAATCTGATAATTAATATTATTACATCATCTACATACTCTAACATTAATGATACCTCCACCTCATCTTTCATACTTCATCATTGTGTCACCCACATTTCTCTCTATTTTTGCATTAACTATTGTAACTAAAAAAATCCTGTTTATTGGACAACCATGCCATACATCCTTCGACAAACTAATTTTCTCACTTATATCTCCGTTTATTTTACCCCATAAGTATCAGAACCAGGCAGCAGACCAGCCCAGGCCAGAACGCCACTATAAACTATGCAAACACTTGCCTCCTCCATTTTTTCCCACACCCTACACTACTGGTGAAAACAAGCAGGGAACTTTTAACACTCACAACAGCAAAATGTTAGGGGCTGCAATAGCTATCATACAAATTGTGGAAGAGGCTGAGGGTGGTGAGGATGGGAATGCTGCCGACCAACCCACAGTGAGGAGACGGAGAAGAGTGTACAGACCCTGGGTAACCTACCAAGGGCTACATGAGCTGGAGATAGTGGAGCACTATAGGGTGGACAGGGACCTCCTACAGTAGATTGTTGAGCTGTGCCGGCCATGCCTGACATACAGAACTAACAGAGGGGAACCCATCCCAGTGGAAACGAAGGTATGTGTAGGCCTAAGAATACTAGCTACAGTTACCTTCCAAAGGCCAACTGGGGATATGATGGGGATCTCACAGGCATCAGCATCCAGTGTATTCTACCAGTTCCTGGATGCCATGGCAGCACATGTCGGTGAGCACGTATATTTCCCCCTCACCCATGAGGCGTTGGCCAGCAGTATGCATCTCTTCCAGCAAATAGCAGAATACCCTGAGGTAGTGGGTGCAATAGACTCCACACAGATATGCATCAAAGCACCACTCAGTGAGCAGGGTAGAGTCTACATCAACTGCAAGGGCTTCCCCTCCATCAACTGCCAGGTTGTGCGTGATGCCCAGGACATAATACTGAACGTGTGTGCTGGCTGCCCTGGAAGTTATCACAATTCCCACATCTGGCATCTGATGCAGCTGTACCAGAAATTTGCTAATGGGGACATCCCATACAGTCACCTAGTGGGGGATACTAGATACGCACTGGAGCCGTGGCTGATGACACATCAGAAACGCACACACACCTGAACAAGCACTCCATAATAAGGCACACGCACAAACAAGAATCATAACAGAGTGTGTGTTTGGGATGCTCAAGTCATGGTTCCGGTGCCTGGACACATCCGGTGGAGTCTTGCAGTACTCACCAACTACATGTAACCAAATCATCCTTGTATGTGCCATGCTACAAAATATGATCCTGCAGAAACAGCTGCAGCAGGACCAGCAAGGGGTAGGGCCACATAGCCCCCCACCAATGCCAAGGCCTGCACAGGCACAGAGTGACTTGGAGGAGGAACAACCTGAACCTGCCCCAGTAGGCAGAAGGAGGCGTACCCAGTATGCCCTGGCCCTGGCAAAGATGCAACACATAGCACATAAAGTCATACAGGAGGGACCCAGAGAATAGCATCTGTCTCTGACTCTCACATACAGTAAAAGGGATGCCAAACATTACACTACCTGTTCCTAACCATGCGTAGGCAGTGTAGTACGTGCATCCAACATAGGCAGCCCTGCAGCACCATCCTCAATACTGGGACACCCACAAGATAAGGGACTCACACATGCCAGTTAGGATGGGGGTCACATATCCAACAACAGTCACAGCCAGCAGGACAGGTGTAGACAAACACAAACAAATGCCATACTATGGCCTCTGAATGAGGGGCATGGGTAACCCCCACACAGGCCTACATGGACAGACTACAGCAGGCCAGGTAGTGGGATGTCAGTTGTGACGGCTAGGCAGTCAGAAACTAATGTGTATGTAATCAAAAGATAAGAACACTAGTACACCAGTATGGCTTAGCCGGCACGATAGGTAAGACTACTGACTGAAATGGACTACAGGACATACCAGTACAGTCCTAGAAAATGCGTACCACTGTCAGATGTGCCCCTCACCCCACATAGAAATATAGTAACAGTAAGGTGCGTCCCCCCCAATCCTGTGTAGAAACATAGAATTAGTCAGTTGTTCCCCCCGCTATGCAGACATGTTGCAACAGTCAATGTCAAATGATCGGTGGATACCCTGCAGACACAGGATGCTACCTGTTGGTGTACAACACAAAGGTCAGCTGTGCAGTACAAACCACCGGACATGCTCCACACATGCAAAACAGACAGCCTTACTGGGCATGCTCACACACTTAGAGAAATGAAGGCAATGTCAGTCATACTGAAAGGTCATACTGGGCATGCTCACACACTTAAACACATGAAGGCTATGTATGCAAACACCAGTGGACCAGACACATCCAACAGTTGCAATTGTTAGTGCAGACACATGTCACTATGCACCACTCATGCCTTGCACACACAGTGGATAGGAATACAGACATATATGTAAGGACAACACACCATAATAAGCCAAAGGTAGATGGATATAGATGTGTGGAAGATGGTGACCGTGACAAGGAGCCATCCACACCTGTCCCACCCAGCACACAGCCAAAGGGCCCCAAACACATCAGGTGCAGATGTCACACACTGCAGTTACAAGCGACCAATCAGCACCACAGACTATGTGGTCCATGTGTCGGCTGTACAATAGCTGTACAAGGATATAGTCAGCTAGTTGCCCTATACACGCACCTGTGACATATGAACTCTGTGTGTGGCCGCTTGTGGCATGTCACCCCTACATGAATGGTGTATGGTCCATGCACACACCGGCCACCCCATAGCAGTACCCTGACAAGCCTGCTGAGGTTATCCAATGTGAAACAGACCTTTGGGAGAGTTGCAGGCCAGTAATCTCAGTGGTGCATCCCATAACTGCTTACTGCTGTAGTTTGATAGACTAGTTAGGTAGGAGTTCTAACCCCAGACATGGCAACTGTGTGTGTGTGCGTGTGTGTGTGTGTGTGTGTGTGTGTGTGTGTGTGTGTGTGTGTGTGTGTGTGTGTGTGTGTGTGTGCGTCTGTCTCTCACTGACTGTATAGAGAACAATGCCTTTTAGGCTACTCACACCCTTTACTATTCACATGCCCACCGTTGGCAAAGCTGCTGATGTCACCCACCTAGGAATACTCCACTGGGAAAGCTGTAGCCCAGTAATCTCTGTAGTGTATGCTGTACCTGCATACTACTGTAGTGTGATAATGTAGTTAGGTAGGAGGTCAAACCCCAGATGTGGAAATTGTGCATGTGTGAGTCTGTGTGTGCATATGTGTGCGTGTCTGTCTGTCACTGACTGTGTAGAGAGCAATGCTTTTTCGGCTACTCATACCCCTTACAAGTCAAATATCCACCTTTGACAAGGCTGTTGATGTCACACACCTTGAAATACACCTCTGGGATGATTGTAGCCCAGTAATCTCCATAGCACGTCCCGTAACATTGTATGGCCATAGTGTGGTTAAGGAGTTAGTTGGGAGTTCTAGTCACCGACCTGCCAACTGTGTGTGTATGCGTGCATGTCTGACTATGTAGACAGCAATGCTTTTAGGATACTCACACCCCTTATATTTCACATACCCAGCTTTGGCAAGGCTGCTGATGTCACCCACCTAGAAATATTCCCAAGCTGTAGCCAAGTAATCTATGCAGCGCATGTTGCAACTGCTTACTGCTGTAGTATGGTAATGTAGTTAGGTAGGAGGTGAAACCCAAGACGTAGCATCTGTATGTGTGTGTGTCTGTCTGTCACTAACTGTGCAGACAGCAATGCTTTTTAGGCTACTCACACACCTTACAAGACAAATACCCACCTTTGGCAAGGCTGCTGATGTCACACACCTTGAAATACACCTCTGGGACGATCGTAGCCCAGTAATCTCCATAGCACATCCCGTAACATCATATGGCCATAGTGTGATTAAGGAGTTAGTTTGGAGTTCTAGCCCCCAACCTGCCAACTGTGTGTGTATGCGTGCATGTCTGACTGTGTAGATACTCACACCCCTTACAAGTCAAATACCCACCTTTGGCAAGGCTGTTGATGTCACGCATCTTGAAATACACCTCTGGGATGATCGTAGCACAGTAATCTCCATAGCATGATCTGTAACATTGTATGGCCATAGTGTGATTAAGGAGTTAATTGGGAGTTCTAACCCCGACCTGCCAACTGTGTGTGTATGCATGCATGTCTGACTGTGTAGAGAGCAATGCTTTCAGGGTACTCACCCCCCTCACAATTCACATACCCACCTTTGGCAAGGCTGCTGATGTCATGCACCTAGAAATACACCTCTGGGAAGGATGTAGACCAATAATCACCACAGCACATCCTGTAACTGCATACTGCTGTATTGTGAATTAGAAGCGTGGTTGGGTTCCATCCTCACACATGGCAGTTCCGGATGTATTGTGTGTGTCACTGTCTGTGTAGGAAGCAATGCATTTTAGGCTAGTCTCTCGCAGTCATTTCAAATGCCCTACTTTGGCAATCCTGCTGATGTCAGTCATTGTGAAATACACTTTTGGGCAAGGACTACTCCAGTAATATCCATGGCGCGTACTATAAGTGCATAGTGCTGTGTATGTGTGTGTGTGTGTGTGTGTGTGTGTGTGTGTGTGTGTGTGTGTGTGTGAGTGTAACCCGTATCCTGTGTAGAGGTGGTTGTGACTGTGTGGCCAATGTGGAGTGGGTTTTGCATATTTCTTATATGGTGGCCATACTATATATCACAATGTCCACTGTACAGGGATAACACATGTGATATGGCTGAGAGGCCGGGGTGCAGAGCCATACCCAGACATGTGACATCAAGGCCAGGCAATCACAGTTAGCAACCCCAGTACTACCCAGAGCACACTCTCACCTCATGCGTCATACACACACACATGCCTAGGTAACAGCCAATATGTGGGTAATACACTGTATGTTGGCCACTGATAGTAACTATGGAGTGGCAGTGGTGAGCCACAGAGGGCTTGACACCCAGTCCATCTGTCCAATATGCACATACGTGCAGATATTGCACCTCCCCCATGTTCCCCAATGGACACCTGCACCACCTGTGGTGCCATCACATGTGACCCACAATGGACATACCATGCCTGACAACATGCTCGTATGGACAGATGCCACTGACACCAAAGAATGCTGATAGCATGCACTCCATGTAGGTGCAGGGTAAAGCTGCTGGCCATTACCAGCTCCCACCGCAGGTGGGCAGGACTGGTACATCTGATGATAATATGTGTTCACAACATGGGCCGGACACCCGAGATACAGTTCTACATGTCATTGCACATGCATGTGGGAGGTGTGCACATCCCAGACACCGTACATGTCATGGATGAAAGAACACAGACATGGCAAGCGATGCACAGCATTGCCGAAACACAGTAGTCACCCAGATGACCGGATGGGGGATACAATACCTGCCTGTGTGGGCAAATGCAGACACTACATACCTGAGCTACAATGCAGACCATCGTCCTGTGGTCTGATGCCAAGGTACACCCATTGCCTAGCCTTGGACAGCTGTCTGGTGCAGTCAAACAACACACACCTGTGCAGACATGCACCCATGCATGTCAGTACTGGCACAGTGTGTGTTTCTGTGTGTGTGTTGCATGCTGCAGATGGTCACATCCACACTTCTTACCATGGGCATACTGCAGCATGTTGTCTGATGTCAGACACCTTCCCACACCCTTCACCCATACAACCCCCGTATGACCTATGTGGTCCATTGGATACCAGCACAGTGATGTGATGTGGCAATCCCACAACCGATGAGTTGTACACCTGACCCTGCCACGTCTGTCAATGTGTGTGTGTCCTTGTGAGAGTGTGGCTGTGTTGATGCTGGCACCTGTTCATGCCGACAGATAATGTAAATACCCAAACTTGTACTACTAAACACTGTCAAACTGAAGTGATTTCTTATGTGTAAAACAGCTTGCTAACAAAAAAGTATTATCACACTCTGGTTCCAAACAATTCATGGTTATACACACAATTTTGACAAGCCGCAATAATGAGATCACAGGAAACATAACTACAGAAAATTTGTAGTAATAAACACAATCAAAGAGAAGTTTACTAAATGCCTTATGTGTGAAACAGCTTGTTAAAGAAGAAATATTAATAAGAAAATGTCTGCATAAATCTACTTTAGCCTTCAATGACATCACTTGAAGAATACTGTGGGGTGCATTCCTACTTTTTAATGGAGTAAAAGGCATGCATGACCTCTGAAGCATCCATTACACCGTATGGTTACACTCAATATGTTAACATCAGTGAGAGTAAAGTTCAACAAACTTTTAGCCAGTGTCATGTAGGGGAAAATCAGCATTTCACACATGATTATAATTTTACATTTGCCGTCAGAAACTACTCACATACAAACCAAAAAGTACAATGGCTCTGGAAGCACGACATGCCATGTTGTACAAGTTAAATCATTAACTGTGATGGCACACTAACATTTTATTTCATTACTACACAAATGACATGTTAACTCATAAAGATAAAAGTAAAGAAGACTGTAATGAATCAGATTTGCCAAAATAACATTTATAATTTTTTCGGCATGTGACTATATCAACAGTGAGTTGTCTGGAACCTGGTTGCGATAATATGTAAGTATCCACATTTTATTAGGTGACACGCTTGACCTAAATATGCATCACACCTGTATTTTAGTCACGTAAATTTTTCAGATTCACTTCTGTCTTTGACAGATATGCTAGAAAAAAAGTTATGTACTTACCATAATGTTCCATCTGAGTAGTTATACTTCATTTGTCTTCAACCTGTGGGTACTGGATCCGTATTGGATCCGAGCCAGCAAATTCACTAGCATCTGCTCCGAGCTCCAAGCTCCTCCCCTTACCCACAATACACCTCCACTACCTTCCAATCCCCAGATCGAGTTTGCTGACCGTTATACTGAGAACCCGACCTGAAGAATACTTCATGACCTAAAACTGCAGCCAACAGGCTGTTCATAAGATAAGGTCAAGGGGAAGGAGGGAGGGATGGTTGAAGACAAATGAAGTAGAACTACTCACATGGAATGTTACGGTGAGTACATATCTTCTTTATCTGAAGTAGTTTACTTCATTTGGTCTTCAACCTGTGGGACAGAGTCCCCAGCTACTAAACTCCTGGGTGGCCCTCATGGAAGGATATTCCGGAGCACTGTGGAACCAAAGGATGCTTTCATTCTAGAAGTGAAATCCAATTTGTAGTGAGAAATAAAGGTATGAGATGAGGACCAAGTAGCTGCAGAACAAATATCATTCAATGAGACTCTAAACCAAAATGCCACAGAAGTAGCCACTGACCTAGTGGAATGAGTTTTCACCTGACCCGGAGGAGACACACCTTTATCCTTATAGACCTGAAGGATGCACAAGGAAATCCACCTAGCAATAGTGACCTTGGAGATAGGTTTACCCAAAAAGGGTTTAGAGAAGGACACAAACAATTGATCATATTTATGAAAGCTTTTAGTCCTGTGTAAATAAAAACACAACTGTCTATGAAAATCCAACAAGTAGAGTTTGTATTCCATTTTCTTAGCAAAGTTTGGGAAGAAAACAGGTAAGTTAATGGTCTAAATTGATGTTAACTTGTGATGCAACCTTAGGAAGAAAGGACAGATTGGTCCGAAGGGAAACCCTATCTTTATGGAAAATCATATATGGAACTTTAATGGACAAAGCATGCAGTTCTGAAACCCTTTTAGCTGAGGTGATAGCCACCAAGAATGCTGTTTTCCAAGATAAGAACTTAAGATATGTGGTTGCAGGAGGTTCAAAAGCCGGAGCGCCCAAAGCTTGAAGAATCATAGTAAGGTCCCATGGAGGAAGAGGATCCTTGACCAGGGGGCGTGACAGGAAAGTACCTTTGATAAAGGCTTTACACAGTCTGGAAGAGGCCAGGGAGGCAGAATTCTCACCCACGTGAAAATGAGAGATGGCATATAACTGAACTTTGATAGTAGAAGAGCTTGTGCCTGTTGAAAAATATTGGTGAGGAAGTCAAGAATGGCAGAAATACGAGCCATGAAAGGATCTAAACTCCTTTGAGAAGCTCAAAAAGAAAAATGTTTCCATTTGCTGCGCTAAACCTTCCTGGTTGAAAACTTATGAGCTGCCACCAGAATAGCCCTAACTGATGAAGATAATCCAGGAGTCCTAGCGATCATGGGAACTGGAGCAGCCAAACCATGAGCTTCAAACTGTCCAGGTTTGGATGAGGAACCCCCAATGGGTGTGAAATCAGATCCTGAATGGGATCCAAGATCCAAGGTGGAGCCAGAAGAGGAGACCAAAGGAAGGGAAACCATATATGGCGAGGCCAAAATGGGGCAAGGAGGATCACTTTGGTCCCCAGTTATCAAGCTTTCTGTACAAACCTTGGAATAAGAGGCACTGGAGGATAAGCATACAGAAGACCGGGAGATCAAGCATGGACTAGAGCATCTCTGGAGGACTCCCCAGCAGGGGGTCCAGAGCAAAAAACTTGCTGCACTTCACATTGGAAGGAGATGCAAATAGATCGCAGCAAGGTTGACCCCACTCCAGAAAGATCTGCTCCCCTACTGAATGATTTAGAGACCACTTGTAAGGCATCAGAATAGTCTGACTTAACCCGTCCGCTAGAATGCTGGATCATCCAGGAATGTGCATTGCTATGAGAAAGAGACCGGTGGAGATCACCCATTCCCACACTCATGGCCTCGTGACAAAGGGAGTAAGATTTGGTCCCTCCCTGTTTGTTGATGTACCAGACCACTGACATATTTTCTGACTGAATTGCAATGGTTCCCAGAGGAAGAAAGGCATGAAGGGCCTGCAATGCCAAAGGGACTACCATCATTTCCAGAACGTTTATGTGCAAACTGGTCTCAACAGGGGATCACAGGCCTAAGACTGTCCTACCCAAACAATGCTCCCCCACCCAAGTTGGGAGGCATCCGTGGTCTCTGTGACTTGGACAGGGGCTGGAACAAAAGGTCATCCCTCCAAGATTTCCAAAGAGTACATCCGACACAAAAGGGACGACCGGTAGACTCGACTGAAGTGTATTGGATACGATAATGGAAGTTCCAACAGGGACCAATGTACCACTAGTGTCCACTGTAGTACTCACATGTGTAACCGGGCGCACATAGAAGTGTTATGGTTGCTGCCACTGAACCTAAGGCCATCAACACTGATTCTGCTGAGGAAGATGAGAACAGTAGATCAGGGAGACATGCATCCTCAGGTTTCATACTCTTTCCATGGTCAGGAAGATTTTGCACTGTAGTGTGTCTATCCTTGCCCCAATGTAGTCTATCACCTGGACAGGATTTAGAAGTGATTTGGATGCGTTGACTGTAATCCCCAATTGAAGAGCAAGCTTTAAGACATAATCCCTGGTTTGAGAAAGTAGACGCCTGGTGGGAGCAGTGAGGAGCCAATCATCCAGGTACGGATAGACCTGAATCCCCTGAAGCCTCAGGTGATCCGCTACTACTGCCATCACTTTGGTGAACACCCTGGGGGCTGTGGTGAGACCAAAGGGTAGGGCTCAAAATTGGTAATGATGGACTCCTAGCCAGAAGCGGAGGAACCTCCTGGAGCTTCTGTGTATCTTTATGTGATAGTAGGCATCCTGGAGGTCTAACGAGCACATCCAGTCGCTCTCTTGCAGATGGACTGTAATGTGACCATCCGGAATTTTTCTTTGGCAACTGACAGGTTCAGGGTAGATAGGTCAAGAATGGGCCTTAAGTCCCCCATTTTCTTTGGCACCGAAAAGAACCTGAAATAGATCCCCGATCCGGACTAATCTAGGGGGACAGTTTTGATGGATTGTTTCTCTAGCAGCTTGGAGATTTCCAGTGCTGCTGCCTCCCTTTGCATGGGTGGCACATCCGGGAAGTGTTTGGATGGTTTAGGTGGAACCACAAAGGGGATAGAGCATCCTCTGGATATGATCTGAAACATCCAGTGGTCTGATGTTATGGACTCCCATGCTGCCAGGTGCAATGACAATCATCCCCGGACTGCCTCCATTGTAGATCAGTCGTGCAATCCCTCTGGGTTGCTGTACGGGCCTGTCCGAGAAAAGTTCTTTAGACCCAAAATTCCTCGGACCCCCTCTGCCTCTGGGCCGGTATCTACCCTGTCCCCCTCTGCCTCTGGGGGAAGAAGAGCCTTGAGTGCCCAGAGAATACTGTGACTTCCGGAAGCACATCTTCTTTTGCCTCTCTGATTCTGGGAAAAGGATCTTTCAGGGTTTGAAAAGCGGATTCTGATGGCAGAAAGTGTCTTCATGTCCTTCTCACTCTGGACCAAGGTCTCTTTGATGGTCTTACCAAAAAGAGTAAAGCCGTCATAAGGGGAGTTGGCAAAAGACACCTTAAAAGATTCCAAAAACTGACATAGCCTGAGCCAGGCATTGCGCCTCATGGACACACCGGACCCAGCAGCCATAGCCACCCCTTTGGTAGCATGTGAGAGGAGTCAAATGGATGTGTTGGAGACTGCTTTTAATGTGGCCATCCTCATGGAGAATGTGTCTCTGTCCTCCTGCGACATGGACTTAGGGGAGACTCAGCCAGTTACTTGACCAGGTCACATTGAAGCCTCTTGACGTGGGCCAGGTAGTTCAGTGCCCTGATGGAAAAGGTTGCTGATGCATAAACTCGCTTCCCTAAGCAGTCCATCATCTGAGACTCTCGGTCTGGGGGATGAACCGAGGAACTCTCTTGGACTATATGGGGGAGCGCTTGTTCCACTCTGGTCTATCTGATGGTGGTCTCAAGATCTTATCTGGATGTTTAGGGATTGGTTCCAGAGTGTCTGGCTCTTTCCAGGCCTGCGAGGTGACCAGGTCCACCAGGGGATCTGCGGGAGGGGACACCCAGGAAGTAGATGGGATTCGTAGACACAGCCAAGGGAGTCAGGACAGAATCCAAGGAAATAGTCAAGGGTCTCGATCCAGTGGAGAGAACCCTTTCTACTACATCAAATGGGAAAGACAAGCCTCCTAGGTATCAAGCCAATAGAGGCTCTGCTCGGATCCGACTGCATGAGAATGAATGCAGGGCGAACAAGCCTCCTAGGGTATCAATAAGGAAGCTGCTCTCCCCGGATCCGACATGAGAATTGGAGCCGGGCCCTTAGTGGATGGAGCTCTGAGGGAGGAAACGTTGCCCAACAACATCGGAGCCGATGAAAAAAGTTCCGCTCCCTTGGATCCAACACCCAAGCTCCAGCTCTGAGAGCCACTCAGATCTGAACTGCTTGGATCCGACATGCTCCAGGCAGGCTGCTGGCATCGAGGAGACAGGTACCATCAGCGCTGACTCCCTGACTAAGGCCATCCTCAGATCCAAGTACTCCCAACCCAGTGGATGGATTGGAGAAGGAGAAATTGGTGTGAAAAAAGTCTAGAGGATCTGAGTGTGAATGAACCTCCTCACCATTTTATCCATGTCAACTTCCGATAAGCTAGGTGTGGATCTCGACAAGGCCACGGACTCCAACCTGATGGGTTGAGGAACCGAGTTCCTAGATGGAGGTTGTGTGAAATGGGAGATAGATGCCTGTGCCTGGGAGGGAGGAGGCAGGGAGAGAGAGGAGAAGGAGGGCCACACAGCCACCTCCAGGGTGAAGGAAGGCCAGGTAACCTTCTGTCTCCAGCAATAGCGCGTGGGCGTGGGCCCATGCAACCATGCAAATACACAAAATGGGCAATGCCCAAACAACAAACTTACAAAAGTGTGAGTGTGGTCAGGAGACAATTTGTGGCCACACTCTCAGCCACTTTTGAAAACTCAACACTATCACTGCTCACTGCACTGGATTTTTTGAATACATGATTCCAGCCGCAGTAAATCCCACTCACTAACTTTTGGGCTCAGGAGATCATGATCCTTCAGGCAAGCTGAAATGAGATGTATAATCTGTAATACATTTAATGATTGACTATGATTCAATTTGTAGGGTGTAAGATACTCAGACCTTGATCTTAGTAACAGTATAAGATAATGAAAAGAAAATAGCTCGTCTATATAAGTACTAAACACAGCTTCAGTGTAATTTGCAGTTTTTATGTCACCTACAATAAATAAATAAAAAACTCCATTCAACCCATTCTAAGTTATTCCGGTAACCGGTAACCAAATGTAACATGTAATGTTACTAATACTACATTTATTTTTTTTTATGCAAATGGGCTCATGCATTGCATTCTTAACTCAAATCCGAACGAAAAACAAAAAAAACAAGTGCAGCTGTTCAGTGCTTAAAATCCAAACTTAGACTGAAAAAACTTTTTTATCTAGATGACATTGTATGCATTCATTTATTTATTTGTGTCCCAGACACATCCAGTGTATACACAGTCAATAAAGAGATCTCTGTGTGTGTGTGGGGGGAGTTGCAGTTGTATGTACTGTATTAGGTTGAGCTATATTAATATGCCTATTGTTTATGTATTTATTCATTCATTTTATCTACAAACATTTGAGTGGCTGTACTTGCTGAGAAAGTATGTGTGTGTATGTGTGTGTGTGTGTGTGTGTGTGTGTGTGTTGGTTTGGAAAAGCAATCTACAAGTGTTAAAGAAATTTAAACAATATTTAAATGAGAATGATTGCAGTATAATGTAGCAAAGTAAATCCAATGGGACAGGTAAACGCTCAGGTACTGCCCATCATTTTTAAAGATATAGATGATATTTAAAATGATAGATAAAAAACAATATATAAAAGCTTCATAAAATGCATTGCTGAAAGATAAATAATGGCTAGGCATCAAATTACAAACATATTGATCAGAATATGATGGGCAGTACCTTGTTTGCTAATTAACCATGAGTATGAGTCATCATCTGCAGGTATATAAGCATGCAATTAACACTTGGATTTTTGTATGGATCTGATGAAGCTACTTCCGAAAGCGCTTATCCTGTCTTATATTTTTGTATTAAAAGTGGAGATTTTAATTAATTTTTGCATCGTTTGACTTCCTCACTGTCGCTCAGTTCCTGGCTTATTTACTGATTTTAAACTTTTTTCCGTGAACCTTAGCGTTTACCTGTCCCATTGGATTTACTTTGTTACATTATTATTCTTTTTCACTTCCGTGGGCAGGAGTGAGTTTTTATAGTGATTTTACACTTGATACACTCATGGCGAATATCGAACTGGATTATAACCCAACAAGTGATGACTGTGGCATTCCAAGAGGTGAAGACCGTGGTTATGATGCCTTACAGTTAAGGTTTCAACAGCATTTGAAAGGAGCGACTAGTTCTTCCTGGTTTTTCGAGAGTGAGTCAATCACTGATGATGTAACTGGAGTGACTGTCAATTCAGACAAACTACACACGCTCCTTGAGGGTATTGAGAAAAGCTTTATGAAGTTAAAGCGTCTCCAAACGCAGAGGATGCATTTCCAATTTTGTTTAGAAAAGAACATAATTCCATGTGGTTTGCATGTTTTCACAATGCCAAGTCAGGGCAGAGATTATCCTGAACTGCTGCCACAGTGGCAGCGACTGAATATAGAGGTAAATTGCAAATACTCACAGCTCCTTATAGACTTCTTCCTTCCGGAGGAAGCCAAAATAATAGACAATATTAACATGCAACAACAGACCTTGTTTAATGACTTTCCAATGGCATTTGTACAGTCATCGTTTGATAATCTGTTGGACAGTATCTCTGCTTTTGAGCGCAAACTGTTGCAACAGAAACAACATAAAGTCACCAGGGATATCAACGATTTTAAGCAAGGCCATGTCTTTATGTGGCCGAGGCATGTCCAAGGACAAAATGAAATGGTACAACGACCAGCTAATCACAATAACAATGATAATAACTTTTTAAATAAGCGATCTGATTTGGAAAATGTAAGTCATAGAAATGTTACAGTGAATGAAACGCATATAGAAAAGTGTATGAGAAGTGACATTTCTGGCTCTAAATACAATGATAAAGCCTGCAGCAATAATGACGCTCCTAATTTAAGCATTACTGACATGGGTACTGCCAGTAAAACCAGGAGCGTTGTTACTAGTGATTCACGTGGAATTGACTCCACTATGGACAATCATAACGACACTGTAGATGTCATACATATTGTCCATCCCAGCATGGGTTCTGATACGAACTTATACCCAGAAGTACATATTGTTAAAAATAAACCTACTTTTACTGACACTAATGGGGAGGTTTTTGTCAGACCTAGAGATGCTAACATGAATAGGTCTTTCACTAATGCTCTGTCTTTTCCCTTACCTGTTCAAATGGAGAAAGGCCCACCAAGAGGATGCTCCCTAAGCAGAGGGAGACAGAAGAGGAAACTCTCAGAAGAGTTTGCAACACAAAAAACTCTCAAAAAAAATATGGACCAACAAGCGTTAGTCTATAATCTATCTGATATTGTACTCACCTCTGAGGACATTCAGCTTCTGAGTAAAGGCCTGAACTTTATTCCTAAAAATCAGAGTAGATTAGCTGATACTATTGTTGATTTAAGAATCTTTTGTAGAAATGTCATGCTAAAGCTTCTTTACAAAGATACTAACACTAGTGCTACACAGGATAATAAATTTGTTTTTAAGAATTTGAGTGATTTTACACCATTACACCACCCCCTTCTGGAAGCCTATCTTAAATTAACAGAAGATGAATTGTATAATTATTATGGTGGTAGAGACACTAGACAAATATTTAAAACCAGAGATAATCTCTCACATAAAGAAAGGCTTTGTTTGAATAAACTACAGAATGACTCTAGCATCATTATTAGACCTGCCGATAAGGGCGGTAAAATAGTCATTTTAAACATGTCTGACTACACTAACATCATGACCACTATGCTGCAAGATAATTTCTATGAAACTGTCTCTCTAGAAAGTGTACATATAGTGACCAACCATGTGAAACAATCTTTGCATGATATTTTTAAAAGTAAAATAATAGACAAGAACCTCTATGAATATTTGAATATTCTACATCCAGTCATTCTGACTATCAATGGCTTGCCCAAAATACATAAAAACCCTTATGATCCACCGATGAGACCTATAGTCTCAGGTCGTGGTTGGCTAACTGAACACCTCTCTGTATTTACTGAAAAGCATTTGAAACAAGTTTTATCTGATAGTATCACAGTATTAAAGGACTCTAGGCAATTTCTTATTGACCTTTATGAATGTATTAAGCATCTTGGTACAACTACTGGCTATTTATTTGTCACCTTAGATGTACAATCTTTGTTCACTGTCATTCCCAATGACTTAGGGCTGACTTATGTAACGGAATATCTAAAAGAACATAGTAATTATTCTATGGTTTTAATAGATTTGATAGTATATTTTCTGGAGTTGGTCTTAGAGAATAACTTCTTTATGTTCATGACCACTGTTTATAGACAGAAGGAAGGCGTAGCAATGGGCACACCATGTGCCAACAGCTACGCAAATATGTTTCTTGCATATTGGGAAGAACAGGTGCTTTTTCGTGAGGAGATGTTCAGGCAACACATAGTGTTTTATCGACGTTTCATCGACGACCTTTTCATTTTATGGGATGGCACTATTGAACAACTAGAATCCATGCATTACATGATGAATAACCTTACGACTTGCCTTAAGTTTACCATGCAACATTCCTCACATAGGATAGAGTTCCTAGATTTATTTATTGAGAGATTACCGAACGACATAATCAATACAGGTGTACATTGTAAGGCCTGTTATAGTAACACCTTACTTTCTAGATCCAGTATGCACCCCCCTTACGTTTTTAAAAATATTATAAGAGGACAGGCTATAACAGCCTAAAGTTTAAACCCTACGAATGATGGCTTTGAAACTGAGTTAACTAGCCTGAAAAACAGATTGGTCAATAGGGGTTATACCCCAACTGAAATCAACTCCCATATGGATGATATATATGAACTGCGTTGCACTAGAGCAGCACCTTATTTTGGTCCTAGGGAATTTGATAATCCTTTAGGTAATAACTGTAATAACCACAGTATTAGATTTTCAACACAATTTTCTTCTGACTACTTCAAAATCAAGGAAGTTATTAATAGGCATTGGGGTATCTTACATGTTGACAGTGATTTAAAACGGATCGTGGGTGAGTCACCCACTTTCCTTTATAGGAATAAACATAATTTAAAAAGGATACTTTGTTACCCTAAAACTATAAAAGTGATAATAAGGGTGGTTGTACGAAGCCATGTGGGCATTGTAATTTTTGCCCTTTTATTGACAGCAACACTCAGTTTTTTCAACCAGACTTACAGAAAGTATTTATGATACAAGCAGATGCAAACTGTATGACATCAGATGTGGTTTATTTGGCTACTTGTCAATCCTGCCCGTCATTCTACGTGAGCAAGACTAATCGCCTTAAGAGATAGGATGAGGGAGCATATCTATCATATGAAGAGAGGTACATTGCACAATGCTCTAGCCAAACATATTACATTAAACAACAATGAACATTATTTTTTATTCAAGGTGCTAGAAGTTATTTCTCCTAATGTAAGGGGAGGTGATATCAGAACCTACATAGAAAGTAAGGAAATGCAATGGATTATTTCATTAAGGGCTGATAAAGGTTTTGGCTTGAATGAGAGAGCCTCTATAAGACCAAAACTAAAACAACGTAGAAATGTCAAATGAATTGTTATACACTGATTATATACAGATGTATTTACTTTTTAATTTATACATAGTTTTGTGTTTCTTAATATAATTCAGTTAGTCATAATATTCTGATCAATATGTTTGTAATTTGATGCCTAGCCATTATTTATCTTTCAGCAATGCATTTTATGTAGCTTTTATATATTGTTTTTTATCTATCATTTTAAATATCATCTATATCTTTAAAAATGATGGGCAGTACCTTGTTTGCTAATTAACCATGAGTATGAGTCATCATCTGCAGGTATACAAGCATGCAATTAACACTTGGATTTTTGTATGGATCTGATGAAGCTACTTGCGAAAGCACTTATCCTGTCTTATATTTTTGTATTAAAAGTGGAGATTTTAATTAATTTTTGCATCGTTTGACTTCCTCACTGTCGCTCAGTTCCTGGCTTATTTACTGATTGCAGTATAATGTTCACTTTGAGGGCTAAATTATTTAACACTGAATTCCTGGATATTGAGGTTACTAAAATGTTGAGTGGCACTTTGCTTAAATTATTTTATAGAAAGCCTTTGTCTAAAAGTACTTTGTTGTTTCACACAGGTTGACATCCTAGACACATAGTTCAGAATATCCCCAAATCACAATTTATGAGGGTCAATAGAATCTATAGTTCTCAGGAATTATATGGCAAGTTCTCCATGACCTAAAAAATAATATATATATATATATATATATATATATATATATATATATATATATATATATATATATATCTACCTGATAAGATATCAAAAAAAAATCCTCTGAAACCTGAGCCTGAAATCAAAGAATGGAAAAAAAAAAAAAAAAACCAAAAAAAAAACAAAAAAAGAATCCTGACCAAAAAAATGAAGAAAAAAAAAAAGAAAAGACACAAAATGAACATGTTGTCAACTTGTAGCTTGTATTAGACATACTGATGTCATAGGTGCTTTGCTATTGTTAGCCCTGTGGGTTTAGTTTTTATTTTAGTTTTAGGGAAGGTAGTTGGTAGGATTTAGGTTAGGCAAGGGTAGGGTTAGAGGCAGGTTAGCAATAGTGTATGCAATAGTGGTTGGTTTTAGTTAAGGTTTTGTGAGTTAGGTTTAGGGTGCGGGTCAGGTGAGTGTGACCGACGACGTTAGTAGTTAGAGTCAGGGTCAGTTGGTAGATATTAGTATAGTTATTTATTTGACATATTAGCATTATTTGTTGTTCAGGATTTTTGAGTTTCCAGTTTTTGGTCTTTTCAGATTTTTGGGCTGATTTGGAGTTTTTTTTTTCATTCTGAATTTTCAGGCTTTTGGTTTTTTCATTTTTTTGATTTTCAGGCTTATGATGTTTCAGGCTTCTGAATGGGAACCATATATACTTACAATATAATAATCTAATTTATGCTACCCTTCCTCTGTTCTACATCCCTTCTATCCTCCTAAAGCATTCCACTCCTTATTTGCTCCACAAGCATGCCACTTTCTTTCTTGCTGTTGCATATATATCATTGGTCCTTTAACAAACAACTTCACCATTTTGGTCCATAATCATTCTATTCAGATATATATTCCAACTTTTCCTTTCTTCTCTTTATCTCTTCCCCTTTCTCACCTCATAACTATAACCAACCAACACACCAATATGTTTGCATCATATTTTGAACCATTCTGTTCTGTTCATTTTTTGTTAATGTTTCCATGGTTGTTTTCCATAAAAAAAACAACTTTTTGTAATACTTGCCTACATTTCCTTCAACATCATTTCATTTTTCCATTTTCTGTTATTTCCAGAGATTATTCTACAAAAATAATTTCTATCATACTTTCCTCCTTATCTTTTATATTCCTTAAACTATACATATATCTTAACCCCCTTTCTTTTTTATTATACAATATGCCCTCTTTTTATTGGGTTTAATCCTGACCTTCATACCACTTAAAAAAACATTTTCCAGTAACTCCTTCTCTCTTACAGCAAAGAGCACAAATATTCTCCTAAAAAAGCAATTTTCCTAATATAACCGAGTGAATTAAACATAGTTACTTCCAAAACATCAACTTAAAAGTCCTTATACCTGTACTTTTCTTAGCTTATCTTCCCATGTTTAGTAATAGCTTCCATGCCTCTAGATTCTACCCTTAGTGCTTCAACACCATTCATTGTAAAAGAAATACCACCTTGTTTCACTATAACCCATAACATTTTATATTACTCTACCCCTAGTATTTCAGCAGCATTCATTGTAAAATAAATACCACCCAAGTTCATTGCATCCCCATAAACTTTATATATATTTTTCTGGTACTTACTTATTATTGCAACCAGGAGATGACTGTCTTACCACAAGTGTTTCATCGTGTACTGTTTCAGGGCTGGTTCCCACACTTCAAAATAATAAAGTCAGCAAAGTCTTGTATTTTTACATTTTGGAAACATTTTCTCTGGAAATTGGATTATTAACACCCCCTGCCTTTTCAGCATAATAAATGAATACATAACTGGAGTGGCGTCATGTAAATATCGATACTTTTTACCTGTTAACCTGTTACCGGAAGAAATCTGAACAACAGGTACAGTAATTGTGTGTGGGGGGAGGGGGGCAGGCAAAATTCTAAACATGCCTGCCATTCTTTAGTGACTTCAGTCCTCAGGGCGTTGCAGGAAAAACACACAGTTTTGAGGAACAGACCAAAATATGAAGTAAAGTATACTTAAGTACATACCGACAGTTGCAAGGTGGCGATCATTAGAGGAAACATGATCTGTATATAACATACTTTACAATTTTTTTATTAGAAGCAATCAAAACAAAAAAAGATCTGTATCTCTTTATCGGACCGCTACATGACAGGACTCACACGGCTCACCTTCGTTGATCAACGAATTTGGAGAAAGATAAGGGTTGGGGGGTGGCAAACACCCCAAAGCATGGGAAGGTTGTGCATTTTACTTCAATTCATTTAAAAAAAATGTTTTCTATAGGTTATATGCGTTAATCTAAACGTAAAACATTTTGAAGTTTTCTCATAATCCGATTTTCATGACCTGGTTGTGATAATACGTAAATACCATTTTTGTTTACTCAGTACTACCCATCTATACTGCAGAATGTTTCTACCATTCCCAGACCTTTTTACCTGTAATCTGATAATTAACATTATTACATCATCTACATACTCTAACATTAATGATACCTCCACCTCATCTTTCATACTTCATCATTGTGTCAACCACATTTCTCTTCATTTTTGCATTAACTATTGTAACTAACAAAACCCCGTTCATGGGACAACCATGCTATACATCCTTTGAAAAACTCATTTTCTCACTTATATCTCCGTTTATTTTACCCCATGTGTTTTCATACACACACATATATATATATATATATATATATATATGTATGTATATTGTAGTGAAAATGTGTTTTCAAATCTCATCATTATTTCAATTAACTTTATAATACATTTGCGGTGGTGCAACGGTGGTGTTGTTGCCTTACAGCAAGAGGTTCTGCCGTTCGATTTTCGGCTTGGGTTGGGAGTGCTTTTTATGTGGAGTCTGCATGTCCTCCCCACGGTCGAGTGGGCGTTCGAAAGACATGCGTTGAATAGGCGTACCTTCGTTGAAGGTTGGGTGTCGGGCTGGCAACTGGACACCATAAAAAAAAAAAAAAAAAAAAACAACTGCCAATCATTAGTGGACTGGAGTTCTGCTGTGGCGACCCCTAACCGGGAAAAGCTGAAAGACAAACAACAATTTCAGTGGCCAGAGTTGCATGTCCCGTGACACAGGATAAGTTGGTACAGCTAGTTTATCAAGGATTGTATTGTGCACTCATTTTTGCTTACAGTTTTGCAACATCAGACTGAATTCTTTATAACAATTATAGTCATATTATTTTTCTGTCTGTCTCTGCTTCAGATAGCAGAAGGACTAGAAAGCCTCTATTTGTGAAAATATAGATTTCAAGAGCAAGGACTATTAGATATAGAGAAAATAATGGGCAGTGACACCTGAGCTTTTAATACAGCTATTCTAGTAACATCAAACACATCTTTTATATAAGGCTTTGTGTTTAAGATCACCTATAAGTGATGTTTATTTGTGACTTGCACAGTAGAGCTGAAATGTGAGTTTCCTGAGTCTTTAATAACTGTATGTTTACATGTATGCTCTGTAACTTGTCTTAGATGCATATTCAGTGTTCCTGCAAGGCCAAATGTGTCACCATATATTGTTTTACTACATATGCACTTCTAGACTGTATCACACATTTCTTATTTTTAGATAAAGCTTATCTAAGACAAACTGTTACAAACATTAAACCATTTGATGTAAAAAATAAAATACTTGTCATTTCTTAGAAAAACATTGTTGAAAATCCAATTAAAATTAAGTGGCTTCTTTGTAATTATCAAAAAATCTTAAGATAACATGAGCCCAACCTGTTACAATTGACCAGAACTAGCAGGCTGAACCTTTGACCATTTAAGTGTTCTTTCAAACTGACAGCATGACTGCTCTGAAATGAAGCTTCCCTATTTTTAAATAGGAAAATAAAACTGTTGTTGGTTATTAGAAAAATAAAATGTCATCTGCTTTTCTTATAATGTCAGTGTTATTTCTCAGTATCATCATTTTCACAACAGAACTTGGTGGCCTGTATGGGAACTCAGAATACCTAGAGACCACCTGGACTATCCAATAAGGTAACAAGATAATTAAGTATGGGGTCGTCCTTTTGGTGGCACTGGTATAGTGCAAACATTGTATTGTGAGAAATGTAGATGAGGAAAAAAATAGCAAAAAGAAACAGAAAAAAAATTCAGGTGATATTACATATGTAAAGAAAGCAGGTTAAGGCTAGATTAAAGGGTACCAAATACATGGCTGGCAGGTGTTAGCTAGCAAATTCAGTCAACCAGTGTTTGAATGAATGTGTAAATTATATATGTATGCATCCTATGGCACTATGGTGTGGAGCAGTGTAGATGTCCTCATTGTACTGGGGACACGTATGAATTAAGTGTGATTTGTGCTGTATGCAAGTTAAAATTTCCTGAGTTTTAAATGGCATCAGGCTAAAATGTCATGGTTATGTATTTTGAAAAGAACTGAATTTGTAGTGATAACGCTGCTGCATTTGTTAGAGAAACCATGCTGTCACTTAAAATTTCAAACTTTCCCCTAAGTAATACTGAAAAGTATATGAATTTCTCAATGTGCTTTGGCTGTGAGACAGCTCCCTTGCTTTCTTTTATGTAAAAGTAATATAAATGTATGTGCATGTATACAAGTATGAATGAGTTTGTGGGGAGGGGATTCTCCTTGCACTTTGGAATACTGGCTAAGTCAAGAAATGTGCATATCTTAAGTCAGGTTGATGGAAGTTTTATTTGGAAACTTCAAATTACTGATAAGACTTCAAAAGTACAATTATAAAACAAAAATCTGTATAGATAAGCATTGCTGTGTATCCTGGGACACAGCAATGTTATAAAAGTTTAAAAGCGATACAACTGCGTTTTGTCACTGATGCAAAAATGTCATGTCATGTCACCAATACAGGTATGACTTGTTGATGAATATTTTAAAATCATACTTAAAGTTTTGGTATAAGCCGCATACTGTAGGCTAAATGATCAGTGCAACATGTGCAATATTATCATTCTTGTAGGATATATGGCAATTTACATTTGTCATGTACTATTTAGAGTTTTGCTGTATTATATTCTTGATTATAAATTTTTTGTGTATGCAAAAGAACAGCAAAATAATTTACCATTTTAGTTTCCTAATATTTTCAGTTTGTGTACATTAGTCTCTGTGAAAAATAATATGATAAGGCCAACTATGTTGGCAGTCCCGCTTCATGATGGTATACACTTGACCATCACTATTGTAGGTAAAACAAAGTAGTCAAGGGAAAAATAGTAATATTTGAAACTTACTGATAGTGTCATGTTATAAAAAATATGCATTTGATTAACTACAGGGTATTTTATAACATTACAATGAAAAGCAAAAGGCTACTGTATTATGTTCAGCATCAAATGTTTATGAGAAGCAGAACTACCCAAGGTCAAAAAAGCTTCCCAGAGGCTAAACGTGCATATTTATAAACCATGTTCAAGTATTTCAAAATGTTCAGTAAATCTAATGCATTTTTGTTCATCCTGCAATGAGTGTTCATATCTTCATTTACTTATTCCCCCAGATTCTCAAAAGCCTGAACGGCGTGCATGATTAGTGTAAGAGGAAATATCACCAATATGGCGGCCGAGCGATCCAAGTATGTGCATGTTTGATGTGCAAAAGCGCTGTAGCACTAGTGCTGCACGTTCCCAGCCCCTGTAGGCAAATCACCCATTTGCACGTGAAAACCATGCAAATGAGGTAAATCTGCCACCCAGGAAGCAGGAATCAGGGTGTGCAGGACTAGCGTAATATGCAGAAATGTACTCGGTTAGTAACCGAGTATGGTACTGCAAACTCCAAAACGGAGCTATGACAGCTCCAAATAAAGGCTGCATATCATTGAGGAAGCATGCCAATAGCCAAGTAGAAGGCCATTGGCATTGCAAACAATGCAAAATGTACAAAATACAACTTTTATGATATGTCCGCCGATCAGGCTGTTGAAGCATAGGGCAGCTGGGCGCAAATGGGATCGGTGGGGAATAAGAAAATAAACCTAAAAAAAGCAGTCTAACTAAAATCAGTATTCCGCCATGCAAGTCAATGGCAGGCAAAAGACAACCTGGCCAGTGAATAGTGGTTGCTAAGGGGGGAGGCACAGTGTGACACATGTAACTATGCATTAGCAGGCAATTCTATGCAAATGAGGGGAAGGATAGTGAATCCTGGTTTTCCCCAGCATGTGAGGCAGGTCCCAACAGTGTAAGAGTATGAATAGCTGAGTGCAAGACTAGGAGATAGGTGACATCATGTGTGGGATTGTCAGGCATACTGTCAGAGGATTGGAGCCCTGTGGCTTGGGGTTGCATCCAGCTTAGCACAGCAAAGCCAGGGGGTGTGTCTAAACCTGCCCAGCACTTATGACAAAGTGTAAGCAGGTGTGCGTGCCACGCAATGGGATCTACAGGAAGATAAAGGAAGTAAACCCAGGAAATAGCAGCAGTGTGCACATTAGAGTACACTGATTGCGTGGCATGCCCCTAGGATAAAACAGAAGGGCAATGGGAAGGGAAAGCAGCAGTAGGAAGGTAATCAAGGGGAGCTAGGTTCGCTGCCAGGTGAAATGTATCAGAACCAGGCAGCAGACCAGCCCAGCCCAGAACGCCATTATAAACTATGCAAACACCTGCCCCTCCATTTTTCCCACACCCTACACCACAGGTGAAAACAAGCAGGGAACTTTTAACACTCACAACAGCAAAATGTTAGGGGCTGCAATAGCTATCATACAACTTGTGGAAGAGGCTGAGGGTGGTGAGGATGGGAATGCTGCCGACCAACCCACAGTGAGGGGCTACATGAGCTGGAGATAGTGGAGCACTATAGGGTGGACAGGGACCTCCTACAGCAGATTGTTGAGCTGTGCCGGCCACGCCTGACATACAGAACTAACAGAGGGGAACCCATCCCAGTGGAAATGAAGGTATGTGTAGGCCTAAGAATACTAGCTACAGGTACCTTCCAAAGGCCAACTGGGGATATGATGGGGATCTCACAGGCATCAGCATCCAGGGTACTCCACCAGTTCCTGGATGCCATGGCAGCACATGTCGGTGAGCAAGTATATTTCCCCCTCACCTGTGAGGCGTTGGCCAGCAGTATGCATCTCTTCCAGTAAATAGCAGAATACCCTGAGGTAGTGGGTGCAGTAGACTGCACACACATATGCATCAAAGCACCACCCAGTGAGCAGGGTAGGGTCTACATCAACTGCAAGGGCTTCCCCTCCATCAACTGCCAGGTTGTGCGCGATTCCCAGGGAATAATACTGAATGTGTGTGCTGGCTGCCCTGGAAGTTATCACAATTCCCACATCTGGCATCTGACGCAGCTGTACCAGAAATTTACTAATGGGGACATCCCATACAGTCACCTAGTGGGGGATGCTGGATACGCACTGGAGCCGTGGCTGATGACACTCATCAGAAATGCACACACACCTGAACAAGAACACCATAATGAGGCACACGCACAAACAAGAATCATAATAGAGTGTGTGTTTGGGATGCTCAAGTCATGTTTCCGGTGCCTGGACACATCCGGTGGAGCCTTGCAGTACTCACCAACTACATGTACCCAAATCATCCTTGTATGTGCCATGCTACACAATATGATCCTGCAGAAACAGCTGCAGCAGGACCAACAAGGGGCAGGGCCACATAGCCCCCCCACCAATGCCAAGGCCTGCACTGGCACAGAGTGACTTGGAAGAGGAACAACCTGAGTCTGCCCCAGTAGGCAGAAAGAGGCATACCCAGTATGCCCTGGCCCTGGCAAAGATGCAACACATAGCACATAAACTGACACAGGAGGGACCCAGGGAATAGCACCTCTCTGACTCTCACATACAGTAAAAGGGATGCCAAACATTACACTACCTGTGCCTAACCATGCGTAGGCAGTGTACTACGTGCATCCAACATAGGCAGCCCTGCAGCACCACCCTCAATACTGGGACACCCACAAGATAAGGGACTCAAACATGCCAGCTAGGATGGGGGTCACATATCCAACAACAGTCACAGCCAGCAGGACAGGTGTAGACAAACACAAACAAATGCCGTACTATGGCCTCTGAATGAGGGGTATAGGTAACCCCCACACAGGCCTACATGGACAGACTACAGCAGGCCAGGTAGTGGGATGTCAGTTGTGATGGCTAGGAAGTCAGAAACTAATGTGTATGTAATCAAAAGATAAGAACACTAGTACACCAGTATGGCTTAGCCAGCATGATAGGTAAGACTACTGACTGAAATGGATTACAGGACATACCAGTACAATCCTAGCAAATGCGTACCACTGTCAGGTGTGCCCCCCCCCACATAGAAATATAGTAACAGTAAGGTGCACCCCCCCAATCCTGTGTAGAAACATAGAAATAGTCAGATGTTCCCCCTGCTATGTAAACATGTTGCAACAGTCAATGTCAAATGATCGTTGGATACCCTGCAGACACAGGATGCTACCTGTCGGTGTACAACACAAAGGTCAGCTGTGCAGTACAAACCACCGGACATGCTCCACACATGCAAAACAGACAGTCTTACTGGGCATGCTCACACACTTAGAGAAATGAAGGTAATGTCAGTCATGCTGAAAGATCATACTGGGCATGCTCACACACTTAAACACATGAAGGCCATGTATGCAAACACCAGTGGACCAGACACATCCAACAGTTGCAATTGTTAGTGCAGACACATGTCAGTATGCACCACTCATGCCTTGCACACATAGTAGATAGGAATACAGACATATATGTAAGGACAGCACACTATAATAAGCCAAAGGTAGATGGATATAGATGTGTGGAAGAAGGTGACCGTGACAAGAAGCCATCCACACCTGTCCCACCCAGCACACAGCCAAAGGGCCCCAAACACATCAGGTGCAGATGTCACACGCTGCAGCTACAAGCGACCAGCACCGATCAGCACCACAGACTATGTGGTCCATGTGCCGGCTGTACAATAGCTGTACAAGGATGTAGTCAGCTAGTTGCCCTATATACGCACCTGTGACATATGACCACCGTGTGTGGCCGCTTGTGGCATGTCACTCCTACATGAATGGTGTATGTTCCATGCACACACCGGCCACCCCATAGCGGTACCCTGACAAGCCTGCTGAGGTTATCCAATGTGAAACAGACCTTTGGAAGAGTTGTAGGCCAGTAATCTCAGTGGTGCATCCCATAACTGCTTACTGCTGTAGTGTGATAGACTAGTTAGGTAGGAGTTCTAACACCAGACCATGGTAACTGTGTGTGTGTGTGTGTGTGTGTGTGTGTGTGTGTAACCCGTATCCTGCGTAGAGGTGGTTGTGACTGTGTGGCCAATGTGGAGTGGGTTTTGCATATTTCTTATATGGTGGGCATACTATATATCACAATGTCCACTGTACAGGGATAACACATGTGATATGGCTGAGAGGCCGGGGTGCAGAGCCATACCCAGACATGTGACATCAAGGCCAGACAATCACAGTTAGCAACCCCAGTATTACCCAGAGCACACTCTCACCTCATGTGTCATACACACACACATGCCTAGGTAACAGCCAATATGTGGGTAGTACACTGCATGTTAACCTCTGATAGTAACTATGGAGTGGCAGCGGTGAGCCACAGAGGGCATGACACCCAGTCTATCTGTCCAATATGCACATACGTGCAGACATTGCACCTCCACATGTTCCCCAATGGACACCTGCACCACCTGTGGTGCCATCACGTGACCCACAACGGACATACCATGTCTGACAACATGCTCATATGGACAGATGCCACTGACACCAAAGAATGCTGATAGCATGCACTCCATGTAGGTGCAAGATAAAGCTGCTGGCCATTACCAGCTCCTGCCACAGGTGGGCAGGACTGGCACATCTGATGATAATATGTGTTCACAACATGGGCCGGACACCCCAGGTACAGTTCTACATGTCACTGCACATGCATGTGGGAGGTGTGCACATCCCAGACACCGTACCTGTCATGGATGAAGGAACACAGACATGGCAAGCGATACACAGCATTGCCCAAACACAGTAGTTACCCAGGTGACCGGATGGAAGATACAATACCTGCCTGTGTGGGCAAATGCAGACACTACATCGCTGAGCTACAATGCAGACCACTGTCCTGTGGTCTGATGCCAAGGTACACCCATTGCCTAGCCTTGGACAGCCATCTGGTGCAGTCAAACACCACACACCTGTGCAGACATGCACCCATGCATGTCAGTACTGGCACAGTGTGTGTTTGTGTGTGTGTGTGTTGCATGCTGCAGATGTTCACATCCACACTTCCTACCATGGGCATACTGCAGCATGTTGTCTGATGTCAGACACCTTCCCATACCATTCACCCATACAACCCCTGTATGACCTATGTGGTCCATGGGATACCAGCACAGTGATGTGATGTGGCAATCCCACAACTGAAGAGTTGTACACTTGACCCTGCCACGTGTGTCAATGTGTGTGTGTCCTTGTAAGAGTGTGGCTGTGTTGATGCTGGCACCTGTTCATGCTGACAGGCCCATGTATGTCACCTACCGTACAGATACAGTATATGTTAGAGATGTCACTCACCATCACATATATGTTCTGAGTGCTCAACAACAGGTAACCCATGTGGTGCATCCAATAATTGCAGCGAACTGTGCTAGCACTACATAGTTGTCAGGGGTTTGATACCCTGTGCTGCTAGTTGTGTGAAACAAACATGCTTCAATTTTACCCTCCCACCCCTCCCTGACACGTATTTGCCACTCTCTGCATCCCCCACCCTCTCTCAGGTGGACGTGGAGACCTACACCCTGCTTTGCTTAGGCAGCAGCATGTGTAATGTAAGTAATGCTCTTGATCAGCTGATAGTCTCTGCATGAATCGCAGCCCTCCCCTAGCTGATTGCATGTGAAACAGCTGTGGTAACATTTTCATAGCCAATTGTATGGAAACAAACTCCAATACCTAGGAACATCATGATGTTGTTGGCCCTTTTCACCCACTGTGAGCAGGAACTAACTCTGTTGTGTGGGAAACAGCATCTCAGATGGATTGTGGTGTACCTCTAACAACATACCCTGTGGAAACAGTGCAACAAACAGGAGGTGGATGTGCCTGTCCTGACTACAGACTGTAAGTGCCGCTATACTGCATTTGGAGTAATGTTGCTTTAACAGTGTTTGTGTGGATATGGCTGTTTTTCATATCTCAATACCTACCATGTAAGTTTCATGTTTATGGTAAATCTCCATATGCAGGGTCATCTGCAGCCTGGGCAATGTGTTTGTGGTTGCATGTGTCACCCATGGAGCAACTAGCTGTCGACTGCTGAAGGTAGTGTGAGGTTTGCAGTCAGTAGAAAGAGAAAGCTGTGGTAGTCACAGATGTCATATCCCTCAAAGGATATGTTGCAACAACAGTAAATGTATGTGGTTATCACAGCAACATGTCAGTATTGGCCCTGTGTATGTGCTCCCAGCCACACCTCTTTCAACCTTTCTACATATGTCTTGCATGAAGTGGTTCATATGTGTTGTACACCATACTTTGTGGCATCATATCTGAGAACAAGCCACTGAGATATCTTACTGCTACACATGTTATGTACAGTAGGGGTTACATTACATGACATTATCTGCACATTCTGTGGATGTTCGTGCAGTACTGAGGTCTGTGTACCTATGGTGAATGTCGACAGTGTGTGTAGTGTTGATATGTACCTTAACCTGTGTACAGACTGTGGTAGATGACATTGTTCTAGTTCCCCTACTATCAGATGTTACATGCTGCCCCACTGTATGGTACTGTAGTGGTGTACATGTTTGTAGGGCCATAAACACATGTGTCCCATACCACAGACAACCATCAGACCAAACTGTGTAGCAGGCCAGTATATGTAGGGTCAGTCTGTGAGTGGCACATATGAGGATGGTGTAGAACACTTTGTCCATATACAGTAATACCATGCTAGCTAACCATATGTAGCTGTGGCTGTGTTTACATTGGTTGTGGATATGCACTGTCACTCAGGTGTATCTTACCCTGTGCTGTGATATGCCTGTTGAGCCTGTTTTATATGCAGGTACATGTGCATTCCCCCTTGGGAAATGTAGGCCACTGTTGAGCCAGTCTGCCTGCAGCCTGCACAGTGCTTTGTGACATGCCTAGCAGCTGAGTGTACCTACCCAGTGGGATGTCATGTGCAGATACTAGCCAGATGTCCCACTGCCGGCCCTCCCCTAACAGTCATGTATGTCAGACAGGGCAGTGGGATGCAGTGCAGATGTATGTCAATATCTATTGTGTAGTATGTGGCCATGGAACCCCTGTACCAGCGGTCATACCGTTACAGGCCAGGCAGGGGTGTGTGAATGCATGACCTATGGTGAACATCATATACCAGTCGTTATGTGTTATACCCATCTACATGGCCATCCACAACCATATTGTCAGGCATGGTACACATGTGTAGCACTAAGGGCTTATGTGTGTACCTCTGGACTGTACAGACTGTGTCAGAACCTCCACATATATTGGCCAATATCTCTGCTGCAGTCCACAGGGGCATTATGTGCTAGCAGCGGTACTGTACACTGATGTCATTGGGATGTCATTCAGTAACCAATGGCACACATATTTTAAGCAGATGTGACCTCCCACACACACCATGTCTGTGAAGACAATCCTAATGACAGCAGTAATAGTCTACTAGTATACCTGCTATACATACCTGACATCCCCTGCAACTACGACATTGGGAACATACGGGCTGGGGTTGGTCTACACTTCATGTCCAGGACATATGGTGGGAATTTATATACATATACCTATCCAGATAGCCAGATGTATGATTACACATGTGTACTACACCCAATTAACACTGTCATGGCAACCACCTACTATAGATTCCCACATTATGTGTGTGTGGTCCCATTACATCTCCTGTGTGATGGGCATCCGTCCTGTGTGTCAGCAGCAGTGCTACTGACAGCATGTAGCAATACCCTTTACAGGAGAACCGGCACACTCAGGGCAGCCACATATTTGTAGGAGGATCAGGTAGTACAGACAGACTATGAGTACAGTTGTGTTATGCTTTGTACAGTACTGGTGTTACAGGGTGTGGATGTACATACTAGTTTGCCATGGAATGCAGTCCGTCTGCATAGCACACAACTGTGGGCCTACTCTCATGCCGGCCGGAGCTGTGCCTATCATGTCTTGTCTGTCCATCACACAGGCTTTGTATCAGAAAATACACTGGCAGTGTGTGTGCTGCGTGTTACTGGTACATAGCTACATCCATGACTGTCTCTACCATCAATTCTCTGACTAAGGGCATGTTACAGATGATCTTGTACACCTGCACCTTTGCTTAGTGTATGGCAACAGTTGTCCACATATGTGCCTGTATTCCAGCCTCTGTCCATCACCTACATACCAAGCTTTGTACATATGTCATGATTTCGGTGGTTGATCCATAGTGGGCTGGGAGTATAACACACTGCCATGTCTGCCATCAGTGTACTGCAGTTGTAACCCCTACACATATGGTGGGGCTGGGGCCATATATGTGTGGTAGCCAACTACACAATACATGTGTGCCCTCATGCACTGCAGAGCCCAGTGTATGTAATACTGGCATATAGCCCTGTATTACTGAGTCTAGGGGGGAGCCCCAGAAATTACCTAGGCTGCTACAAAATGTGGGGGTATCAGGGCTGAGCTACCTTAAAGTATCTGGATGCACAGTACTATATACTTCACCTATATACACATTACTGACATGGATCTGGGTAATGCAGGACTACTGCCCCCTGCCATACAAACTGTTCTGTGTGTTGGTGTGCTCGTAATGGTGTCAGTTATGCCATGTTATGTAGCAGTTACAACCCATGTGGTCATATGACGTCTATACCACCTACTGTTTTGTACATTGTGTAGATGGAGGCTGCTGAACTACACACCTGGATTACATACTGTTGATTGTTAGGTATCCTGTGGCCCAGTGTGTCTTTCCTATTGTACAATGTGAATAGCTTGGCCTGGACAGCAACAGCTGTGAACCTCTCCAAACTACTGTATGACTGTAACTGGTCCACTGTAGCATCACTCCATTGATATAGTTGTCAGTGTCTGAACAGCTATATGGCATGGCATGTAGAACCGTAATAGTACACAATTAAAGGTTTCCTGTGGGTGTTGTTTTACCTATGACCTCTCTGTGGGTGTATGTTACAGGCAACAATTGTCATTTGTATGGGTGGCACATACAGTGTCCAGTCGTTCAGGGGTCAACTGTAGGCATAGTGGCTGTTCCAAATTGTGTGCACCTTCCATTTATGTATCTTACTTATGTATCTTACTGTACATATAACTGCGTGTGTATGTGTAGTCACATGTATATGTACATATACGTATATATATATATATATATATATATATATATATATATAAATATGTATACCTGTATCTGCACATCTGTGTCTGTGTATCTGTAGCCTGGTAATGTTGATGGCTTCCACATAATACATTACTCATGGGAACCAGACTGTATGCATGATATGTTACCAATACCAGCCTGACATCATACAGGCCCAGTGTGTCTTTCCTATTGTACAATGTGTACATGTATTGTGTAGGTGGCTCCCACACACATATGGCCCCAGCCCCACCATATGTGTAGGGGTTACAACTGCAGTGCACTGATGGCAGACATGGCAGTGTGTTATACTCCCAGCCCACTATGGATCAACCACCGAAATCATGACATATGTACAGATGATGTAGTACAGGTAACATCATGTGCCCATATTGTCACTGGCCCTGGTTATGGGATCTCCAACCCTTGGTAGTGTATTGCAGGGTGGACATTTGTGGCTGGGGGGGGTGCCTATTTGTACAACTCGTATAGTGTGTGGTGCCTCTCAACCCCATTAACGTAACATTTAGCCTACCTCAGTTTGCGTGCAGGAGGGACCCTGACCCACCTCGCCACCTGTGGGGAAAACAAATACACAAATTAAGACCTGTACAGAATTGCATAACAGTACAAACACTCACACTGACAGCCACCTTACTACCTCACTTTCCCTGAGTTTACAGACAGTCCTACAGTTAGTTACATATGTTCTCCATCCTGCATGGCACTTGCCAATATACACACATCACTACTGCCCATTAACATATCATTCCTCTCCATGCCTACATATGTGGTTACAACACCTGACCTGTTACTCCACCACCTCCCTGACTTGGGTGGAGTAGGTTGTACATGGCCTCACTGCTGTCACCCTGTATTACCCTGTGTGGGCAGTAATGGTGTACAAGGCCCCTATATGATTGGGGCTGCTACATTCACTACATAAGTCACACACCAGAGCCTCATACTACAGTCTTGCTCAGTCCATGCCACATCTGCTGCATAAGTGACCCATCATGCAGAAAACAGTACTACCTGGATACACTCACTGATGTGCAGTGGTAATTCCCCATTGCATTTGTACTGCTGCATATGTGGGTAGCCGGTTACCTATCTGCTGCTGGCAATATGATGTGTATACCTGGTATTTACTGCACCTCCCAATGGATGCTCCATGCTACAGACCTTGTTATGCTATCAGCTGTCCTGTGTTCACATACTTGACAGGTTGTCCTGGTGTCCCATGTCTCACTCCATGTACAGCACTATCCCAATGGGAAGTACTGCCATGTGGTCAATCCCACTATCGCCTGTGCATACATGGACTCCCCCCTCCCCACACACACACACGTACACACACATCTGACATGCATTGTCCACACTCCACTAGATTGCACTTACAAACACAGTCGAGAGACACACACACACACACACACACACACACACACACACACACACACACACACACACACACACACACACACACACACCACACTCCTACATGTGGATTTGCACAACATTTGTACACACAGTCCTTCCATTATCCTTCTGTAAACATGCATTACATATGGTGTTCAACAGCATGCAGTGCAACTATAGTGACATCATGCTAGCAGCAGTATACATGTGTGTGAGGCATGAGCTGTGTTGGTAGGTGATGGCCCTTTCCCATGTTAACACTGCACCCATGTACAAAGTGTTACTGTGGACCTATTCCGCACCCTGCCTTGTACTGTTTATCATACCTCGCAGGTGTAGAAACCACTGATGCATCTGTAGTACTGTGTCGGTTATATCACCTCTAATGCTCACAGCCCCTATATGTTGTAGCAACTCATACCTGGGATGATATGTGAACAGCTATCAGTTGTGGATGCCTGATGTCTGCGTTACAGATCACAACATCAGCAGTGCATGTATGACCAGTACATGACTATCACACTGACAACCAGCGGACCTTACCATGTCTGTTGGGGGTGCCCTGCACATGTCCCAGACCTCTGCATGGTTGCAAAGGCTACTCATGTGCACATCCCTTGGAGTGCACACACTGCTGTCACAAGAGCTGTGGGATCAGGGTTACGTCTGCAATGTTTACTTAACCTGATTGTGAGCAGCTGTAGCCATGGTGGTGTTAAGTCACACATGTCCTACTGTAGGCCGTATGTCATGCCACACTTCACATCCCTGTGGACATATTGCACATTGACAGGATGTTAGCTATCTTGCATGTGTCTGTTGTACCCTTCCAGTACCCCAGCATGGTCTCTACTGTGATGCAGTGCATTTCACAGCAACAAAATGTGAACGTGCACAGCATGCAGTATGGGTAGGTGTGTTAGACATTTGCATGGGCTATCCCATAGCTATTACATGCCCAGTTTATCATCATGCATGAACACGAACCATACTCACCGGCTATGGGCTGCTGACATGGTGGTATCCTGGAGGGACCTACATAGGAGTGTGAGAAAGCTGATGTCAGAGGCCACAACTGTGGCATTCATAAAAGGTGAGTGCAGCATTTTACGTTACATCAACAGTAGAATTACAAAATATTACAGCTTATATACAACTGTTTATTACTACTATACAGCAGCAGACTATGTATATGACATCTCAGTTTTGCATGATTTACCTGTATAGATGCAGATACATTCACAAGAGGGGGTACCGATGTGCCCTGGGGCCTTACCTGCATGCTCCTCAGCTGGTGTGTCATTGGCACCCACCTTCAAGATGTGCTCTGCCAGGTGTTGATGCTGCAGGCGGCCAGTTGTCACAGGGCTACTGAGAAGCTCCTCCACTCAGGTGAGGGGTGGATGGGTGGGTTCCACCCCTGTTGTGAGGTTGTCCCCGCTTACGGCAGCTGCACGCCAATGTACATGGTGAAGCAGGTTGGTGCAATGATGCCGGACCTGCTCATAGCTGCAGTTATGCAGTCCAACATCATTGACCCTGTGGACTAGCTCGTTCCACAGGGTGGTCCTCTCCTGCTGGTCATGGGCTGTCCACCCAAACAGCAGTTCATAGTGCTGTACCAGGTGGTCGATAATGATCTCTGTCTCAGTGGCACTGTATGTGGGAAGACGACTATGTGACATGTTTCCTGGAAGACATAAAGATGGAAACAGGTATGAGCTGCCCATACAGCAGGGTTACCATAGTTCTTAATATACATATCTGTCTCCCCCCACCATATCAGCTACAACAAACCATTCACAGACTGCAATTGTTATGTCAGCTGCTTACCTACCATTGGGACATATGTTGTATTGTACCAAGCTTTGTGCTATGTGTATGTGCCATGCTTTATGCTATGTGTTTGTAGCCATGCTCCCTGTGGTGACACTTATCTTTGCTGGCTTGTTACAGACTATTTCACCTGCATGCCATTGTCAGTGCCACTATATATATGTGTATAAATATACATCTATGTGTGTGTGTGTGTGTGTGTGTGTGTGTGTGTGTGTGTGTGTGTGTGTGTGTGTGTGTATATATATATATATATATATATATATATATATATATATATATATGTATGTGTGTGTGTGTAGATATATGTTGTATGTTGCTGATATACCTATGTCTATATGAGTGTCTGTGTATCTGTACACATACACGTCACATTCTGATGTGCAGTGCATACAGACATCTGGCCCACATTCTCTAACAGTCTTTCATTCACAGCTGCACTGTTCTGCCTTGCTGCAACACAGACAGGTGCCACATGTGAACACAAACTAACATTAGAGTGATAAATATGGTGTGAGATTGCTGGTATACCTATTACACACCTATGGCATTTGTGCATGCTACATTACACATTAACATGACTGTCCTGCAAGTGGTGTGCTCTGACACCCATGTGTCTATCAAGACAGAAGTACTTCCACCACCAGCTATTGTCCACACTAACATTAACATACACAGATATTATGGTTGACATCTTTGTCATTCATTGCTGATCTGCACAGTTGGCGGGTATGTCTCACTGCTTACAGGGACAGACAGTATTATCCTGAGCAGTTGTTCAGCGGGACATCATTAAAGGGACAACTACAGATGGCTCATATCAAACATTCAATGTGAAGTTGTTAATCTTGCCGATTATTCTCACTGATGGGTTGAAGCTGAGGGAAGTCGAACCGATGGTGGTTGGACCCTTGGAGCTGATATCCACTCCGGGGTTATCGGCTCCATCTACTCAGATGTCCTCGGTGCCGACCGAGGGCTCTAGGAGCCGATGCTCTCCAGTCGGGTCTGGGGAGGATAGTCGCACCGACTTGTCAGTGCCGACTCTCCCTTTCAGGGCTTCGGCTCGGATGAGCTTGGCTCTAACCTCAGGCTCGGAGCCCAGGGTTTCGGATATGGGAGGAGCGGACGGTACTCTCGGGTCCGTCCACTCCTCCTTGTCGGAGCCATGATTCCTTTGATGCTATGAGGAGAGTTTTGTCTCCAAAGACAACATCAGCATTGGTTCAGCATTCCCTCTCCCCTCAAGCTCCTGTGTCTACTTCTGCATCTACCGACCCCTCTAAGCGTAGAGACCCTGAGCCTCAAGTACCCCTACAGGGTGTCCCCTGCTCTCTTGAGACCTCCCAAGACCCTCCCACTGAAGAGGTGCCCAGAAAGAGACTATGCAAGAGGAGGCAATTAGACTCCCCACAGGAGTCTTTGACATCTAACACGGACTTAGATGAGTCAGAAGGGTCCCCTCGGTCCCTCTCTGAGGATATCTCTTTTGCAGAGATACTAGAGATCCTTAGTCAGAGGGGTGACTGGCAGTCCAAGACCCCTACTGAGAATGAGTCTGTGCTATTGAAGGCTTTTGGGTCTCAACCTTCCACTTCTTGGGTGTCTCTGCCTTATGACGAGCTTATGGATCTGATCTCTCGTAAGGCGTGGGAGTCACCAGAGGCCATGGAACCTGTCTCTCGTAGACCCAATAAATTCATATCTGCCACAGTCGATAAAACTTTTTTGACAAAAGGAGTGCCTGTGGATGCCATGGTTGTGGCTGCAGCCACCAAAAAGGAAGTATCTTGAGATATCCTCTTCTATCCATCCCCCTAACAGAGATTCTAGGGTTATGGATAGATATGGGAAGCTCATGTTTAGTTCAGCGACTTTTTCTCTGTGATCACTGAACTACTTGACCCATTTTACAAGACTGCAGAGAGATCTCCTGAAAGAGATAGGAGATACTCTCTAGGGTACAGTAGCTGCAGGAGTGGCCAACAAAGTCAAAGCCCAGCTTGCTACCCTTAACTCAGTAGTGAACTTGTCCATGCGTCTCATATCCCATGCAGCTGATGGTTCGAGTAGAACCACTAGTTCAGGCATTGCTCTTCGCAGACAAGTCTGGATGCATCTCTGTTCCTTTGCAGAACCCTTAAAGTCTTCTTTTATTAATACCCCATTTGATGGCTCATCACTGTTTGGGCCCAAAGTAAAGAAAACTTTAACCAGGTGTGAACAGGAAGGCAAGACTTTATCTGCCGTTGGGGTCTGCTTTTCCACTCCTACTCGGCCCTACCCCAAGGGCCCTGGGAGGGGGAGATGAGGTTCTGAAAAACTCAAGCAGCCTTTCACGACACACGTGATGAAATCCCTTTTGAGGCAGAGTAGAGGGTTATAACGGAAGATGCTGCCCCCGTGGCTGAGGGGGTCCACAGCAAAAGGGTGACAGGAGTCAGTTCTCCAGTCAGTCCTACCAGTGCTCCTGAAAGGGGGCCCAACTGTTTGGCTCTGGAGGCAGTCGGGGGTCACTTGTCTTTGTACCCAGAAGTCTGGATAAACATAACATCAGATACTTGGGTACAAAGCATCATTTCCAGAGGATATTTCATACCGTTCTTTACCCTTCCCATTCCTATCAAACAAATCCCAGATGTTCCACCCAATTTCAGGGAACAAGCAATCGTAGAGGTCCACAGATTGCTAGAAAAAAGAGTCATCCAACCAGTCCCAGCAGACCAAGTCAGATTTGGAACTTACTCAAGATTCTTTTTGGTACCAAAGAAAATAGGGCACTGAAGACCTATCTTGGACCGCAACAGACTCAACAAGTTTGTAAAGAAAGAGAAGTTCCGAATGGTCACGCTTCAGTCCATTCTTCCCTTTTTAGGGAAAGGTGATTGGATGTGCTCCATAGATCTCAAGGATGTGTACTACCACATAAAGATGGACAGACGCTCCAGAGATCATCTGCACTTCCGGCTGGGAGCCAATCATTACCAGTTTTGAGCCCTGCCCTTTGATCTCACTTCAGTCCCCAGAGTGTTGACTAAATGCATGGCAGTGGTCACAGCTCACTTGAGGTGTCTAGGATTCCAGGTGTTTCCATACTTAGACGATTGGCTCCTCACCGCTACCACCAGGCATCAATTGACTCAGGCAACACAATACACTCTGACACTCTGCCATCAATTAGGCATTACGATCAACTTCGAAAAGTCTGCCTTATCGCCATCTCAGCATACCGTTTTTATAGGAGCAGAGTTGGATACCTCAACCACAACTCTATGTCTCTCTATCGAAAGAGTCTCCCTTCTTCACCAAAATGTCAGCTCACTGGTGTCAAAGAACAAAGCTACAGCAGTGGAGGTATTGAAAGTACTAGGTTTGATGGCGGCAGCAATCCTGGCTATACCACTCACAAGGATGCATATGCGAATCCTTCAATGGCTTCTTTTCATTCAGTGGTCTTACCAGAAACTACCAATGCACCACATGATTCTTATCACGGATTCTTGCAGGAGAGACCTTCAGTGGTGGTTGATGCCTCTTCATGTTACAGTAGGGAGACCCTTTGTTCTCCCCCCCAGTAGCCACTGTGACCATGGATGTTTCCCTGATAAGGTGGGGGGGGCATTTTCAGGGAAAGACTGCCCAAGGCACATGGACAGATCAAGAATCACATCTACACATCAGTGTTCTAGAGCTGAGAGCGGTACTTCTGGCATTGCAGTACTTTCAGGAATCTCTCCCTCTAGGGACTATTGCAATTCAGACTGACAACATGTCAGTAGTCTGGTATTTGAACAAGCAGGGTGGAACTAAGTCTTACCCCCTTTGTTGAGAAGCCCTCAGGGTTTGGCAATGGGCTGTGTCATCCCAGCATTTTCTGTTAGCAATGCACATCCTGAGAAAATCCAACGTCATAGCGGACAAGCTAAGTAGGGGAATATTACTCCCTCACTAGTGTTCTCTCAATCAACAGGTTGCGGAGTTGATTTTCCGCAAATGGAGCCAGCTTTGCTGTGACCTTTTTGCCAGCCACATCAATTCAAAATGCAGAAGCTACTTTGCTCTGATACCACCTCCCGGTCATCCCCCGAGAGATGCACTTTTACACGATTGGCCCCTGGGTCTCCTTTATGCATTTCCACCCTTCCCATTAATACCCAGATTTCTACAGAAAGCAAAATCGCTGGGAAGGAAGGAAGGTTATACTCATAGCCCCCTACTAACCTCAACATATTTGGTTTCCGTTTCTTCACCTTCATCTGTTGGAGGATCCTGGATCCTGGACCCAGTTCCGGACCTTCTGACGCACCCGTCAGGGGACCTTCATCCTTCTCTACAGTCCCTGAAACTGACTGCTTGGCTAATCCACTTCCCCTAATTGTCAGGCTTCATTCAATTTCAGAAGATACAAGACAGATTCTCTTGTCCTCTCACAAGCCATCTACCAGGAAATTATATGGCAGCAAATGGAAAAGGTTCTCAATTTGGGCCAATGCGCAGAACATTGACCCTTTTCAAGCTCCGCTATCTTCGATCTTGGAATTTTTGACAAAACATTTTAAGGAAGGGGCAGCAGCTGCTACAGTTCAAGTTCAGTTAGCTGCTATCTCAAATTTTCACCTTGGTCTTGATGGCTCAAATATTATGAGCCATAAATTATCCAAAACCTTACTTAAAGGCGTTCTTCATATGAGACCTCCGATCAAAATTCTCTTTTCTCCCTGGAATTTAAACCTTATGCTGTCTCAACTTATTCTTCCTTCCTTTGAACCAGCTTTTTTTTGTGATTTAAAATTCTTATTGTGGAAAACAATTTTTCTTGTGGCCATTACGTCTGCCCGCAGAGTGTCAGAACTTTAAGCATTATACATTAGACTACCCTACATGATCTTCCATGCTGATAGAGTATCTCTCAGAATGAACCCCTCTTTTTTACCTAAAATCTGTTCTGAGTCAAACATCAATCAGGTCATTGAACTACCAGTGTTCTTCCCCAACCACTCTAACAACTTAGAATATATGCTGCACAAACTTGATGTTCACAGACAGCTCAGATTTTATCTTGACAGAACTAAGGATATTAGGAAATCAGATCAACTTTTTGTAGCCTTCTTAGAAGCAAGAAAAGGCAATCCAGTGGCTAAAACAACCATATCTAAATGGTTATCCGACTGTATATGCTTTGTTTATGAAAATGTGAACATGCCTTTAACACACAAACCAAAAGCTCATTCTACCAGAGCTGTCTCTACCTCTTCTGCTTTTCAAGCTAAATTGCCCCTTGACGATATTTGTGCTGCAGCCACTTGGTCTCATACCTTTATCTCACATTGCAAAGTAGATAAGGCTTCTAGGGACAGGTCTTCCTTTGATTCTGCAGTACTGAAGAACATACTCCCATGAGCCACCCAGGGTTGAGGGTGCTAGGGACGCTACCCATCAGTGAGAATAATCGGCGAGATTAACAACTTCACATATAGAAGTTATGTACTTACCATAACATTTCATGTGAGTTGTTTATCTCGCCTTTATTCTCATGTCCCTCCCTCCTCCCCCCTCCTGGCTGACTGTTGACTTAAAGGCTAGTGCCATCCTGGTTATTCAATATTTCTCTTTCCCTTTGGGTACTCTTCTTCGTAGATATATATAAGAGAGTATGTATAGGTTGTATATATGTATTTATATATACATATATATATATATATATATATATATATATATATATATATATAGACTATTATTCGCAGCAAACAAGATCTGAGGTAATTCTAGCAGTGCATGGTGGGATAAGGGACAGGTCTTGAGCTACTGGCAAACCTTGAGCTTGCTATCGGCAGTGTCAGAGCCGAGGATCGGCTCCAACCCATCAGTGAGAATAAAGGCGAGATAAACAACTCACATGGAACATTATGGTAAGTACATAACTTCTATACATCATATATCCTATTAATCTATACTACATACTACATTAAATTACATACAGTTATGTTTTACATACCCGTTATTCGTTGGATGGGTGTGAAGCCTTCCCGGTTTTTGCTTGTAGGTTTTTGTTTCCCACTGTGTGTGAGTTTCGTTTTATATTTTCCTTTTCTTTTTTCTCTCTCTCTCTTCTCTCTCTCTCTCACTCTCTATCTCTCTCCCTCTCCAGTAGAGCAAATGAGTTGGTTTGAATGGATTTCAGCATGGCTTTTGTAGGTGATGCACATGATCAGGTGATGGGCTCTGCACCAATCAGTGTACAACAGTTGCTGACTGCATGCATCCTGCTGTGTAGTGATTCAGTTAACCATTGTCATGGCAACCCAGTACTATAAATTGCTTACTTATGTGGGCGTTGTCCCTTCACCTTTCCAGTATGGAGGATATCCTTCCTGTATGTGAGCAGCAGTGTTACAGACGGCAGGTTGCAGTACCTATTACAGTGGGGCTTGCAGACACAGGGCAACTACACAATCTTAAAAAGTTCCAGACCTACAGAGTGAGTAGTGTTGTTATGTGCATTGTATATTGCTGGTCTTGCAGTATTTGCGTATACATAGTAGTTTAGGATGGAATACAGTCTGTCTGCATAGCTCTCAACAGTGGGCCTATCCACATGATGGTCAGTGGGTTGTCTGTTTGCTTTTGCCTGTGCACCACACAGATCTTGAACTAGATATATCCCCGGCAATCTGTCTGTTACATGCTATCAGTACATGGCTACTTCCATTTGTGTTCCTGATGTGTTATTTCTGCATACGGGTATGTTGCAATGAATCCTGTAACACCAGCAATCTGCAGGGTGTGTAACAACAATATTACAAGTATGGCCTTTGCTTCCTGCCTCTGTCCTCCACATATATGGCTGGCTTTGTCCTGCTGTGATACAGATAGGGGTTGTTCGGTATTGGCCTATCATTATTTACTGCTAGCATTCCTGCTATCATCCCAGTCATATCGTGGACTCCCACAACATTTGTTGGTCAGGGTCCATACATGTGACAGATACATTGACATTAGCACAGGTAATAAATGTCCCCCTAGGCCTTGACTATAGGGTTTAACTGGCAGCTGCAGAACTGCATCTATTATTGTTTATTGTTACCTATCTTGACTGCAGATCCTTTGTCTACAGTTGTACGAACTGACGGGCTTGGCCTGGACAGCATAGTATGTTATATATACGCACTGTCTGCATCTACTGTTTTGTGTAGGCTTTGCATTCCTCACTGATTAAATACGTCCAGATCTATGTGTTGTAAGTAATGGCATACATTATTGTAAAATACACCATTAAATGTTGTCTGTGTATACATACCTGTGTGTCGTCTCATGTCCTTTGAATAGTGAGTGGGTCTATGTGCAATGCAGTACTCCTGATCAAGTATGAATGTCATTTAGTAGGTTATACAGCAAAATTATGTTGATATACCAATTTCACATGGAAAATGGAATGTGCTGCAGTAGGACTCGAACCAGGAATGCGTGCGCGTTAGCCAGATGCTCTGCCCACTACACTATTGCAGTTCTGCTTAATTTGCATATTTCTACCTTAATGTCATACCCATACTCCCTTTCCCAGGCACCTGAGCTCCACGTACACAGCATCCATCCATTCAACAGTTCCAAGCCCTGCCATACCACACTTCCACACATTTCCCTCTCTGCACGTCTAGGTATTCCTCCATTTTAATGTCTTGACGCAACCTTCTGCAGGCTCTTCATCCATTTAGTCCAACTATGTCTGAGCCTTCCCTTGATCCTCCTCTGATACTGGTGGAAACATCATTGGGACCTACAAAGTCTGGTGTGTTCCGCCAGGGACGGACCTGTTGTTGTGTCACGAGTAGACTTTTTTTTTTTTTTTTTTCTCAATAAATTTTTATTCAGTATATAAAACAGACATTTAGGAGTTTTGTACATGTAAATAGAATTGAATAGGAATATTGCAACTCTTAACAAAAAAACAATCATTCAGGAGAGTATACTTATAACAATAATAATAAAACATTACTAAATATATACACTATATACAAGTTAGGCATCCTGAAAGATAAAGAGAGATAAAAGAAAAAAAATACAGTAAACAAAAATACCATCTTGAAACAATACTCAATGTGATGGCATTAACTATTGATAATATTTAACACTTTTTCTAGTACTAAATTTTTTAATGCCTTTTTTTTTGGACTTCTAACTATGTTCCCTTGTGCATCAATATATGAATAAGCCATTTTTTGAAAAGTTGTCCAATTTAGTTTGGTGCGATCAAGCCAATTTTGTGTTATATAAAGTTTTAATAAGGAGCAAATAAAGATGATAACATGAGTGTCTAATTTTGAAAGATAAATTAAAGGAATATGAAGAATGGCAAATTCCCAGGACAACGTAGACTTATGGTATCCCATTCTCTGAAGTCTGACTTTCAGAGAAGTCCATAATCTATGAGAAAATGACAATACCACAGAATATGAAGAAGATCAGCTTGGGGATGATAGCAACATGAGCATGATGAAGATTTGTTTGGATTGAATTTATTTAATTTATAAGGGGTATAATAGGCATCATTATAAATCATTAATATATAATAGTTTTTGAAAGGGATAAATTCCTTTGTATGTCTGATAGCCAAAAGTTTTTGAGACTCAGAAATCTTAGAATTATACTTCAGCCATGTATTAGATAAAATCAACTTGTATGAATTTGAAAGCATTTTATCTGATGAAGATAGCATTTTGATAATTGTGTTGAGATTATTCATTTGAAGTTCTATGGGGTCTATACATAAAAACTTATTTTTGATTATTTGTCTTAATAAGAATTGGTGAATAGTTCCAATTAACTTTCAACAACTTACGCCAATCAGGTAAAGGTAGGTCAAGATGTTTCAAGATGTCTCCAACTTTTAAATTTTTTATAAGAGGATATTTTGTTAAATCAAAAGGTTTGTTATCAGTCATTATATTTGGGTTTAGATTAATTGGTTGTATAAAATGAGAAATCTTATATTTTTAGTAAAGATTGAAAGGCATTAATCTTTTGCTTAATAAAGATGGATAAATTTTTGGTACAAATGTTGTCCAAAGAGATAAAAGGAAGAGCTTATGGGTTTATATTTTTTGAAATGATGTATTTATACCATATCTTTATCCATAAAGAGTGATTTATATGTGTAATATTTTTGGAATTAGATATGATGAAAAGTTTATTAGATGAAACTATCAGATAATAGAGATGTAGAAACTGATAGTCTGGAATATGAGATTCTAACAGATTTGGGGAACCATAAAAATTTAGCCAAAGCCTTGTTTACAGAATCAAAGCAAGATTTCGGAATTATCTGATCAGATGACGTAAATTGGTAAAGGAATTTAGGCAAAATGTTCATTTTAATTATCGCTTTTGATAAAAGCGAAAGATTTAGAAGTTGCCATCTGTTTATATCAGATAACATCAAATTCCAAATTTTATATATATTATTTTGAGAAGATGATTTATTATTGTGCTCTAAGTTGATACCTAAATATTTTATATTATAAGTAAACTGGAACTGATGGTCCGAAAACAGACAAGTTTTATGTACTAACTGATTTAAAGGAAATATATAGGTTTTAGAAGAGTTTAAAAGATAATTCGAAACAGAAGAGAAGTAATTAATAGCGTTAGTTATTTTTCTATAGTCAGAAATAGGAGTTTGAAAGTAAATTATTAGGTCATCAGCAAAGGCTGAGAAATAAATTTTGGTATTAAGTATTCTAGGGACATTGTGAAAAGTATTTTGAATAATATATAACAATAAAGGTTCTAAATAAATATTAAAGAGAAAAGGAAACAGTGGACATCCTTGTCTTGTTCCTCTAGTAATCTTTATAGGAGAAGAAAAGCGACCATTAATGTAGATTCTAGTATACATATTTTTGTATAATATTTTAGAGAAGTTTAAGAAGAATGAAGGAATATTAAAACAAGACATGGTCTGAAAAAGAAAATTCCAACAGACTCTGTCAAAAGCATTTGATGCATCCATGATCAGAGCATATATTGGGTTTGCGTCTTTTTTAGTAAGATGAATGATAGACTCTAAGGACAATGTGTTGTCCCAAGCATGTCTGTGAGACATGAAACCAGATTGATCTTTAGAGATAATTGAGGGTAAAATTTTTTTCAATCTATTAGCCAAGATAGATGATAAAATCTTAATGTCTACATTTATTAAAGAAATGGGTCTATAGTTAGCTGGGTCAGATTTTTCTTTATTACTTTTCAAAATTAAGATAGTTTTAGAAGTATTCCAATGAATATCTGAGATGTCATTGAGTCTTATATGGTTATACACCTTGAAAAATTACCATTTTAAAGGTTTTGAAGAATTCGAGTAGACTTTGCTGGCCTAAACTGTTTCTCCCACTGGTAGCATCCTGATAGGTGTTTATGAAGAAGCAGTTTGCTCACACACCAGACCAGCCTAATCTCCCGCTTCCAAGGATTAATCATGCCCCCATGGCGTGCCCTGTTTTCCATTCCTCTCTTCAGTATTATACAAGACTACAGTTCACACAGTATGTGTGGACAGGCACTGTTCATTGATACTCACAGACTGCTCGGAATACCGTGATTGAGCAATGTGCACATGCTTGCGGGTATTACATTTCCTATACTGTTGACTGACTGTGCCGGATGATATGTTTGTGATAACAGCAGCTGATTGTATATCTGCCATGCCTTTGTGGTAACTCGCTTGGACTATAGTGTGCAGGGTGGGAGGGTGGGAACCTGGGAGTGCTGATTATGTTGTTACTGCCCATGATGAGGGCTGTGGGCTACAGTGTGCCTAAGGCACTGCGGGGGAAGTGTAGGAGGGTATGCGCTGGTGTGTGTGAGGCTCAGACTTGCTGACCTCCAGTTATGAAGTCTTACACTGGGTTGGCCTCTACATTGCTTAACCAGTGTGGGCATTGCTTACCGCCACCCAAACAGGCGTACTCCCGCTTGCTGCATACCGCCTTGCTACTTCATGAATATGTCGGTATTATACATGCTTTCGTCAGGTGTACATGTCAGGTATGACTGTTCAGGAAGGTCAGTGTAAGGTGAAGTGGGATTCCAGTTTAACAGTTCTGGATAGGTTACACTCAGGTATTCGGGTTAGGTTTAGTTATGCCATACCTGTGTTGTAGAGTAGATGTGAATAGTGAAGGTGTAGGTGGGTAGGTGGAGGGGGGGACATTTTAACTGTATAGTAGGCCATTAGACTGATTGGTGGGTGAGCAGTATTGCAGGTTTGCAGGGTGTTGGGATATGTATGCAAGGCAGGACAGGTGGTGTCAGTGTCAGTAGTTGGTGTAGGGGTATGGAGTGTTAGTTGGGGGGTGGTGGACTTCGCCAGGTGGTGAGCAGGTGGTGATCCAAGTGTGCTTGAATTTTTCCTTCATGTGTTATTTACATGTGTCATCTAGGACAGCTGTGGTAATACACCTGGGTTGGGGGTTCCAGATTTTGCCAATATAGTTGTGTGGAGGGTGTCATCTACTTGTGACTGTGAACATTACTAGGAATGAAACAGGGGTTGATAGGTAACTGGTGTTATTGGGCCACACAGAGGGGCTGATAGTAGGGGACATGTCCAGGGATGTGCAGGACAGCTGATGGGAAGGTCCACAGCTGGCCATTACTTTTACAGCGACAGCTGTGTATATACCCTGCATCTGGGTTTAGGTCTGGACACTCACACCCCCTGATGGGGGTGAGGACAGCAATAATACCTTGTGATGCCAATTAGTTTGGCTTACATGCCTACAGTGGGGTGTTGCGAACATGTGTTCTTTGGTGTCATTTAGTGGGTTTGCAACAACACAAATGGTTATACCGTCCTTTGCCATGTAAACTAGACATTGCTGCTGTGGGATTCATACTGGGCGTGGCTGCTCATTACGTGTCGGGTCTGCCCAATGCACGCTATTGCTTACATCCCTGGGGCGGTCCACATAGAACCGCTCCAGCCAACACCTGCATGCCTAGGCCCATAATTGCATACCCATAGTTCCCCACCCGCACCTCTTCAGCACTCTTCCTTACTCTGGGTACAGGTCAGGTGTGAACACATCAGTACACACTGCCCACTCCCCACTTCTCGGGACCCATCACGTATGGCCCGGGTACATGCGTGCCCTGCCGTACGTTATCTGTGTAATGGCTGGAAGGCTGAATAGTCATATAATTTTGGCTTGTCCCGCAAGGGACATTCTTGTCTTTGTTTCAAGATTAGACTTGGTGGGTCTCTCCCACAGGTAGTATCCTGCCTGTAGTGCAGGAAGCAGTGGTTTGTTTACTTTTATTGTGTATTTGTAGGTTTCACCTGTCTAGCTGGGGGGGGGGGTTGATGCTACTTGTTACACATTTCTTGATTGGGTCCCCCACCCCTATTGGCACGGCCTGTGAACATATGTAATCCTTAACAGCTGTATCATATCCTAGCTATATATCTGTGTATATGTACACACACACTTCACTTATACATATATATATATATATATATATATATATATATATATATATATATATATATATATATATATATCTGTACATGTATGTATATATATATATATATATATATATATATATATATATATATATATATATATATATATATATATATATATATATATATATATATATATATATATATATATATAAAACGACTGTGGATGTATGGGTGGCTGCATATGTATATATCTATATGTGTGTATTTATATATGTCTATGTATGTATACATTTGTACTACAGAGAGGGAGAGATATATCTCCATGCGGTTATGAGTATATATACACACATACCTCTACATATTTAGCTACATATCCTGTCATGTTGCCTGTTATTGCTGGGTACTGTTTCGTGTGCATACCGGCCAACCTTGCGTGCCATGTATGCTTTGCGATACCTACAACTAAATCCATTAGTGTACACAGAGTCACAAATGAAATCTATTGCTAGTACCAAATGATCATTCGTCCCATGCGGGATTGGGTATACAACTTTTGTCTACAACCAGAGTTATATAGGTACCCATGACTATGTGCATGAACTACGGTGTGTGCCAGACCTAGGATACTTGGGTCGAGACAACATAAGGGATGGGTCCCGAGGGGGGGCAATGTGTAGTGATGTGGTAGCTACAGGCCAGTAACCAGGGTTGAGATGGTGGCTGCATGTGTGCAGCAGGTGGGGGGAAGTGGAACTGTGGGTAATGCATGCATGGCTCATGGATGGCCTTGGTTGGATGGGCTTGTACTTTTCGGGGCACCTAGTGGGTGGGGGAGAGCGGGATGTGATGTCAACAAGTGGAACATGACCGAGGACTAATTTAAATCCCTATTTCAGTGACACACATGCATTACATTGAGCTTGGTAGTGTTTTGCAGGGCGGTCATGTTTGTCTGGGTGGGGGTATGCCAATTTGTATGTGACGTATATTGTGTGGGTCCTGTCAAGGCCTTTCTCGGTGCATGTGGACATGTATGTGTCTGTTAATCTGTCATTGCTATCTACAGATGTCTGGCCATATATACCTCTGTGGGTGTATATATTTGTTTACATATTTCTAGCTATGTCCATATATACCTATGGGGACATTGCTCTGCATACATATGTGTAACTTGCTGTGTATATGTGGACATATGGATGTTGACATATATATGTGTAGTTGTCGACATTTGCATATATATCTGTTCACATATTTATATATATATATATATATATATATATATATATATATATATATATGTGGATAGTTGTATATATATATATATATATATATATATATATATATATATATATATATATATATATATATATTTGCACACACACGTCCATCTGGCTGTAGGTCTACATGCTCTGTGATGTTGCATAACTGGACTGGATAACATGTTTCTGACAACGTCAACTTTATTTGTATCTATCATAGCTTAGTGGTAATTTCCTTTGTCTATGGTGTGCAGGGTCCTTGGTTCGAGCCTTGCAGGAGCTGTTTATTTTGTTCCTGGGCAGAACATGGGCCGTTGGGTACTGAGTGATTACGGCACATTAAAGCGGTTGTATGCGGGTGTGCGCAGGTTTGCGCGGAGCTAAGCACTGCTAACCTCCAGTTACAGTTTCTAACACTCAGATGGCTTCTATTTTGCTTAATCTGTGTAGGTAATGCTTACCCCCATGCAAACGCACTTACACACGCTTGCTAATGCTTATATATGCTTACTACTGCTTATTTGTGTTTACACCTGCTTATTAGTGCTTTAATGTTATTTAGTAGGCTATACAGGAAATAAATGAGAAAAAAATGTTCATATACAGATTTCACATGAAGAATGGTATGTGCTGCAGCGGGACTCGAACCGAGAATGCCTTCTCGTTAGGCAGACACCCTGCCTACTACACTATTGCTGTGCTGCTTTGTTTGCATATATTTTCCTTGATATCCTCTTTGGCCTTTTCAGCTTCTTTAACCGTAGCTAAGAGACGGGCAATCCTATGCACCTACCGTTAGCTGTACTCAGATTTACGATAAATATGACAGGTTTTCTTCGGTTTATTTATATGTACTGGTGCTGTTGTACACATGGGGGACTGTTGGTTGGGATATGCGGACACCTATGAGTGGCCTCGCTCATTTATTTCCACGTTCTGCTTTTCTACTTTGCAGGGGCATGCTTATTCTGAGTGCTCTGCTCTCAGACATGCCCCCTGCACTCGTACATGCTCCGTGTATGCTTTGGAGGTCGGGCAGCGCGCCTTCATTAATATGCATGGTGTGCTGCAGTCCTGCTCCTAAGCATTCGCTTCTGTGCAGGACTAGACTAGTCCTACATGGAAGATTAGTAAATCTGGGGGATTGTCAAGATACATAGGTAGAAAACTTTATTCATAACTCCATTGATGTAGAGAGTATAGAATGCAGTTGCATTGTACAGTTTGTATGTAATATGGTTTGCAATTACTGCTAATAACATTCAAGCTTTTGCCTCCTATTTTTGCCCTCCATCTTAAGGATTTATTTATTTTTCTGTTGTGTCACTGAGGATTGTAGTCAACAACTGATGTCAGACATTAGAGCTTCATACCTGTTATTCCACTGATTTTTTCAATGAATTAGAGTATTTAAAAAGTACCATTGATTTTAGCCATTGTTCTTCCCATTATTTCTGACTTTGTCCAAAATTCTTGAGCAAAGAGTTTAAGTATGATTAATATTGTTATACAGTTTTGTTCTACATTGCTGCTATTATAAAACACTTTTCTGAATTACACATTTATCAGAGACTATAAACTGTAACATAAAATATATACATTTCAACAAATAAAAACGTTATAATACCTACAAGTCACACATACTAAAATCAAGCCATAACCAAAAACATTGTCATAGACTGACAATGCGTTCTGTACGCAGTACTAACCGTAGTCTCTAAATAAGGTACATTTGTTTTCTTAAGTAAAGTGCTCATTTCATTAGATAGTTGTTCCAAAAGACTGGGGCCAGTACATAAAGTAAATAAATAAAATGAGTTTTCATTAATTTAATGGTCCCGTTGTTTCTGTGAATATAAAAGAGTAATTTACTTTTTTAGTTTGGAATGGAGGACAAAACTTTGTAAATTAAAAGTAAAATTGTTTAATAAGATGCTTACTCTTGCAGAAATTAGTAGTCATTTTATACCTTAAATGGTAGTACAGTAATATTCATTGGAGAGTAAAAGGTTGATCACCCTTAAAATGTTATTTTCAGTGGTTTGAATCATAACTGTATTATGGTCTGATAGTAAAACAATAATTGTTAAGTATATTCAATAAAGCTGTATGAAACAGATTGCACAGGCACAACTGTTTAAAATAAGTATTATCCCATTGCCAATTTTTGCTTGCTAGTGACATTTCCTATCAGTTTATAAAGATCTTGCCCAAAATGTACCTCAGACTGAAAATAATATATATTTTGTGTTCATTGTCTCAGCCACTGGCAAATGCAGTTTCACTGACACCTGTTTAGTATTTATAAATCATTAATATACTTCTCTTGAAAACTGCATTAGCAGTAAAGTGTTTAAATTGCATTCTCATACAGCTGAAACCCAGAGTTACTAAAAGTATACACGTGATTCTCATATCTGTATAAAACATGACTGATGGCATGAAGTTTAATGTACAAAGTTTGCTTATAGAAAAAAAAACATTTGTGTAATAACAGATAAAAAGAAGCTATGTCTTACCATAACATTCCATCTGAGCTGTCCATGTTCATCCATCATCACCTGTGGGTTCGGTTCCGATCCCTCAGAACTGACTCAGATGCTTCTTATAGCTTGTGGACTCCAAAAAACCCTCAATCACATCCCTTACCCATAATGCTTAGGGAGAGTACCTCCGATCGAGTTTGCTGACAAGTGAAGGAAAAGTAGAAATAAATGAAAGAGACCACATCTGGAGTAGAATTAAATTCCAAAGGGGAAAATCACAGATGAATGTCCATTCTTCCAGGAAATCCAGCAGGGGAAGGAGAGAGGGGAGTTGATGACAGATGAAGATGGGCAACTCAGATGGAACATTATGGTAAGGTATAACTTCTTTATCTGAAGTTGTCAATCTTTACTCTGTCATCACCTGTGGGACAGCGTCACCAGCTTCTTTGAACCCTGAGTGGACACAAGGAAATATATTCCTGAGCACCATCGAACCAAATGATGCTCTTCTCCTAGAGACCAGGTCTAATTTGCAATGAGTAATAAAGGTATGGGAAGATGCCCAACTTATAGCTGCACAGATATCATCCATGGACGTTCTAGATTGGAAGATAGCAGAAGCAGGTACCACTCTAGTTGAATGGGCTTTCAGTAATACAGGTGAAGAAATACCCCATGTGATGTTCTAGTAATCAAAAAGCCTCAATTCTCACCACTGGCAATAGTGGGGGATGAACACACTGGGAAGATGACAGGTACACACACAGTAAAGTGCAATTTCCCTACACACAGAGACCACAGTCATTCTAGGGCTGGTTTCTCCCTAGCTGACCCACACACACACACACACACACACACACACACACACACACACACACACACACACACACACACACACACACTAAAAATCAAGCCATAACTAAAATCATTGTCATAGACTGACAACACATTCTGTAAGCAATCCTAACCATAGTGTCTAAATAAGATACATTTGTTTT
>NC_056737.1:1903153278-1903400778 GCF_019279795.1 Protopterus annectens
GCTGTGCGTCAGGGCTGGTAACCCGGTACGTAAAAATCAACTACCAATCATTAGCGGACCGGAGTTCCGCTGTGGCGAGCCCTAACCGGGAAAAGCCAAAAAACACAAACAAACAACTTGAGACATTGACAGAATCAGAGCATATGGATTAATATACATTTTTTGAAGTAAAAGAAGTCTTTAACTCTTAATTATTGTCATTATCCGTTAAGTGTAATTCACCACCTTTCTGACAAATGTCACTAGTTTTAGGAAGGATTAAGAGGGACAGAGCTAAAATTCAAGTCAAAATCAGGGACGTCCCTGAAAATCAGGAGCAGTTGAGAGGCATGTCATGTTACCAAACAGTTGCATCTAAACATGAACAGGTCACCAGAAGGTACCTCTAAACAAATATACACCTTAAGTCAAATCTGTATTCCACTCTACCATCTATCAATTACTGGTTTCCTTACATGTATACTATTCACACTGCTTATGCAAGTCACATGGCACATCACAAAATGGGAGGCAGGCATTATGGGTAACACAGACTCTTGTTCACACCACATTATGGCATTTATATACAGCTGTGAAATATACTGAAGTACAGTCATCAAAATATCCTGCTCCCTGCATCAGACCACATAGCAATATCATTCTGTTTTCCAGATACATTGTATAACAGAATGTTATCTGCTAGGAATGTACACTTAGTGAGAAATTCATCTTCCAGAAAATGAGTACACAGACAGACATACGTGACTTGTCCATAACACGTCAGAAGAAATTAAGCCAGTGCTCTGTATTTGGGCATACTGATCACCTGCAATGCAAAACTAGAAACGTAGGAAGCACCACTGGGAACCCCCTACTTTTGCAATACCACTGTAGGACCATCAATTCTCAATTCATGTGAAACAATCTTGCATCAGGATCTGTAATCAGTACTGACAATTAGCCAAGTACTGCTAGGAATAACTGACGTGACCCTAAGTCACGTGTCTAATATTCTCTGCACATTTTCAAAGTCTTCTCCGCTCAGTATACATTTGCAAGAAATGTCTTCCTTTTATGATATTGCTATGTTTCCTTGTTATTTTGTGGAAACATTTTAAGAACGGGTAAAATAGGAATTCTACTGCTTCCTCCCATTACTTTTCATCCATTATCAAGATCATAGATTATGGTAAGGTTTGAGTGCACTACACAAAGCATGTATGTCCCCATATTGACTGTGTGCCTGTCATAAAGCTCAGCATTCATGGGTCAATAAGTTACTGGCCTGTCAGTGTCTAGTTGCTCAGCCATGGGTTTACCTTTGATGGCTATGTTCAGTGAAAGCTGGACATAAAACCAATGAACCGGCTAAACATGAACTGAGATTTGCTACTCATTGTAGGCTCACTGACAGGACATAGTTTGGAAGTGGATGACATGATGGTAAGGATCTGGCTGGACATCCTATTTAACCAGGAGACAAGAATGAAGGCCAGTGCAGCCACGCCACTTGGCTTGGGTTCCAGAGTCGACTACTCAGGAAGAGTAGAGGCTAGAAGTGGTTTGCGAATTGTGTTGAGAGAAAGGCGTCTGAAGACAGTGTGGATTATAATCAGAATTAGTGACATACTCATGGCAATCAGATTCCAGTGTAATGATAGGTCAGTATACCTAATCTCTGCCTGTGCCCCACAGCAGTGTTGTGATGCTTTGGAAAAGTGTGCATTCAGACAGCAGTTACAGGATCTACTAGATAAAGCAAGACAACATGAATTGGTGTTGATAATGGGAGACTCAAATGCACATATCTGGACAGACAGAACAGGATATAAGGGCTGCCTGAATCCACATTGGTGGGGCAACAGTAATATGGGAGAGGCCATTTTAGACTTCTGTCAGGCCAATGGCTTGATATCAGCCAACACATGGTTCAGAAAGAGGGACAGTCACAAGCTCACATACAAGAGTGGCCAATATGCAATGGAGGTAGACCTCCCCTAGAAAGGAGAGGGTACTAGGGTATAATCAATAATATCAGTGTCAGCCACAGCCAGTCCACTGGCTGATGCCACACAGCGTACAACACTGGTTGCCACAATCATAGGGTCATAGGAGATTACTAGGCTGTCAACCCAGAGGTAATTTTTATCATAGCCATTTCAACCCAATTTAATACCATAGAGGCACACGTCAATACCCAGGACTGGATTTACTAAGGACTGCAAGCATTGGTGAGACAGGGCACTAAGGTCAACAGACACCAGGCTGAAGACATGGAAGTGGAATGGAGAGAGGGAACAGTTCAAGGAAGTAGTCTTGCATCCAGCACCCCAAGAACAGGAGGAAATTGCTGCAGTAGAAGAAGAACGGCAGCACCTCAAAACAGCATCTGTAAGAACTACAGAACAGATACGTGGCCGAGCCAGGTCTGTTAATAAGGTACATAAGGAAAGTGGGTGGTGGAATGCAACAGTCCAGGAAGTCAGCTAAGGAAAGACAAAGTAGAGGAAAAAGTGGGAGATTGAAAAGACCAACCAGGCTAGGAAGGAATACTGACTGCCTATCAAAGAAGGTAGGAAAGGTGTTGCAATAGCAAAGAACAGGGCATTCTAAGCACAATACCAACTTCTGCAAAGAGACTCTGTGGTACAAAAACTGCTTCAGGTTGCAAGGCCAAGACAGAAAGATAAAGAAGACAGTGAGATACCCTTCATAGGAAATGCCATGAATACCATGCTCACCAGTCTGCAGGACATCAAAGGCAGATGGAAGAGGTATTCCAGATGCTTAGGAATGACGATAACCCCAAAGATGTTGCGCTGCCCCAGAAACAGTCTATGATAACAGATGAACAGGATACCACCCTGGATGATATAAGAATATCTCAAAGGAAAATGAAGCCAGGGAAAGCAGGAGGCTCAGAAGAGGTCACAGCAGATATCATAAAGATGAAGGAGAAAAAGGCATTTCTCAAATGACTGGAGAATAAGCATACTTGTGCCAATGTGCAAGAACACACGGGCCATCCACAACTGTGACCAGTACAGAGGCATAAAATTCCTGTCACATTTCATGAAAGTTACTGAGAGGGTGATGGATAAATGGATATGCATGGTAGAAGAATGTAAAATGGGAGAAAAACGGTTAGTATTCAGATCAAGATTTAGCACAACTGGCCCAATGTTTGCAGTCAGACAGTTGAGAAGATGCTAGAGATAAGGAAAGAGTACAACAGCTCACTCCTGTACTTGGAGAAAACAGATAACGTCCTAATCAAGGTGTGGTGCTTCATAGTCCCAGATGCAATGCTTGTATTAGTGCTGGCCACGTACAAGGACCCAATGACTCTAGTACAAGCAATGTTTGGTCTCACATCTGGGTCAATCGATGCACCCATAGGTGGATCTCTCTTTCTGTCTATTGCAGATTAGATTAAAGAACACAACAAATTGCCATTCACTACTACAAACGTGTAATTTGTCCAGTGGGAAATAAACCACAAACCCCACTTTAAAGGGTATTATGGTTAATCAGGTGATGCAGATAGAAGTGGTGAAGTTCACTGGTTACAAACCACATTACCCACAACTTATCTTGCTCATGTTTTTTCATTTACCATTTCTATAGTTCTGATGTGACTGGCATCTACTGCAGGACTATTCCTGATGTGCTGTAGTATTCCACAGTGCTCATGCACCAGATGGTAAAAAAAAAAAAAAAAAAAATTACAAAGAGCATTTCCGATTCAGTTTGTGGTAACATAATTGGGATGGACAAAATGCATTTCCTTTTTTGCATGCAAATCCAAGTAGTTTAAATTTGAGGGAGTACTCATGACAATTTTTCTCTTGCAAACCATATCAACAGCAGCCCTTTCGTAACACCTAAGATTTTAAGTGACTGAGCCATTAGCTGGACAGCAGTCCAGTGCATAGGTGTAAGAGGTGTTGACTTTTGTCTCATTCTGTACATGTGCAGCACTCCCTGTCAGTCTTACCACATAAAGGTAATGTTTCTTTTACTTTGCGACTGACCATTGCTTTCTACATAAAGTCAAGGACCACTGAGTCTAAACCTAAAAGAGCTGCAGAGAAGAAAGGTGTGTGTGTGTGTGTGCGTGTGTGTCTGTGTGTGTGTGTGTGTGTGTGTGTGTGTGTGTGTGTGTGTGTGTGTGTGTGTGTGTGTGTGTGTGTGTGTGTGTGATAAATTTCCTTTGAACTTGCACTCAATGTAACTGTAAATTATTCATTGATAGTGTTATACTGATTATTAAATGAACATTAACATTTCATTTTATATGTGTTACACCCTCCCTATTCTATTTACGGAGGTTTATCCCTGCTTCCCATCTTTATATGGGTTGTTCAAGTAGGGGGCGCGCACACACACACACACACACACACACACACACACACACACACACACACACACACACACACACATATACACATAGATATCCCTACACAAGCATGCCTGTATGTATGTACATGCAAATATATACACGTGTGTATGTGTATATATATATATATATATATATATATATATATATATATATATATACTGCGGTGGTGGTGCTGCGGTAGCGTTGTCGCCTCATAGCAAGACATTGTTCTGTTCAATTCTCAGCTAGAGCGTCTTCTGTGTGGAGGCATACGTGAATGGGGCGTGCCTTTGTTGAAGGTTGTGCATCAGGGCTGGTAACCCGGTACATAAAAATCCACTACCAATCATTAGCGGACAGGAGTTCTGCTGTAGCGAGCCCTAATCAGGAAAAGCCGAAAGACACAAACAAAACAATATATATATATATATATATATATATATATATATATATATATATATATATATACACACACACACACACACACACACACACACACACACACACACACACACACACACACACAGCCAATCAGCACAGGAACATCAAAAAGCAAAGGTGATGACAACACACAGTAAGGTGATACACAAACAAAGGGCAAAGTCTGAGTTTGAAACAGCTGAGCTGCTACATCAAAGTAAAGGCAAGCCTGCAAAAGTAGAGAAAGCCTATGGCAAAAACAATGCATAAAGACAAAAAGAGTATAGGAGTTTCTCTAAAGTTAAAGAGAGATTAACTATACAGATAAGAGAACTTTCAGGTATGTAAGCATCTACTACTGGATAACTTGTGAAGCCTAATGACTAACAATGACTCTGGCTTTCAGTACAGGAAGGGGCAAGCTGTGCTAACAGGTATCATGCTGAGGAGATGAAATCATTCTGCAGACATCTCAACTCCTCAGTGTAACTTAAACTGACTGTTCAGCAACAGAAGATGAAGGTGTGATGCATATGCATAGGCACCCTAAGCCACAGACAACGGCTTACATATTCACAGGAATCTTAACAATAGCATCAGATTAGGTATGGCAAGTATCACAGAGGAAGCCAGTTTTTAAGATGAAGATACATAGTAATATTCACATGGTGCTTTTGTCACAAAACAATTACATCTGAGCATGGACAGGACACCAGAAAGTAGCTCAAAACACATTTATATCCATAATTGTCCAATCTCAATTCCACTGGCCAAGACAACTTAGCCACGTTCAGCAGCAAGAGGAGTGAGGCTCTAGCAACATCTGGCCACATGAGGAAATCTTGAAGTTTAACATAATGGAATTAGAAGAGATCACAGTTGATAAGAGTACCGTGTTGTATCATCTGTCTGTCAATTACTGGTTACCTTACATGTGTACCATACAGACAACCTCAAATAGGGATGAAGGGGTAAGAGACTGTGCTTTAAACGGATCTTCAGCTTGGGCACTACCACAAATTGGTTTATGACAAAGGTCCTTAAATGATCGACAGGCATCTTCTATTTTTTGCATCAGGAGCTTCCTTGAATGAAAACCCCATCCCCACCAGGACAAAAACAAATTATTTCTCCTACCCCCTCCCAATAAAGCATGTGCTGTAGGGCAGGAGGGAACAGACAGGTTTGGTCTTGGGATGTGGAACAATATACCCTGTAAAGGAGGGATCTCTTCCCACTCAATCAATCTCAGAACCCATTTGTCTGAAACAACATGTTGCCAAAGAGACAACAATGGAAAATCTGACTTTATGGAAGCAATAAGAGAATGACATGGAGGGAAGTGGCACAAGGCCCCTTACATACTCATTCTGACCTATTTGACTGTCCTTTGTTCTGCAGGGGTTCCTGCTTTGTTTTCGGCAACCTCCCCACTGTTGTTTTTAAATGTTTGCTTACTAGCATATTGCTGAGAATTTATTTTTTTGCTTTGTTCCTTGATGCTGTTGGACAAGGGAGCAAAATAACCTTTAGAAAATTTAGAGAGAGAGAGAGAGAGAGAGAGAGAGCGTAAAAAAATCAGACAGAATCCCTGTATAGCTGTTTAACCCTAGTGTCATGTTTTCGATAACCTTTGCAGCTATGGGACCAAATTCTCTATCCAAAGCTCATTTTTACATCCTATATGTGGTTTTGCAAATGAAGCCAGACAATCCTCCTCAACACAGTATCAGCTAGAGCAAGCACACTGGAATGACTCCAGGTGTTCCCCTAACAGCATCCAGTCAGCCCAGCTATTCTCCATCATTCTCTGTTATACCACCCATGCTGAACATAGCTGATGGTGGTTGCTGTATTTCAACTGGTAACCCATGCTAAAGTCACAGACACCCACAATGTACCATTGAACCATGTGGCTTTGCCCATCTCTCCACAGTACACTGATTCAACTATTTTTTCGTGAACCACAGCTGCTGTTAATGTCAGCTATGGCCACCTCACATGTCATTCCACAGAACAGGGTTGGTCTATACTGAGCCAAAGCACTTCTGGCTGACATTAAAGATTGAAACAATTCTAAATTAATGAAATTTAATTGTACTTTGACTTAGGAATAGGGTTCATTCCCATCATGGTATTAGAAACCTGAAAGATTTGGAGAAATTAAAAAAGGGAGAAAAGCCAAAACATATAGCAAACAATGGACAAAGATGTCAGCTCCAACTTTACACCCTTCCTCCCCCCAACCTTTGCCCCAAGAAATAGCATCAAATATAATTCCTCCAACTACCACTAGGAAAAAGCCCTTTATACACTCTCTAAGGCCAAGAACACTGCATAAATGGGCCCAGACAATATGCCTGGATGCCTTCTAAGCAGCATGAATAATGAACTATCAGTCCCTCTGGTACTGCTACTGAACTGTAGTTTCCAAACAGGCTTCATGGCTCAGGAATGGAGAACAGCAGTAGTCATCCCTCTGCATAAAGGTAGCCCATCAACATACCTTGAATAGTAGAGAACAATAAGTCTCACTACTCCTATATGTATAGCAGAGGAACGAATTATGGAAATGATCAATAGTGATATACTAAACCTACAGACACTGGCCCCAACCCAGTTCAGTTTCATCAAGGGCTGATCAAGCCTACTCAACCTACTGGACCTCTTTGAGAAGCTGAACTAAACAATGGAGGAGGGCAACATGGCTCATAATGCCTACTTCAGTTGGCCAAGCCTTTTAACATAAACAGACAAACTCAAGAGGTTAGCTACAAACCCATAACTCACCTCTTGAACAGCCAACCATCTCACAGGCAGGACCCAGGCAGATATTTGGGGAGTACACATCTACAAAGAGGACAGTCAGAAATGAACTCTCTCATGGATCATTCCTTGGAATCCTCCTTTATAGTGTTTTCTTAAGTGAATGCCATTGTGAATGGTTGGTGGATGACTAAATTTGCAGATGACTGCAAATTAGGAGTTGTCATTGAATACCAAGGGCTCACACAGACAAACTGGTGTCAGACAGACTACAACTAAATGTCAATAAATGCATAATGATATCCTTTGGTAAGTCATCCACCCTTGGTAATTATCACATTGACAACACACCCCTTAGAGCTGACCCAGTAATGAAGGACTTTGGGTCACACAACAAACATTAATGTAGCCCATGATCATCATGTGTCAACACCACTGAGGAAATCATTCTATGCTGCGCAACTTATAAACAAAGGTATGGCATCTAAGTCCAAGGAAGGCACTGTTCCAGTGTATTGGTATTAATCAGACAAATTCATGCGTATATCAACCCTCCCAAACTGTGTTCATGAGCTTCCCTACTCACAGCACAAATGAGCCTTTCAGAATAAAACCAGTCCACACTAGTACCATATGATGAGCTGTCATTCACATGTGCAATACTCTACTACAACATATGTAATGCATTGCTTTTCAAATGATACATTCTACAGTCTTTGCTTATCAAGTTCCATAAGAAAAGTACAGCATTTGCAATATGCTATGCTTTTCCTATCACTAGAAGCTTTTCCTTCATGTTGAATTCCATCCCTAGAGTACCACACACAGATTAAACATAATTCTTAGAATTCATCTTTGTGCTTTCTCACTATACCTACGTTTCTGTATTATGTGTGTATGTATGCCAAAATGTCCTTATTTACAGTAGTTAATCTAAAATGTGGAAGAAAGAGGTCCCATTATCATGAACACCAAATGAGTCAACTGCAGGAAAATAAACAGCAGCAGAAGAACAAGCTACAGAAAATATTAAGTAGTTAAGTAACGCACAGGATGTAGTTCGACTGTGTACAGTGCAGTAATATACTTTTTCTATCCTTATAAGTTCACGGTTGTTAACATGATGATAACAGTCCAGAGCGATTGCTCGTCAACACCACCCATATACCTGCTCTGACTTCATTTGAGCCTGATGCATGTCTCAGAGTTTTGAAACGACACTTACTACAGTGGCATACTTACTGACTTGACCCACTGAAAAACTCTGTGAAGTACATATTCAGGAGTTCTATTGTAGAACAAAAACGGACGGTGACTGTAATGTTATGGTGGATCTGCATTTGTCTTTAGCTGCAGGTACTAAACAAATAAGCCAGCACAGCAGAAGTTTCAAAAAGTACACTTAAAGAGTTTAAAACATTTGACCCAGCCAAAGCTTTTGATAAAATTCTTACTTAGGCACAGCAGAAAAACTAAGTAAACTGGAGTACTCAATGAACTGCTACATGGCTAACAAATAGGATACAAATAATCAAAATGGAGAAGTTAACTGCACAGAGTGAGCAGTCAACAGAGTTCTGTGCCGGAACCTCTATTTCAGAGCTTCTTTTCTAAAGTAAAAACCAACACTAAATGGCTCTGGATGACCAAGTTTCAGATTACTTAAGCTATGAGCAGCCATGGAATCCACAAATGAATTAGCCACCCAGAAGGATGGTTTTACTCATATAAATAACTATTGTGAATTTCATGGTTTGAAACTGAATGGTCCAAAAATACATTATTGTATCCTTTGGGAAATCATCTACCATGTGAGGCTGCCACGGTGATAATATAGGCTCATAGGTTCATAGGTAGGCAAAAGGCTATCGGCCCATGGGCCTAAGTAAGCCTAGTCAACAGGGTTCGCTGGTTAACGCCACCCAAGAAAGTTATTTCCTTGTGCCACTGTCGAGCAGAGCCACAGAAGTGATCCCTGGGGTGTATTTCCTATTTCCCATCCACTCATCAAGATTTTTCTTGAAGAGTGCTAATGAGGAACTTTGCTTGACATAGATGGGTAGCTTGTTCCAGAGTATGTGAAGTCTCTGGGACAGGAATCTATCCCTCCAGCATGTCCTGTTTATTGTGGTGACAAGGTTTAGGTCCCTAGAGTGTGTAGCTCAGAGGGATTGGGATTTCTTTAGGTGTAGGATGACCAAAAGCTCTGGGTTTGACATAGCTTTATATGTTAGGCAGAGATCACATTGGAGTAGGCGATATGCTATGGAGTAAAGCTGGAGTTTTTTGAGATGGTCAGTGTAGGGCATCTGTTTGAGGCCAGTAATCCTATTTGTAAGGTACTTCTGTGGCCTTTCCAGCTGCTGCAGATGTCTTGTGATGTACATTCCAAAAGGGGCATTGTACTCTATAATGGGTCTAATGAGTGTCGAGTAGAGGGAAACAATGACTTCCTTTTTTCCAGGATGAAAACCCTTTTGTGATGAGGTGTACCACGTAGAAGGATTTCCTGACTACTGTGGCAATGTGATTATCAAAGGAGAGACTACTGTCCACCTGGATCCCAAGGTCTCTTATCACACATTCGGTGTTAAGTAGACTGCTGCCTATGTGGTAGTTCATGGGTTGCCAAAAGGGATGACAATGCACTTTCTGGCATTGAGCTTGAAGCCATGGCTCTGACACCAGGCATCTGTCTCAGTGAGGCCCTTCTGTAGGATGTCCACATCATTTGGGGACTCGACTCGACTATGGCTTCTAGTTTGCAGTCATCTGCGAACTTCATTAGCCAGAGGTCATCTGTGTTAGCCTGTACTTCAGAGAAGTAGATACCAAACAGGAGAGGTCCCAGGACTGAACCCTGTGGTACTCTACTTGTCACTGGTTTGAAGTCAGATTTGCAGTCTGCAACTTTTACAATGTGAGTTCTGTCAGTGAGTCAGTTGGCAACCCATCTTGTGACGTAGGGATTTATACCTAGTTTAGTGGGTTTAGCTATAATTCCAGAATGGTGGATGGTGTGGAAAGCCTTGGCGAGGTCAAGATAGGCTTACCCTCGTCTACGGCTTTGGTGACCTGCCTCAAAGAAGTCAATCAGGTTCAGGAGGCATAATCTGCCTTTCACAAACCCGAACTGGGTGGGATCCAGAGTTTGGAGGTTACCAATGTCTTTGTTTATGAGTTCCATGATAATACGTTCCATGGCCTTGCAGACCAGGCTCATCAGGCTAATAGGGCGATAGTTCCCGGGATCAGTGGTGGCTCCCCCTTTGTGGAGTGGGATAACTGTTACTGTGCGCCATTCAGTGGGCACAAAGCCTGATGTGAGGCTATGATTGAACAAGAAGTTATGTACTCACCATAACGTTCGATGTATGTAGCCCATCTCGCCTCACATTCTTACCCGTGGGTTCGGAGCCAAATGTCGGCTCCGACTCAGCCATACTTTTAGCTCAAAGTCTTTCCATTGGCTGGGCTAAGATGGTATCCCATGCTGCATTGTTCTCTATCTCCAGACCTAGTTTGCTGCGAGCACCAGCACTCATTCTCCATGCATAACAACACCTAAGGAAAGGAAGAACAAACCAAAAATGAAAACTCTGAAACCAGGCCTAACCTCCAGATCCTCCAAGATGGGGGAAGGTGGGGGCTAAGTAAGGATGTGAGGTGAGATGGACTATATACATCGAACGTTATGGTGAGTACATAACTTCTTGATGTTATGTAGTCCAATCTTGCATACATTCTTACCCGTGGGACAGCATCCCCAGCACCTAAATCCTGGGAGGCTCAGTGGAAAATACTCCTGATCACTGTGGAACCAAAGGAAAACCTGCCTCTAGATACCACATCTAACTTGTAATGAGTAACAAGGTGTGAGCAGATGCCCAAGTAGCTGCAGCACAAATATCATCCATAGACAATCTGGCCTGAAAGGTGTAGATGTAGATACAGACCGAGTAGAGTGAGCCTTCACTCGGAATGGTAAATCTCTTCCCCCTGAAGTATAAATGAAAGAAATACAACTGGAAATCCACCTGGACAACATGACTTTGGAAACAGGAGACCCAATTCTGTTTTCCAAAAATGAAACAAACAACTGATCAGATTTTCTGAGGTCCTTCGTTCTGTGCAAATAAAATTGTAATTGTCTGTGCACATCCAACTGATGAAATTTGAATTCTGCCTTGTTTGACAACTGAGGAAAAAACACTGGCAATTCAATAGATTGGTTAAGGTTACTAACTGACGCTACTTTGGGAAGAAAGGACGGATTTGGTCTGGGAGAAATCCTGTCCTTATGAAAAATCAAATAATGGGGTTTGATTGATAAAGCTTGAAGCTCCGAAACACATCTGGCTAACGTGATGACTACCAAAAAGACAGTCTTCCAAGTTAAGAATTTTAAATCACAAGTGGCTGCAGGCTCAAAGGGGAGTGAAGTAAGACCCTGTAGAACAAAGTTTAAGTCCCAAGGCATAACAGGTTCCACGACAGGAGGACGAAGTAACAAAGTGCCCTTCAAGAAAGCCTTACAGAGTCTATGTGCCATTAGGCTAGGTTTGTCTGCGACATGAAAAGTAGAAATTGCCGCCAACTGGACTTTAATGGTTGCGGCCACTGAACCCTGGCTGAAAAGCATAGAAAGGAACTCCAATACAGATGAAATTGGAGCTGTGTAAGGGTCAATCTTTTTGGCATGTGCCCAGATAGAAAACCTCTTCCATTTGCTGTAATAAATCTTCCTGGTCGAAGGCATATGAGAGGAAGATAGAATATGAACCACCTCTGGCAAAAATTGGTGAAGCCTAACTAATGACGGAAGTGGAGTAGCCAGGCTGTCAACCAGAGGGTCTGATGAGAGGGATGGAGCTGCCCTGACACGTGAGTCAGTAAGTCTGGTTGTGGGTCCAGAATCCAAGGAGTGTCCATGATGTAGGGATGGAGAAAGGGGAACCAAATTTGATGAGGCCAGTGTGGTGCAATCAGAATAATTTTGCTTCCCAAGGATTGCACTTTCTATATAACCTCTGACAGCAAGGGAACCAGAGGGAAGGCATATAGTAGACCGGAGGGCCAATCGTGGACTAGAGCATCCCTGGGTGACTCCCCCTGAGGGGGGATAAGGGTGAAGTAGCTGCTGCATTTGGCATTGAGGGGGCTGGCAAAAAGGTCGCAGCAAGGCTGACCCCACCTGCGGAAAACCTGCTCCTTAACTTGACAGTTCAGGGGCCACTCGTGAGGCAGCAGAATAGCTCTGCTTAGCCTGTCTGTGATCACATTGGACTTCCCCGGAATGTGCATTGCTACCAGAAAACTTTGGGAAGACACTGCCCACTGCCACACTCACATGGCCTCTCTGCAAAGGGGATATGACTTGGTTCCTCCCTGTTTGTTCAGATACCATACCACTGACATATTGTCTGAGTGGATTGCAATAGTCCCAAGAGGAAGAAAACTCTGAAGTGCTTGCAACGCTAGTAGCACTGCTCTCATCTCCAGGACACTGATATGCAGATGCATCTCGTGCTCTTCCCACATGCCTTGGACTGTCCTGCCTAGATAATGCCCCCCCACCCCATCTGGGAGGCATCCATGGTCACCGTGGCAACCGGAGGTGAAGGAACGAAGGGCTTTCCCGCATTGAGGTTGTCGGTGTGAAGCTACCAACTGAGATCCTGTTTGCACCTGTCTGTGAGTAGAATCGGGTGAGAAAGTGGAAGACGTTGAAGAGACCACTGGGCGAACAGTAGCCACTGAAGGAGCCTCATATGTAACCTTGCCAGGGGGACTAACATAATCGTAGCAACCATCGTCCCCAACAATTGGAGGACCAATCTTGCCTTCACTATTCTCAGAGGGAGCAAGGTGTAAACCTGTTGTTGTAGGGCTCTGATTCTCTCCTGTGGTAGAAATGCCCACATGAGGACAGTGTCTAATTCGGTGCCTATAAAAGTGACATGCTGTGAGGGCAACAAGGCAGATTTTTCCCAGTTCAAGGTGATGTCCAACTGTTGACATAGGTTGATAGTAGCGTTTCTGGTCTGAAGTAGCAGATGCCTGGTGGTGGCAGTAAGGAGCCAGTCGTTTAGGTATGGAAACACTTGGAATCCCTGACGTCTCAAGTGAGCAATCACCACTGCCATGCATTTGGTAAACACCCTGGGGGCTGTGGTGAGACCAAAGGGCAGGGCTCGAAATTGAAAGTGAATGGCTCCCAGCCAGAAGCGTAGGTGACTTCTGGATGCCCTGTCCATCTTTATGTGGTAGTAAGCATCCTTGAGGTCGATGGAGTACATCAACACTTCTTTTCCCAACAATGGGAGAATAGACTGCAACGTGACCATTCGGAACTTGGACTTTTGCACATGGGTGTTCAATCGGCTGAGATCCAAAATGGGTCTCAGGTCCCCTGTCCTTTTCGGCACCAAAAAGAATCTGGAGTAAGTCCCTAATCCAATCTGGTCTGAGGGGACATATTGGATGACTCCTTTCTCTAGCAGCTTCGAAACTTCTGAAGCTGCGGAATCCCTTTGACTGGGTGGAACATCCGGGATTTTCTTGATTGGAGGGGGATTTGATGAGAAGGGAATGACATATCCTCTGGAAATTATTTGTAGAACTCATTGGTCCTGGGTGATAGTTTGCCAGGCCTCCGGGTATAATGAAATTCAACCCCCGACTGGCTCCAGAAATGCACAGTTGGGCCTCCCATCAGGACCAATGGTAGGGAGAACCACGAAAGGAATCACAGTCTCCCGTGTTCCAAGGGCCTCCTCTGCCCCTTGGATGGCATCTTCCTGAATAACCCCCCCCTCCCCTGCCTCTGGAAGGGGGCTCACCTTGTGCACCAGGAAAAAACTTCTGTGATTTCTTGAACCACATCTTTCCACTCCTCTGGGCCTTGAGAAAAGGCCTAGAGGGAAGGGAAAAATGGACTCCTATGGCAGACAGAGTTTTTCCCTGTTGCTCGCACCTAGTGAGAGTGTCTTTCACCTTGGTTCTGAAGAAACAGGAACCATCAAACGGGGCGTCGGTGAATGAAGACTTGAAGGCCACCAGAAAATGACAAAGGTGCATCCAGGCCTGCCTCCTAAGAGCAACTTCTGAACTTGCTGCCCTACTCACTACCTCGTCTGCGTAGGAGATCAGCCTCATGGAGGAGTTCACAATAGAATTGTGGGTAGACATCTCAGAGTTGACCTTCTGAGCCACTGCCTCAGAAACGTTACCCATGAGAGTATCTCCAAGCTCCTTTAGGAGATCTCTCTGGAGCCGTGTAAAGTGTGATAAGTAATTCAGTAACCGCAAAGTAAAGGTCACTGAAGAAAACGTACACTTCCCGTACTGGTCCATAGTCCTAGACTCCTTGTTAGGGGAATGGACAGTGGAAGAAGTCTCAGCTAATTCCTTCCGGGTGGCCACTGCCACCACCATGGCAATTTTAGGGACTCCCTTGGATAGAAATTCCTTATCAGGAGGGGCAAACAGAAATTTATTGGGTCTCCTGGGGACTGGTTCCACAGAGTCAGGGGTTTCCCACACCCTTCGACAAACCAGATCCAGAAGCTCGTCGAAGGGTGGAGATACCCAGGAGGCGGAGGGCTAAGCACCAAAGGCCTTCAGGAAGACCGACTCCTCTTCGGAGGGGGCTTTGGATGGTCAGTCACCTCTTTGCTTCAAAATCTCTAGGATGTCAGAGAAAGAAACATCCTCAGAGGATGACTTAGGGGAACCCTCCGATTCCTCGAGGTCGGTGTCTGACGTGAGAGACTCATCCTGGGAATCTATGTGCTTCCTCTTGCACATTTTCTTTCTGGGTGGCTCCTCAGGCAAAAACTTTGAGGGGCCCTCAGAAATATGGGGACCACTCGTGGGGGTACCCTGAGGCCTTGGAGCTCCGCTATCCAGAGATAGATGGTGATCAGAGACCTGCACCGGTGGCGTAGAGGACAGAGTGACCGAACCGTATGATGCTGCTGATGACCTGGCCAGCACTCGCCGCATGGCCTCGAAAGCTGGTCCTCCCAGATCTGAAGAACGACCAGCCTCTGAAGCCAAGACAGGAGTCAGGCTTCCCCGTGCTGAAGCACCGAGAGAGAGACTAGGAGCCGAGAGGTGTCCTGAAGCCTCTCCCTCGGGTCCGACCAATGAATCGAGTCCTGAACCCTGTTGATGGCGCTGAAGGGGTCGGAGCTGATGTCAGAACCGATAAGCCAGGAGGGGCTGTCGGACCCGACCTAGGGACATCACTTGGAGCCGAGCACTCCGGCTCCGAAAGCTGAGATGCGCTCGGAGGAGGAAGTATCGATGTAGGTTGAGGGACAGACTCCGGAGCCAACTGAGTCGGAGCCGAAAACAATTTAGCCAGTACCAGTGAGTGAAGAAGTCTCTGCACCACTCTATCAATGTCCACATCCGATAAGGTCCTGGAGGATTTGGAGGATAGGGAAGGAGATCGAGACCTCCTCTCTGAAGGAGACCTGTGAGGAGGAGATACCGGCCTAATGCTAGGCGACTGGCTCTGAACAGGCTCCAAGAAAATTGGAGCCGAAGCAGGTTCCATAACCACTGACACTTCCTGTGGCCCCGAGGACAATGGATCCAAGGATGTCGATGAAGATTTTGCTATTTTCTCCGGTGGCTCCGAGGATACTGATGGAGCCGGGGATCGCTTTTTTGCCTTGGAAGATTTTGTCTTAGAGCTGGAAGCACTCTCCAGACCCTCCTCAAAGGAGGGTTTCAGAAGTCCCTTCAAAATCAATTTGCTCTTCCTTTCCTGAAGACTAAGCGGGCTAAAGGCATGACAAAAAAGTACAGTTGTGTACCTACCATAAATGTAGATGTTTGAGTGTATTCACTGTTGCAGGCATTACACTTGGGTTATCTTGCTGGCAGGCTACCCGCAGTCGGCCTGAATTCCAAAGTCTTGGTCCGGCGTCAGTTGTTGTTAGCCTCTTCCCTGACATCAGTGCGCCAGGGGTATAAAAGATGCAGCCGATGCCATTTTCTTCAGTTTTTCTTGCCCCAGATGTCAGGTGCCCCCAAAAGGGTAGGCTAAAAAAACATTGCTAATAAAAGCATGCACTAAAATAAATTAGAAGTTATGTACTCACCATAACTTTCCATCTGAGTAGGTGTATTCATTTGTCTGCAACCTGTGGGTTATGGATCCGATATCGGATCCAAACCGGCATGGTTTACCAGCTATGGATCCAAGCTCTCAGCTCCTCCCCTCACCCATAATGCCCTGCTCTACCCTCATGACCTCAGATCGAGTTTGCCAAAAGCAAGAACACCCTGAAAAGGGTAACACAACATATGCAGGAAACTGAAAGGCCAGGGGGATAGGAGGGCGGGATGGTTGCAGACAAATGAATACACCTACTCAGATGGAACATTATGGTGAGTACATAACTTCTAAATCTGAAGTAGGAGATTCATTTGTCTGCAACCTGTGGGACAGAGTCCCCAGCTACCTGAATCTTGGGCGGCCATCATGGAAGGATATTCCGGAGCACCGCGGAGCCAAATGATGCTCTACCCCTAGATGCAAGATCCAACTTGTAGTGGGAAATAAAGGTATGAGATGAAGCCCACGTTGCTGCTGCACAAATATCATCTAGAGGAATCCTAGCCTTAAAGGCTGCCGAGGTAGAGACTGACCAGGTTGAATGGGCATGTACACCCTCCGGTGCGGGCCTTCCTGAAGCTTGATAAGCCAATAAGATACACTGTGAAATCCAGCGAGATAGTGAGACTTTAGAAATTGGTTTGCCCAAATTAAATTTAGCAAAGGAAATGAACAACTGGTCGGATTGCCTATGACCAGCCGTCCTGTTTAGATAAAATCTAAGTTGCCTGTGAACATCTAAGGAGTGAAGCTTGTATTCACCTTTGTTTTCATATTTAGGAAAGAAAACAGGGAGGTTAATAGATTGATTAATGTTTGCTTCAGAAGCTACTTTAGGAAGAAAGGATGGGTTGGTCCTGAGGTAAACACGGTCCGGATGAAAGACCAAGTAAGGAGGTTTAGCTGATAATGCTTGGAGCTCTGAAACTCTCTTGGCCGAAGTAATGGCTACTAAGAAGGCAGTCTTGAACGACAAGAATTTCAGATCTACCGTAGCCGCCGGCTCGAAGGGGGGGGGGGGCGGTCAAGGCCTGAAGAACTAAGGAAAGGTCCCAAGGAGGAACCGCTTGTTTTATAGGGGGCCTGAGAAGAAAAGTACCTTTAAGGAAAATTTTACACAACTTGGCCGACATCAGAGGACTGGAGTCATGACCAATGTGATAATGTGAAATTGCCGCAAGTTGTCCTTTGATCATGGAACTGCTGGCACCATCGTTAAAAAGAGTGGTTAAGAAATCAAGCACCACAGGGAGAGGAACTGTGAAGGGGTTTATGCCTTGCCGCTCCGCCCACAAAGAAAACCGTTTCCACTTGCTACGGTAGACTTTCCTAGTGGATGGTTTATGAGCTGCCACCAGGATCGCCTTAACAGGGGACGAAATACCAGGAGTCCTGATCAAGAGTGGAACTGGAGCAGCCAAGCGGTCAGCTTCAGGCTGTCCAGGTTCGGAGGAGATAAGCGAGATGGATGGGATATCAGATCCGGAATGGGATCTAGAATCCAAGGAGGATTCACAGAGTGAGACCTTAGGAAGGGGAACCAGATCTGTCGAGGCCAAAACGGAGCAATGAGAATCATTCTGCACCCCAACCGAGAGGCTTTCTGAAGAACTTGGAGCATCAGAGGCAAGGGGGGATAAGCATAAAGAAGACCGGGTGGCCAAGCATGCACCAGAGCGTCTCTTGGGGAACCTCCTGGAGGAGGTATCAGAGCGAAAAAACTGTCGCACTTGGTGTTTGAGGGAGAGGCAAAAAGATCGCAAGAAGGAGTTCCCCACCGTGCGAATATGCGTTCTGCCACTTGAGTATTGAGAGACCACTCGTAAGGGGTGAGAATGGTGTGACTGAGCTTGTCCGCCAGGATGTTGGACCGACCCGGAATGTGCATTGCTATGAGAAAGTGGTTGGTGGAGATTGCCCATTCCCAGACTCTCATGGCTTCTCGACAAAGAGGGTAAGACCTGGTTCCTCCTTGCTTGTTGATATACCAGACAACCGACATGTTGTCCGATTGAATCGCAATTGTTCCCAAGGGAAGAAAGGCCTGAAGTGCTAGCAACGCTAAGAGCACTGCTCTCATCTCTAGAACGTTGATATGCAGTAAGGTCTCTGAATCGTTCCACGTGCCTTGGACGGTCCGGCCTGCAAATGCCCCCACCCGAGGCGGAGGCGTCCGTGGTCACCGTGGCGAGAGGGGGAGAAGCACAAAATGGGCGGCCTCCGTGGAGATCTGGAGAGTGAAGCCACCACAGGAGGGACCACTTGCAAGCCTTGCTGATCGCAATGGGATGATGCATAGGAAGAGCAAGGTACAACCACTGTACTAGGAGTGTCCACTGGAGGATGCGCATATTGAATCTGGCGAGAGGAAGAAGTGCTATAGCAGACGCCATGGACCCTAGAGCCCTCAGGACCAACTCTGCCGGAACTGAGCTTGAGTGGAGAATGGCCCGCACCTGGAGCTGCAAATTTTGAACTCTGTCCGCAGTGAGGAAGGCTTTTAAACTCCTTGTGTCTAACCTGGCACCTATAAAATCTATGAACTGCGTGGGTGCTAGGTTGGATTTTTTTGTATTTACAGTGATGCCCAGACTGGGAGCAAGATGGAGGAAGGAGTCTCGCGCCAATAGTAGTAGATGCCTTGTTGGGGCGGTAAGGAGCCAGTCGTCCAGGTAAGGAAAGACCTGCACCCCCTGAAGCCTCAGGTGGGCCGCTACCACTGCTAATACTTTGGTGAACACCCTGGGGCTGTGGTGAGACCAAAGGGAAGGATCCGAACTGGTAGTGACTGGCTCCCAGCCGAAGCGGAGAAACCTCCTGGAGCACCTGTCCATTAGTATATGGTAGTACGCATCCTTGAGGTCTATGGAGCACATCCAGTGATTCTCTCCCAGAAGGGGGAGAATAGATTGCAGAGTGACCATTCGGAACTTCTCCTTGGGAACTGCCAGGTTCAAGAGAGAAAGGTCTAAAATTGGTCTTAGATCCCCGTCTTTTGGCACTAAAAGAACCTGGAGTAGAACCCTGATCCGATCTGGTCTGGGGGGACGGGCTGGATGGCTCTTTTCTTTAGCAGATGGCCAATTTCTGCCAAAGCGGCCTCCCGTTGACCGGGTGGGACGTCGGGGAGGGACTTCAATTTTGGCAAGTGACGAAAGGGGATACGGTATCCTCTGGATATGATCTGGAGAACCCAGCGGTCTGATGTTATGGACTCCCATGCCGCTAGGTGCTCGAAAACATCCCCGACTGCCTCCAGAGTGGAGCAGCCGGGCAACCCCTCAGGGTTGCTGCGGGCCGCTCAGAGAAGGGTTCTCTGGACCCGAAGTTCCTGGGAGCCCCTCTGCCTCTAGGGCGGCGTCCTCCCTGTCCTCCTCTGCCACGGAAGGACTGGTTGTCCGAGCAGGCTGGGATTGCTGCGACTTCCAGAACCACATCTTCTTCTGACCCTTTGGTTCCTAGAATAGGGCCTCTGGGGTGCAGAGAAGCGGATTCCGATGGCAGACAGCATCTTCCGTCCTTCTTGCTCTGGGTCAAAGTGTCGCAACAGTCTTGCCAAAGAGGGCAGAACCATCGAAGGGGCGTTCGCAAATGACGCTTTGAAGGGCTCTGAGAAATCGCAATGATGGAGCCAGGCCTGACGTCTAGTAACTAGACCTGCCCCTCGGCTCTAGCGGCGCCTTCAGTAGCATGGGAGAGTAGCCGCATAGAGGTATTGGTAACGGACCTGAGAGTGGCCATGCGGGTGGAGTGCAGCACTTTGTCCTCCTCCGACATGGACTCTGGGGAGATGCAGCGTATTCTTTAATAAGATCGCTGCATCCTAATCACATGTGCCAGGTAGTTCAGCGCCTTACCGAGAAGGTCGCTGAACTGAACATCCGCTTCCCCAAGCGGTCCATCATCCGAGACTCCTTGCTCGGGGGATGGACTGAGGGACTCTCCTGAGCAAGTTCCCTCTTGGTGGCCGCCGCCGTCAACATGGCATCTACCGGCGGCCCCTTACTCCAATGGGCACGGTCAGCCGGGGACTTAGGATCCGTCGGGCCTTTAGGGATTGTCTCCACGGTGTCCGGTTCCTTCCACGCCCTGGTGGTAATGAGGTCCACCAGGGGGTCGGCAGGAGGGGACACCCAAGAGGTAGACAGGCCCGCTTCAAATGCCTCCAAGAACACGGACATGTCCGAGGAAGACTTGGGGGCAGACCACCCCCCCCCCTTATGCGGAGCATTTCCATGATGTCTCCAAATGAGATATCCTCGGGGGGTGACCGTGGGGAGCCTTCCCCTTCCTCCAAATCCGTGTCTTCCGTGAGAGACTCGGGGGAGTCAATGTGCCTCCTTTTGCACGTATGCTTGCGAGGAACATCCTCTGGGGGGCTGTCAGAGGACTCCTCGCAAACAGTAACCTGTTCCAGGGGAACAGCTTGGGGCACCGGAGCGGGCTGTCCCAAGGGCCGGATGGTGGAAGCCTGACCCAGTGCAGAGGGAGCACGGGACGGAGCTGAAACAAGTGCCGGGGGTCCGGAGACCCTCAACAGGGCCCTCTCCACTACATCAAAAGCCGAAGGGGAGCCGACCTCGACCAAAGGATCCGACAATCGGCTCCCCCTCGGATCCGAGGAGTGGATCGGAGCCGGCGACGAAGCGATCGGATCTGAAGGGACAGTGCGCTCCGACACTGACGGCGCCGAAGGAGCACTAATCCCCCCGGATCCGAAGCTCGGATCCAGGCTCCGAGAGGTCGGATCCGATGCACTCGAGGGCAGGGTCGGATCCGAAGTACCAAGTACTATCGGCGCCAACCCACCCCGGCCCGGCTGCTCGGCTCCAACTGCTCCGAACCCGGGTAGCGGGTCGGAGAAGGAGCAATTGGCTTGAAAAAGGGGCTCAAGCTCCCCCCCAGAGGGGGGGGAGGCAAGAGCACTCCCATCTGCATCTGGGCCTGGATGAACCTTCTCATCATCCGGTCAAGATCAGCGTCCGACAGGCTGTAAGTTGATCTCGACGAGGCTACCGAGGTAGGCCTTGAATGCCTCCTCGATAGCCTCGACGGAGATCGGGTCTCCTCCTCCTCAGGTCCCGGTGAAAAACACGCTGGAGACCGGAGCCGAGGAGGAGGAGAGCCAGCAGACAAGGAAGCCGGGGGAGAAGCCCGCTTGGCTGGCGGGGCCGAAACAGAGGTCTCGGCCCGCCGCTTATGGTGCTTCTCCCTCCGGTCCTTCTTCCTAGCTTCCCTCTCCTCCGAACCAGTAAAGGGAGGTTGAGTCCCAGGAGGAGGAGGGAGCCGAAGAGGGGACAACCGTGGTAACGGTTACCCCCGAAGGAGCGGAGGCCGGAGCCGAGTCCGGTGGCAAGAGACCCGCCAAAACAAGCTTGGACCTCCGCTCCTTCAAAGCCCTGGGGTTGAACCCTGCACAAATGGAACATCCAGATGTGAGGTGTTCAACCCCCAGGCATCTAACACACCGAGTGTGGCCATCAGCTGGGGAGAGCTTATGGCCACACTCGGAGCACTTAGAAAAAATAGCTTTGGGCTGCTCAGACATCCCAAAAGCAAACAAACAATGTTACTAGAACTAAAAAGGTAAAGTAACAAAAACCACTCACAGGCCCAAACACACACTACGCTACCAGCGAGGGGAGGGATATTAAAATAAAGTTTTAAACTCGAAAAAAGTAATAATATAATAGGGAACCTTACACTTTCACACAAATTTAACAAAAAATGTTTAAATTTAAGCACTTAGATACAAGAAAAAATCACTTAGCTAGAGAGCTGGAAGAACACAATCTGGTCACCATGCGCGGCAAACGAGATCTGGGGTCATGAGGGTAGAGCAGGGCATTATGGGTGAGGGGAGGAGCTGAGAGCTTGGATCCATAGCTGGTAAACCATGCCGGTTCGGATCCGATATCGGAACCATAACCCACAGGTTGCAGACAAATGAATCTCCTACTTCAGATCAATACCTTCCTCTACAAGCAAATACACCAAATAGGTTGTATAGGATAGAGAAGTACAGATAAGTCCCAGCAAAGAAAGGGGGATGGAGGGTGGGGAACCTGGACTGCAACAGTGAATACACTTGAACATCTACATTTATGGTAGGTACACAACTGTACTATGTTCATCATGTTTCACTGTTGCAGTCATTACACTTGGGTTGAATGCCAAAGCTGAGGTTGGGCGGCTGGGTCTAAATAGAATTAGGAGTGGCTATAAGGCCCTGCAAGACTGCAGTGGCAAAGCCTGCTCTGGATTTAGAGTAAAGAGGCAAGTGGTACTGCTTAGTAAAAGTGTGCACTGAAGTCCAAGTTGCAGCCTTCAAAATATCCTTGGTTGGTACTCCTCTGATGAAGGCTGCTGAGGTGGCTGCTGCCCTGGTAGAATGTGGTCTAATGCCCTTAGGCACTGATTTACCATATTGTGAATTGCAGAAATGAATGCAATGTCCTATCCATTTTGAAATAGTCTGCTTTGAGATAGCCTTTCCTTGTGATCCTGCAGCATTTGCCACCAAAAGTTGTTCAGTCTTTCTGAAAGCTTTAGTTTTGTCCAAGTAGAAGCGTAGCTGAATGTGTATGTCCAAAGAATGCAGAAGTCTCTCCCCTTTATTCTGCGGGTTTGGGTAAAAAGTAGGCAAATGAATGGTTTGGTTAAGAGCCACACTGGACACTACCTTAGGCATAAATGTTGGGTTTGTCCTTAGAGAAACCCTGTCCGGATGGAAGATAATAAAAGGTTCCACAGCCATTAATGCCTGTAACTCTGAGACTCTTCTTGCTGAAGTTATTGCTAGGAGCAGAGCTGTTTTCCATGATAAGAATTTTATCTCAGCTGTATTGGCTGGCTCAAAAGGAGGCAGTGTGAGTTTTTCCAAGACAAAATTGAGGTCCCATGCAGGAATTGGTGCTCTCCTTGGAGGTCTTATGTTTTTGGCGCCCCTGAGGAACTGCCTAAGCAATGGATATGAAAAAGTAGGTGGGTCTGTATTATAATGAGCTGAAATGGCAGAGGCATGGATCTTAATTGATGAGAAGGATAGGCCTTTGTCCAGCATCTCAGTTAGATATTGTAAAATCTGAGGAATATTTTGAACAAGCATGTCAATTCCTTGTGCCTGGTTCCAAGCACAGAATATCTTCCATTTTTCTGCATAAGATTTTCTGGTGCTGGGCCTCCTGGCCTCCAAAATGACATCCATAACCGCTTTATAGAGAGGTGTATTCTGAATGGTTACAGTATCTGCCATGCAGCTAGATTTAGAGTTCTGAATTGGCTGTGCAGGATCTGATTGTTTTGTTGGGTCAGTAAATGAGGAATTTGAGGCAATGTCCAAGCTGGGCCTTGGGACAAGCTTCTTAGGATTGAGTACCAGTGTTGGCGTGGCCAATCCGGGGCAATCAGAATCATTTCTGGCTTCTCTTGTCTGACCTTTAGGAGTACCTTGGGGAGGGGAGGCAGTGGAGGAAAGGCATATACTGTAATGTTGTTCCAGCTGAATGACAGAGCATCCACTTTCCATGCTTGTTTGTGATAAGTCCTTGTGCAGAATCTCTGAAGTTGGCAGTTGTGAGGTGAGGCAAAAATATCTATGTCTGGGCATCCCCAGTTTCCTGTTATCATGCTGAATATTTGTGAATCTAGTTTCCACTTGTGAGGGTCCATGAGGTTTCTGCTTAGTTTGTCTGCCAGAGCATTTGTTTTTGCTGGCAGGAATTGTGCTTGCAGGTGTACTTGGTAAGTCAATGCTGTGTTCCACAAAATCATGGCTTGTCTGCAGAGGGGGTAGGAATGTGTGCCCCCCTGCTTGTTTATGTACCACATGACTGTGGTGTTGCCTGTCTTTATCAGCATCTGTCCTGGATGAAGTAGGTCCTTGAAGGCTGTCAGGGCATTTTGCACAGCTAGCATCTCTTTTTGATTGATGTATAGATGCCTTTGGCTTAGGGGCCATGTGCCCTGAATACATTTTCCTGCCATGTGGGCCCCCCAGGCATAATCTGATGTATCTGTTGTTAGTGTTTGCCTGGCTGTGGGTAAAGTGAATGGCTGTCCCTTGTTGTGGTGACAGGCCTGTGCCCACCATCAAAACTCCTGTTGCAGGCAGGGAATGAGTGAAATGAATGATTCCAGGCTGTGGCAATGTTGAGTCCAAACACTTTTTAGGTACCGTTGTAGTTTCCTCATATGCAGTCTTGCATATGGAATTAGAAGAATGCAGGAGGCCATGTAGCCCAGAGCCTGCAGAATTTTTCTTGCAGATAACTGGGTCTTTGTTGCCATGTTTTCGAAGTAAGAAGTCAGTTGCCTTTGTTTGTCTGGCGTGAGACAAGCCATCTGGGCAGTTGCATTTAAGCGTGAACCCAGAAATATTATCTCTTGAGAGGGTACGAGTTTTGATTTCTTTTCGTTTACTGTGTACCCTAGGCAAATTAGTAATCTTTTTACAAATGCCAGATGCTTTAGTAGAATGTCTTTGGCCTCTGCTTGAATAAGGCAGTCATTCAAGTAGGGATATATTTGAATTCCTCTGTCTGCAAAATGCAATTACTGGTGCCAGGCATTTTGTGAAGACCCTGGGCGCAGTAGATAAGACAAAGGGCAGTGCAGAGAATTGGTAGTGCATTGAGCCAGCTATGAATATGAGGTATCTTCTGCAATATTGTCTGATTGGGACATGCAGGTATGCCTCTTTGAGGTCCAAAGTTACAAGCTAAGCCTTTTTGCCCAACATGGGCAGAAGCTGCTGCAGAGTCAACATTTTGAATTTCAGAACGTCCAGAAAAGTATTTAGAATAGACAGGTCCAGAATCGGTCTCCATGCTTTGTCCTTTCTTGGTACTAAGAAAAGTCTTGAGTAAAATCCTTGTCCCTGCTCTTGTTGTGGCACTGGCTGAATAGCCCTCATGTCCATGAGAGATGAAACTTGGTTTTGTGCCTCTGCCCATTGATTGTGTGGCAGGTCTGGCATATCTTTTGCCTTTGGAAGGGTGTGAAAGTGGAACCTGTAGCCCTGAGAGACTATATTTAAGACCCATTTGTCCTGGGTAATCATGTGCCAATTTTGTGAAAAAAGTGCTAGCTTTCCCCCCAAGGGTGCTGCCAAAAGATAAATGCTTGGCACTGGCAGAGGGAAGTCATTGGGACTGTTTCCTATATGACTGTGTTTTGTCTTCTCCGCTTTTGGAGGTTGAAGCACCCCACTGTTTGGGCTTGTATGAGCCCTGGGGCTGTTGTCTGCCTCTAGGGCATCTGTATCTGCCTCTTTGTGGCCTGTCTGGCATGGGAAAGGACCAATTTTTAGTAGGCCAGTTCCTGCTAAATCTGGGTGGCTGCACCTGTAAGAAATCCTTCACTGTCTGCATAGATTTAGCTTTATCCTCCATTTTCTTTAACACCTCTTCTGCCTTAACACCAAACAAAGTATCATGCTATAATGGAGCATCCAATAATTTTGCTTTAACATGATCAGGCAGAGTCTGTTCCTTTAACCAAGCATGCCTTCTAATGACAGAGCCTGTTACAGTGGCCCTACAAGAGACCTCCAGTGAATCATAACCACATTGCAAAGTATGTTTTCCCACTTGTTCAGCTGCATGCAAAAAATCCTGCAATTCCTTGTTCTCAGCACATTCAGAATTTGTCAACATTTTCTGTTTTAACAGAGACATTAAATATTGCTGATATTTAAGCATATGAAATTGACAATTTAAAGCCCTTACAGCCAAGGTAGCAGAAGTGTAAACGTTTTTCCCCCATCTGTCCAGTGCCCTAGAATCTCTATCTGATGGGACAGAGTTTTTTTGCAGTAGCAGCCTTGACCCCTTTGGGACCCTGTGAAATAGTTTCTGGGTCAGCTGCAGGGTTTTTATATAGAAATTTATGAGAATCTGGAACCCTGTAGTATCTGTCTGGCTTAACAGATGCAGGAGGTAAAGAGTCTGGAGACAGGCCAGATTCTGAAAATACATCATCTACAATGTCTAGAACAGGAGGAATAGCAAGAGGTCTGTGCTGAGGTAGTAAAAGAAAGTCTCTGAGCCTTTTCTTAGAATCAGAATAATCTTGGCTCTCCCAGTGGAAATGCTCCCTCATGGTATGCAAGGTTTCCCCAAATGAGTAATCCTCAGGAGGAGGAGCTGAAGGAATAGATTCTTCAGCATCAGAATCCTCATAGGGAGGAATAGAGTATCCCTGTTCTGAAGAGGAGTCAGAGGAAATGGAAACCTCATCAGAGGAATCATATTCAGTGTCTTGCCTAGGCTTCTTATCAGGAGGGGGATGGGAACCCCTGATCAAAGTAATTAGGTCTTCGGCCATTTTGAGCATCTGTTTCTTAGGCATGGAAGTCTGTCCTGGAGAGTGCTGTACTTGTTTATTTGTCTTTAAAACTGTTTTAGTCTTTGTCTTTGATGCTAAAGTTGGCTTGATATAAAGCTGTGTAGGTCTGAAAACCCCCTCAGAAGCCGATACCTGCACAGCGGCTCCGGACCCATCTGAGGGATTAGTTTCCGAAGGCCCAATACCTTGAGTATCCAGAGGCCTAGCTGTCTTCACATGGAAGTCGGAGGCGGCCTGTGGCTCTGAGGTAGTGTGTGTCAGGGTCTGCGAAAGCGCCTCACTGAGAACCGGCGAACCGGCGACTGGCCTAGAAGAGGCTTCATCGTCAGTTTTGGACCTCGGATGCCTGTCCTTTTCATTTTCCTTGCACTTTTTATGAACTCCGGTCATCGGCTGTTCTGACGGCATTATGTAGTTAAACCTTCGGCCAAAGTAATGAAAAGTAAAATCGTACCAACGCTTAATAGTGCGTTGGTTAAATCTAGCACAAAACCGACAACTAGCAATGTTGTGGTCAGGGCCTAGACAAAGAATACAGTAAGAGTGAAAATCCGTATGAGGTATTTGCTTCCCACAAGAAATACAATTGTTAACTTTTTCTGACATCGGTGTGGAGCAAGAAAAAAGTTTCCCCAACGGGGTACTTAGCTTTATAGAAGACTTCGGATCTGAAATTCAATTTCGAAAATCTCAGGAGTCAGCCAACCGGCACTTGTGAACTGCTTTTGCTTTGGGCACCGCGAGGCAAGAAAGACTAAAGAAAAGGGCGTTGGCTGCATCTTTTATACCCCTGGCGCACTGACGTCAGGGAAGAGGCGACAGCAACCGACGCCAGACCAAGACTTTGGAATTCAGGCCGATTGCGGGTAGCCTGCCAGCAGTATAACCCAAGTGTAATGACTGCAACAGTGAAACACGATGAACATCTACATGATTCCTGGAGGTGAATCGTTCCCAGACAGTACACACAAATAGTGTCCATCAGTGACGGACATCTTATAACTGCACTTGGAGCACTTCTTGAAGCCCGAGGGCTCATGCTCCTTAGTATCTTTGGACATAGTTACCACAAACAGCAAGTAACTAACTCAAAATTAGACCAACGGTCAAACAGCCACAAGTGCGGGAACAAGACAAACAACAAACAGAACACCACAAAGACCTCTAACTCAAACAGTCCTTAGACACAAGTTCAATGGGGGAGGACTAATTCCTCTAATTTAAATGGTTTTAGTCCAAGGGAAGGAGTTAGCACACAAGGAAAGCAAGGGGACAGACTAGGACCTCTAACTGAAAATGGGCCTAGCCCATTAGAAACAGCTAGTGGAATACCACAAGAACACGCTATAAGAGAAAAACACTACTTTTCCACAACACAGTCAAGAACACACACAATAGCTATGAAAATAGCTTTCTTGCAAAAAACTTCTCTGATATAAAAAGAAAAAGGTACTTGCCACAGCCAAGAGTGAGACCACGTCCGAGCTACACGAGCGGCAAATGAGATCTAGGGATAGAGAGCAGTGCAGCATGGGATACCATCTCAGCCCAGCCAACAGAAAGACTTCAAACTAAAAGTATGACTGAGTCAGAGCCGACATTCGGCTCAAGAACCCACGGGTAAGAATATAGGAGAGATTGGACTACATAACATCATGGTGCTTAGGTGGGGAGCCAATTTGTTCTGAAGTTCATGTAAAACTCAGCCTGGGATGTTGTCCCGTCCCATGGATGCTGTGTTTTTGGCTTTAGAGAGTGCAGTTTTTACCTGCATAGTTGTGATTACAGGGACTCTGCATTCTTCCTATACAGATACGGGCCCTTTAGGGGGTGAGAGGGGGGTAAAGTTAGACTGAACCTATCTGCCAGGATGTTGACAATATCAGTTGGTTCTGTAATTTTCATGCCATTGTGCTGTAACTCAGAGCAGATCTGGGTGTTGCCATTCAGATTCTTGACATAGATATATAATGCTTTGTGGTTCGCCTTAGAATCAGTGGTGATTTTGTTTTTGTAGCTAGCTTTGGAGGATCTTATAAGGGATCTCAGCTTCTTACTGAGCCTGAACAGTGAGCTCCTCCACTCATGGGATTTTACTCTCTTTTGCAACAGTTTCTTCCTTCTGTTGTACAGTTTGTTTATGGCAGGGTGTGACGATTGGGGAAAGATGGGCGAAGGCTGCCAGCCTAGTCAAATAGAATTTGATACATAATTCTATCATTTGTAAATATAAATGTAAACTACAGCCTTGTTTCTTAAATGAAAGAAAACACTGTAAAATGTGAACTTCAAGATTGTAGCAACATTGCCATCTGATGCACGGAAAACTAAGCCAATCATTTCACATCTGTTCTTTTGAAGTTAAAATTATGTCTTGTATACCCTTTTGATCTAAATAGTGGTGCCGTAGAGGGTAACTGAACACATTCTTTCTATTGTCTTAACTTAAGGAATAATTACTAGAGTGTACATGTGAAATGTCTTTTATTGTTGTAGTTTCCTGAGCAGGTATTAGATTGTTAAATAATGTAGCCTTTTGGCCTGAGAACTCCAGACTAAGTGTCAAAATGATGTAATGTGTATACTGGGAAAACCTAATTGTCAAAATGATGTAATCTGGAAGGGCCCAGCAGAAATGTGTTAGTGATTTTAAAAACTATTGTTGAGAGAGAGAGAGAGAGAGAGAGAGAGAGAAGGAGACTGTAAGCATTTTGATCTTGATATCCAACTCTCAGCACTGCCTTATGCTCTCTTTATGTAGGTAGTATCTTAGAAGTATGCTTTCTTGCAGAAATAGCTAAGACTATAAAGTGTTTTTCTGTTATATCTGAACTTTCATACAGTATTGTTTTAAGTGTCTGTGTGATCTATGAACTCTTAGATATCACTGTGGTGTAGTAGTATTGTCTTGTGTTTTTAATTATTTATTATTAAATATTTTAAAAACCTTTTACATGTGGCTGGTTTGTGTAGAGATAAGTAAGCTCTAGAGTACATTGCATATTTATAGAGTTTATTGTACAAGGCCACTCTAGTAAGCCTTAGACTGATTAGTCACATTACCAATTGGATAATAATATTGCACAGTAATAATTGGACACCCTTTTAAGGGCCTTTGGGTAGCTGATAAGTACTAGCTGGTGGTGGCAGAAATTACTACCATATAGTCTGGGTAAAGAGGCACAGCTGGAGAATCAGTGTCAGCCTTTCCCAGGAGTGTCTGTGAAGTTTTATAAATACTTATCTCAAAGTGTATGTGGTGTGTCAACTACCTGGGCAGGGACACGAAACACCGGTGGGACAAAGAGGGAACTGGAGGTTAGATTGCCAGCTAGGCTGAGATCAGGAACCCTATAGCTGTGCCAGTGGGGAATCTTATTGGGGACCTGTGGAGCAAGGGAACATCCAGCCCCAGACTGACTGTGATCTCTGTGTGCACTTAAGGGAAATTGTACTTTACTGTGCGTATTTGTTATCCTTTCCTCTTATATGAGACTCCCTCCCTGGTGTTAGTGGTAAGGACTGAGGCTCCTTGATTGCTTGGCCAGGACATGGCCATCACATTGTGGTTGGCAGTGGATGGGATAAGATATCCTCACTTGTGGTTTGCAGTGTTGTGGATAGAGTGAATCCTGTAGCTTAAATACAGTGATCTTTGAAGGAGTTTTGCACTCTAAATCAGCCACTCAGTGAATACCAGTGAGTTCAGATAGCAATTGTTTTATTTCTTTTGTTAGCTTAGTTAGTCAGGGTGAGCAGACAGCATGTCAGCACAGGAGTATGGAAAGTTGGCAAGGAGACAGCTGGTGGAGATGTGACTGGCTAGGGGACTGGTGCATGGAAACCTGACTAAGGCAGACTTGATTGCAGCCTTGGTTACAGCTGCATCAGAAAACAGCACTCAGGAAGACAATCAGACTGGTAGTGGAGATACAATATCCTCAGAGAATGGACAGCTCAACCTTTCTGCAGTGGACTTAAAAATCCAGCTGGAGCTAAAGAGACTTGAGTTGATGGCCAGGCGTTTGGAGATAGAAGATGAAGAAAAGGAGTCAGAAGAAGCATGAGAGAGAAATGCTGACTCTTCACCAGAGTCATGGAGGAAATGGGGATGGGAGTAACTGGTGCCCAGAAGCACAACAGGTCAGTAAATTTCTTCCGCAATTTAAAGAGGGGATAATTCTGATAGTTTCATTTATATGCTTGAGCGAATATGCAAACAGTATAGTGTTGACAAAGGCTCTGGGTATGGTTCCTGACCCCCTTACTCCATGGGAAAGCTGTAACATGTACATCACAAATGCCTGACTCTGTCTGTTTTGATTATACTGCTGTAAAAAAATGTCTTTCAGAATGTTTTAAGCTAACACCTGAAATGTATAGGGAAAAAGTTTAGTGAGAATAGACGCAAGGCACATGAAAATGTATGTGAATATGTTGCTGAACTGAGCACTTATTTTCATAGCTGGGTGAGTGGATGTCAGGTCACCACTTTTGAAGGGCTGGCAGAACTTTTGGTGAGAGAACAAGCCCTTAGCACTTTGCCTGAGGATACGAGGATCTGGTTAGCTGATAGACAATGTGCTACTTCAGATGAGTTGGGGAAGAAGGGAGACCTATACCTGGCAAGCAGGGCAGCCTTGCACAGAAAAGGGACCCCCCAATGCTGCTCATGGGTATAAAGGAACCCATGGTGGGCAGCACAGACTGCCCCAACAGAATCTGCCAGTAGCAGGGGAAGCCACTAGTCCAGGTACACATCCAGGACCTAGGGTGAAATGTTTTGAATGCAACCAGTGGGGCCATGTGGCATACAGGTGTCCACAGAGGCAAGGTGGGGAACCAAAGGTGAGGGAGCCAGTAAGTGGGAAAGTCAAAATGCCAATAGTAGGTTGTCCTGAGACAACAGGGGTATAGAACTACCATCCTGCAGGTGTCTTGAGAGGGAAGGATTCGGATGAGGCTGTACCATGTACTTATGCAGTTATACACAGTGAGGCTAGGAGACAAGCAGGCAGGTCTGGTAGCCTGGGGGGAGACCCAGACAGACTGCATACTTGCAGCTAGGAATGCTGAAGTGGTTACTTCAGGGAGGGAGCTACTTTGTAGCAGTGAAACTGAATGTGAGCCACAGGTGCTTGTGGGTACTGATGTTCTCTTGGACAGGGTAACTGCAAAGGTAGAGGTGAGTAGTAGTACCCAGGCTGACAGTGAGGCACCACTGTCAGAGGATGCCAGACTTCCTGTGGAAGGTGAGCTGGGAAGGGTTACAAGGAGAGAGTTGAGACAGGCTCAGCTCTCAGACCCTACACTGCAAGGCCTGAGGCAGGTAGCTAGGGAGGCACCTGATTCTCAAGGAAAGTGGGAATCTGTATACTGGGACAAATGGTTACTATACAGAGAGTGGACCCCTGAAAGAGGGATAAAAGGTGAGAGAGTACAGCAGTTGGTAGTGCCTAGAGCCTACCATCTGGCGCTTCTAGCCATAGCCCATGATATTCCCTTTGCAGGTCATATGGGCATAAAACGTACAAAGAGGCGTATTATGGAAAACTTCTATTGGCCTGGAATTTCCAGAGATGTGACAGGGTACAGCAGGACCTGTGAGTTGTGCCAAAAGGTAGGCAAGGCAGGAGACAAGGTGAGAGCTCCTTTGATGCCTCTGCCTGTGAGTGAGGAGCCATTTCAGATAGTAGCTAGGGTTAAACTCTACAATCAAGTCCATGCTATGGGCATTTGCAGATCAGTTTAAGAGGGAGTGGGACAAATATTTGCCCCATCTGTTGTTTGCTTACAGAGAGGTTCCCCAGGAATCCACAGGTTTTTCACCCTTTGAGTTGCTGTATGGGCAAAGGGTGAGGGGACCTCTAGGTTTAATTTGAGATGAGTGGGTAGGTGAGTGTGAGTCTCACAAGGAGTCTGTTGTGGCATATGTCGTAAACCTCAAGACAAGGCTCTGGGAACTCATGGGCTTGGCCCAGGAGAACCTGGCAGAAGCTGAACAACAGAAAAAGGTGTGGTATGACAGGAATGCTCAAGCTAGAGAGTATGCTGTGGGGCAGCAGGTAATGGTTCTCATTCCTGTCGGACACAACAAGCTGCAAGCAGCTTGGGAGGGACCCTACAAGGTGTTAAGAAATGTAAGTGATGTTAACTACATGATGGAAGTTCTAGGCAGATGGCAGGGGCACAAATTGTACCATGTTAACATGGTGAAACCTTACAATGATAGGGAGGCCCTTGTGCTGAGCATTTGCAGTGGATTGCAGGAGGAGTCTGAAGGGGATCTGGGGACTAATCTCAGTGAGGCTTGGGCTGACACCTCAGTGGAAGGGGTAGCAATGTCCCAGCAGCTATCTCCTACCCAGGTTCGAGAAATCCGAGCAGTGTTGCAGGAATTTAGGGACATGTTCACTGAGAAACCAAGGTGCACCCACCTGGTGCAGCACCAGATGGATACAGTACCCCAAAGGCCTATTAGGCAGGCCCTTTATAGGGTGCCTGAAAGTGTCAAACAGACTCTGAGGGAAGAGGTACAGGAGATGTTGGAACTAGGGGTGATTCAAGACTCCAACAGTCCCTGGGCCTTGCCAGTGGTGTTGGTGCCAAAGAAGGATGGCACTACCAGGCTCTGTGTGGATTACAGTAAATTAAATAGTCACACAGTCTCGGATACTTACCCCATGCCTAGGACAGATGAGGCCCTAGACCAGCTGGGTGGGACTAAGTATCCTACAACCATTGATCTTACCAAGGGTTACTGGCAGGTGCCCTTGACTCGTAGTGCTAGAGAGAAGCCAGCCTTTGTGACTCCTTTTGGCTTGTATAAGTTCACAAAGATGCCCTTTGGGATGAAGAATGCCCCAACGACTTTACAGAGGCTGGTGGATAATATCTTAACAGGAGCAGGAGGGTTTGCCCTTGCTTACTAAGATGATATTTCCATCTACAGCCATTCCTGGCCAGTGCAACTTCTGCATGTCAGGGAGGTGCTGGGCAGACTACAGAGGGCAGGGTTGACCATTAAGCCAAGCAAATGTCAGGTGGGTATGGCACAGGTCTCCTACCTAGGACATAGAGTGGGGAGTGGTAAGATAAGGCCAGAACCTGCCAAAGTGGAAGCCATTCAGGCATGGCCTGCACCTCTTACCAAAAAGCAGGTGGGGGCATTGTTAGTGACAGCAGGGTACTACAGAAAGTTCATCCCTAGTTATAGTACCACAGCTGCTCCCCTCACAGACCTGACAAGGAAGAACAGGCCAGATAAGGTAGTGTGGACCCCAGCATGTGAGCAGGCATTCCAGAAGCTTAAAGAAGCTTCGGGAGGACCCCCTGTATTAGCCAGTCCAGATTACAGCAAAGAAATTGTTGTGCAAGTGGATGCTTCGAACCATGGGGTGAGGGCTCTACTTAGACAGATTTCTTCAGAGGGGGAAGAGCACCCAGTGGTTTATCTCAGTCATAGGCTCCAACCCAGGGAGGAATGATATGCAGCCGTAGAAAAGGAATGTCTAGCCATAGTGTGGGCACTGCAAAAACTCCAGCCTTATCTGTATGGAGGAAAATTCACTGTAATGACAGATCACAACCCCCTAATATGGTTAAACAGAGCCAGCCAGCAAAATGCCAAGTTGCTAAGATGGAGCCTGGGGTTGAAAGCATATGTTATGTCAGTGCAGCACCACAGTGGGATTAGCAATGCCAATGCAGATGGGCTCTCAAGACAGGGAATGGGGTGAGGTACCCTTGGACAGACCTAACCCTCTCAAGCGGTGTTTCTCAAGGGTCACTTGAAAAACTAGCTTGAGTTTTCTGGGAGGGGGGGGGTATGTGAAGATTGGGGAAAGATGGGCGAAGGCTGCCAGCCAAGTCAAATAGAATTTGATACATAATTCTATCATTTGTAAATATAACTGTAAAATACAGCCTTGTTTCTTAAATGAAAGAAAACACTGTAAAATGTGAACTTCAAGATTGTAACAACATTGCCATCTGCTGTAAGTAAAACGAAGTCAAGCATTTCACATCTGTTCTTTTGAAGTTAAAATTATGTCTTGTATAGCCTTTTGATCTAAATAGTGGTGATGAAGAGGCTAAGTGAACACATTTTTTTCTATTCTCTTAACTTAAGGAATAATTACTTGAGTGTACATATGAAATGTCTTTTATTGTTATAGTTTCCTGAGCAGGTGTTAGATTGTTAAATAATGTAGCCTTTTGGCCTGAGAACTCCAGACTAAGTGTCAAAATGTTATAATGTGTATACTGGGAAAACTTAAGTGTCAAAATGATGTAATCTGGGAGGGCCCAGTAGAAATGTGTTAGTGATTTTAAAAACTATTGTTGAGAGAGAAAGACTGTAAGCATTTTGATCTTGATATCCAACTCTCAGCACTGCCTTATGCTCTCCTTATGTAAGTAGTATCTTAGAAGTATGTTTTCTTGCAGAAATAGCTAGGACTATAAAGATTAGACTTTATTGTTTTTCTGTTATATCAGAACTTTCCTACTGTATTGTTTTAAGTTTCTGTGTGATCTCTGAACTCTTAGATATCATTGTGGTGTAGTAGTATTGTCTTGTGTTTTTAATTATCTATTATTAAATATTTTAAAAACCTTTTACCTGTAGCTGGTTTGTGTAGAGATAAGTAAGCTCTAGAGTACATTGCATATTTATAGTTTATTGTACTAGGCCACTCTAATAATCCATAGACTGATTAGTCACATTACCAATTGGATAATAATATTGCACAGTAATAATTAGACACCCTTTTAACGGCCTTTGGGTAGCTGATAAGTATTAGCTGGAGGTGGCAGAAATTACTACTGATAGTATCAAACAGATGCCCTATGCAGACCGTCTCAAAAAATACAGCTTTACTCTGTCGCATATCGCCTATTCAGACGCGATCTCTGCCTAACATACAAAGCTATGTCAAACCCAGAGTTGTTGGACATGCTCCACTTAAAGAAATCCCAATCCCTCCAATCTACATGCTCTAGGGACCTAAACCTTGTCACCATAATAAAAAGAACATGCTGGAGGGACAGATTCCTGTCCCAGAGACTTCCCATACTCTGGAAAAAAATACCTATCTATATCAAACAAAGCTCCTCATTAGAACTCTTCCGGAAAAATCTTGATGATTGGATGGGAGATAGGAAATTCACCCCAGGGATCACTTCTGTGGCTCTGCTTGACAGGGGCACAGGAAAATTATTTTCTTGGGTGGCAAAAGTCAGGGTACCATTTGGCTAGGCTTATATAGGCCCTAGGGCCAATAGCCTAGTACCTACCTATGAACCTATAAAGGGGCACAGCTGGAGAATCTGTGTCAGACTTTCCCAGGAGTGTCTGTGAAGTTGTATAAATACTTATCTCAAAGTGTGTGTGGTGTGTCAGCTACCTGGGCAGGGACACAAAGCACTGGTGAGACAGAGAGGGTACTGAAGGTTAGGTTGTCAGCTAGGCTGAGATCTGGACCCTATAGCTGTGCCAGTGGGGAGTCTTATTGGGGAGTGGGGAGCAAGGGAGCATACAGAACCAGACTGACTGTGATCTCTGTGTGCACTTAAGGGAAATTGTACTTTACTGTGTGTATTTGTTATCCTTTCCTCTTATATGAGACTCCCTCCCTGGTGTTAGTGGTAAGGATTGAGGTTCCTTGATTGCTGGGCCAGCGCACAGCCGTCACACAGGGGATCACCAGATTGGCTTCCTTTTTTTGGAGGATAGCATCTTGGTTCTGTTTGGGATAGCACGATCCATGCACTCGTGTAAGTGCTTACAGAGTGCATTTCATTGGTTCATAGGTAGATACTAGGCTATCTGCCCTAAGGCATTTATAAGCCTAGCCAGAGTGTATTTGGCTTCCGCCTCCCTATTAGATTAGTCTACTGTGTCTCTGTAAAGTAGGTCACAGAAGGTACCCTTTTAAGATTAGTTTACTGTGCCTCTGTCTAGCAGGGACACAGAAGAGATCCCAGGGGTGAATTTGCAATTTCCCATCCACACGTCAAGATTTCGCTTGAAAAGGGTGAGTGAGGGGCTATGTCTAACATGAATTGGGATTTTATTCCAGAGTGAGGGGAGCCTCTGGGAAATGAATCTGTCCAACCAGCATGTCCTATTTATTTTTGTGCTGAGGTTTAGGTCCCTGGAGCGTGTAGCTCTAAGGGACTTGGATTTTTTGAGGTGGAGCATGTCCATTAATTCTGGGTTTGACATGGCTTTGTACGTCAGGCATAGATCGCCTCTAAGTAGGCGGTAAGAAACTGAGTAGAGCTGGAGTTTCTTTAGTCGAGCTGCATAGGACATCTGTTTGTAGCCTATGATCCTCTTGGTGAGGTACTTTTGGGGTCTCTCCAGTTGCTGCAGGTGTCGGGTAAGGTATATCCCAAAAGGGGCATTGTATTCAATTATGGGCCTGATGAGTAGAGGGGCACAATGACCTCTCTTGATCTAGATGCGAACCCTTTCGTGATAAGGTGGGCTATATAGAAGGTCTTTCTAACCACTTTGGCAACGTGATTATCAAAGAAGAGATTACTATCTACGTTTATCCCCAAATCTCTAACTACTCCTTCCATACTTAATGGATTACCACCTATGTGGTAATTTGTGGGCACCTTGTTTTTCCCAAAGGGAATGACTATGCACTTTTTAGCATTTAGCTTGAGGCTGTGGCTCTGGCACCAAGCATCCGTCTCTGTGAGACCCTTTTGGAGGATGCTTGTGTCAGCTGGAGATTCGATTATGGCCCCCAGTTTGCATTTATGTAGGATTCATCAATCGTAACTGTATTGTCCATCTGCATGTCATGAAGTTCGCCACTTCTGGCTTAAGAAGTATGAAGTTGGCTTTGGAGAAACTTTTTACCGTGGTTTCTTTAATGGGGGGTGGGGCAGGATGTGGATATCTAGGGTGATTAGCTTATTTTCAGATCGGGCCAATGAGGAGTTGATTTTTAATAGGTTCATAGGTTGGTACTAGGCTATCGGCCCTAGGGCCTATACAAGCCTAGCCATAACAATTCCCTGGATATTTCTTCCCAGAATATTTATTTCCCTGGACCCCTGTCTAGCAGGGTGACTGATGTGATCCCCGGGGTGAATTTCCTATCTCCCATCCAGTCATCAAGGTTCCTTTTGAAGAGGGCTAAGGAGGCGCTTTGCTTGACATGTATGGGCAGTCTATTCCAGAGTATGGGGAGTCTCTGGGTCAGGAACCTATCCCTCCAGCATGTTTTGTTGACTAGGTCTAGGATATTGTTGCCCCTGGTAGGGGTTTGGATAAGTTGATCCAGGGCATTGGAATTTATGAATTCCAGAAAGCTGAGTGAAGGAGTTGGTACATGAATAGTTTTCCCAGTAATGGTGGGGTAGTTGAAATCGCCCATTATTAGGGTGTTTGGTTGAACCCTAATATTTTCCAGTATATCAAGAAAAGAGGAGTATGAATCCTGGGGCATAGTGAGTGATCTGTAGCAAGCTACAATTTGGATTGCAGTTTTGCCCAGAGTTAGTTGCACTTGGATAACCTCGGATGCATTATGCTGAGCAACTAGCCTGGAGGATTGGATATCCTTAATGAATATGGGCACACCTCCACATTTGGTGTTCTGGTTCACGTTACATGGCCGAAAAGTGTGGTATGAATTATAGCCTGATAGTGCAGGGGTGCTCTCTGGAGCCTTGAACTAGGTCTCAGTCACTGCACAGATATTGATATTCTCCATTTTAAGGAGTGTCTCGAGCGAGTGCATTTTGAGATTTAGACTTCTAGCATTGAGTAGCATTACCCTCAGTTTTTGCTTGCCTGTCCTGTTACGGTGGTGAATTTGTCATTTGAACCTTGCCTAAAAAAGGCACTATAGGGGTGGCAAGAGCCTTAGCCAGTATCCGGAATCCCAGGGGCGACAGGTGCAGGCCATCTCTGGCAAAGCATCATTGTTTGTCGACCATGTCGTCATGGGCAGACAGATACTGGATCCCCTTAGAATGACACCAGAAGCTTAGCCAATTGTTGAAGTCAATCATTTTGTCCTTGTACTGCGGTATCATTCTGGGTCTCTACAAGTTGAACCAGTTCTTTGTCATTTGATACCTTATGTTGACATTGGCCTAACTTTTGAACAGCATATCACTACTGCTGAATTAAAGTGCTGTTATATTCCTCAGCTTATAAACAAAGGGACTATTCTAGATCTAGGGATGATGTTGAATACCCTCACTTTTACTCATCCATCATCAGGCCAATCATTGAATGTAAATTATCCTTTAGCATGTATCTGTCTAGTCTAGACATATGCAACAACTGGAACATCCTGAGGGATACCTTAGTAAAGGGATGCAAAGCCTACACAATATGTTCTACATGGACCAACTAAAAGCTCTGTCACTGGACTCTGTAACCTACAGACTCCTAACAGGTGAGCTGTGTCTCTCATACCAGGCATCCTCCAGCACATTACTGAAGAATTTGCTGCACAAGAGCAAGTGAAATGGCATCAGAAATACTTGGTCTAGGGATCTAAAGCTCTTCTGCAACATCAGTAGAGTGGTTTGTAGGGACTGGTATAGCTCACTGAGGATACTGCTGCTGTGGAGCAACCTCACCATCCACATAAAAAAGTAGTTATGTTCTTACCATAATGTTCCATATAAGTTGTTCATCTCACCTTTGTTCTTACACGTGGGTACGAAGCCGATCCATTGGCTCCGAGGCAACCACTTTTCAAGCTCAAGATCTTTCAGTAGCTCGAGGCACAGCACCTATTCCATGATGCTCTCTGACTAACCCTCAGATCTAGTTTGCTGAATCCAGCAACAAAGAACAGTCTAACATACCCTAAATGTCAATACATGTATATATATAAAAAACATATAAAATATATATATATATATAGTCTGGTAGAAGAAAAGGAGAATAGACAAATCCAACCAGATCCTCAGTCGTAACCGGTCTTCAAGAACCCAGAGGGGGATGGGGGGTGGGAAATGTAAGAATAAAGGCGAGATGAACAACTCACATGGAACGTTATGGTAAGAACATAACTTCTTTATGTGAAGTTGTTCAATCTTGCAGTTTGTTCTTACATGTGGGTAGTGTCCCAAGTACCCAAACTCTGGGTGGCTCACGGGAGTACATTCCTGAGAACAGTGGAATCAAAGGAAGCTCTGTCCCTGGAGGCCCTGTTCACTTTGTAATGAGTGATAAATGTATGTGGTTTTGACCAAGTGGCGGCTGCAAAAATGGTGTCCAAAGGCAAACGAGCAGCGTGAGCTAGAGATGTGGATACCACCCTAGTGGAATGAGCTTTCACCTTGTATTCTAGGGTCTGATTAGTTGAAGAGTATACAAACTTTATGCAGTCTGATAACCATTTAGACAAGGTAACTTTAGATACAGATAGCCCTTTTTTGTTATCATCGTAGGAGACAAAAAGCTGTTCAGATTTTCTAAAATCCTTTGTTCTGTCCAAGTAAAATCTGAACTGTCTGTGGACATCAAGTTTATGCAGCATATACTCCATTTTGTTAGATGATGTCTGAAAAAGGTGGGCAACTCAAAAGACTGATTCAGATTAGTTTTGGAGCAGACCTTCGGAAGAAAAGAGGGATTTGTCATGAGAGATACTCTTATCAGGAAAAAACACCAAGTAAGGGGGCCTAAAAAAAAGAGCTTGAAGTTCAGAAACTCTATGAGCTGAAGTGATAGCCACCAAAAATAATGTTTTCCACGATATGAATTTCAAGGGGCAAGAGGATGCAGGCTCAAAGGGGGGGGAAGTATCAACTGAGATAATATTAAATTTACGTTCCATGGTGCAACTGGTTGTCTGATGGGTGGCCTTAGGTGATGAGTCCCTTCCAAAAAGGCTTTACATAATCTGTGTGACATAAGATTAGATTCTTCAATCCCCAAGTGAAAATTAGATATAGCGGCCAATTGAACTCTAACAGTGGCTCCTGCAGCACCTTCCTGAAAAATCGTTTTGAGAAATTCCATAACCATATCAAGAGGGGCAACATAGGGATCAATATCGCGTTGAGAGGCCAATAAACAAAATGTTTCCATTTACTACTGTACAGTTTCCTAGTGGAGACTTTATGAGAGGAAACCAGAATACGTTGAACTTCGGAAGAAAAATTATATGACCTGGCTAGGTTGGGAAGTGGAGCAGCCAAGCTGTCAGTTTGAGGGACTGAAGAGAGGGGTGAAGAACTCCTGACAAATTCGTCAGAAGGTCTGGCACTGGGTCCAGAAACCAAGGTTCTTCCAGTTGATATTGATGAAGAAAGGGGAACCATATCTGCCGAGGCCAAAAAGTGGCTATCAGAATAACTGCCCTTCCCGAGCACTTTGCTTTCATCAAGAATATGGGAATCAGTGGGGTTGGAGGAAAGGCATACAGAAGACCCGAGGGCCAATCATGCACAAGTGAATCCCTGAGACTGTCCCGCGGTGGAGGGTTAAGGGCAAAGTAGCTTCTGCATTTAGCATTCATCAGAGATGCAAAAAGGTCACAGCAAGGCTGGCCCCATCTGCGGAATATCCTTTCCACCACATTTTGTTTGAGGGACCACTCGTGGGGTAACAAAATCGCTCTCCTCAGTTTGTCCGCTATCACGTTGGATTTCCCCGGGATGTGCATTGCTAATAGAAAGTGCCTGGTGGACACAGCCCACTTCCAAATCCTCAAAGCTTCTCGGCATAAGGGATAAGATTTGGTTCACCCCTGTTTGCTGATGTACCAGACTACCGACATGTTGTCTGTCTAAATTGCAATCGTCTCCTGAGGTAGAGAGTTGTGAAAGTGCTGCAACACTAAAAGCACTGCTCTCAACTCCAGGGCATTGATGTGCAAATGACATTCTATCTCTGACCAGGTGGCTTGGGCAGTCTTTCCCTGAAAAAGCTCCCCCCACCCTGTCAGGGAAGCGTCCGTGGTCACCGTGGCTACTGGAGGGGGTAGTATAAATGGTCAACCTACTGTCACCTGGTGGCTGTTCAACCACCAGAGAAGGTCTTTTTTGCAAGCATCCATCAACAGAATCTTGAATGACATTGGAAGCTGTTGGTAGGACCACTAGGTGAAAAGCAACCACTGGGGTATCCGCATGTGCATCCGGCCCAGAGGTACTGTTATGAGGGAAGCTGCCATTGTGCCTAAGAGTTTTAACACCTGAGAAGCAGGTAGTTTATTTTCTTATAACAAGCATGACACCTGATTTCTTAGGGAGGTGACTCTTTCTAAAGGTAATTTGACCAGGGCGATGGTGGTGTCTAGGTCTGCTCCGATAAATGAGATATGCTGCGATGGTAATAAAGCAGATTTTTCAAAATTTATGGTTATTCCTAACCGAGAACAGAGATTGATCGTATGATCCCTGGACTGGATGAGTTGATGCCTGGTGGTGGCGGATAGGAGCCAGTTGTCCAGATACAGAAACACCCGGAATCCTAGGTGCCTCAGCTGAGCCGTAACCACTGCCATACATTTGGTGAACACTCTGGGGGCTGTAGTGAGGCCAAAGGGCAGAGCTCAAAATTGGTAATGACTGGACCCCAGCCGGAAACGCAAGTGATCTCTGGATGGTCTGGCCATTTTGATGTGGTAGTATGCATCCTTGAGATCTAAAGAGCACATCCAATTGCCTGTTTCCAGGAGCAGGAGTATAGACTGAAGCGTGACCATCCAGAACTTCTCCTTCTTTACAAATGTACTGAGTTTGCTGAGGTCTAAAATGGGCCTCCAGTCCCCTGTTTTCTTTGGAACTAAAAAGAACCTGGAGTAAGTTCCGGATCCTATCTGGTCTGGCGGGACTGGCAGGATAACTCTTTTTTCTAGCAGGTTTCAGATTTCTGTGACTACTTGATCCCTCAGACTGGGTGGAACATCTGGGATTGTTTTTGTGGGTAATGGGGGTTTTACAAAGGGAATGAGGTAACCTCTGGTAACTATGTTTTGTACCCAAGAATCTGATGTAATTGCTAGTCAGGCATCCGGGTACAAAGCCAAGCGACCCCCGACTGCCTCCAGAGTAGGACAGTCGGGCCTCCTCTCAGAAGCACTGATAGGGCTTTCCAGGAAACTGGTCCCTGTCACCCTGGTTCTGCGGACCCCCTCTGCCACCAAAGTGGCTTCTTCCATTATTGCCCCCTCCTCTGCCCCTGAAGGGGGGGTTCACTACGTGTGTTCTGGAAAGCTCCTTGGGACTTCCAGAACCACATTTTGCCACCTCTTTGCCCTTTGGGGTATGGTCTAGTAGGGGTGGAAAAATGGACTCCTACGGCAGATAGAGTCTTTCCTTCCTGCTCATACCTAGTGAAGGTCTCCTTGACTTTAGGCCCAAACAATGAAGAGCCATCAAACGGGGTATTGACGAAGGAAGACTTGAAGGCTTCTGCAAAGGAGCACAAGTGCATCCAGGACTGTCTCTGCAGAGCAATCACTGAACCTGCTGCTCGACTCGATCCCTTGGCTGCATAGGAAATGAGCCGCATGGATGAGTTGATGAAGGAATTAAGGGTAGAAAGCTGAGCTGTAACCTTTTCCGAAATAGCCTCATCTGTGCTACCCTTTAGAGTATCTCCGAGTTCTTGGAGGAGATCTCATTGAAGGCAAGTAAAATGGGTCAAGTAGTTAAGCGATCTCATGGCAAATGTTGCAGAACTAAAAATGCGTTTCCCGTATCTGTCCATCATCCTGGAATCCTGATATCTCTTTCTTGGTGGCCGCCGCCACCACCATGGCATCAACAGGGACTCCTTTGGTGAGGAACAATTTCTCTTGAGGGGCAGTGATGAATTTATTGGGCCTCCGAGGGGCTGGTTCCAGAGTCAGGGGACTCCCACACCCTTCGAGCGACCAGATCCATTAGTTCGTCGAAGGGCGGAGTAACCCAGGAGGTGGAGGGCTGAGACCCAAAGGCCTTCAGGAGCACCAACTCATCCTCAGTAGGGTGAATGAACAGCCAGTCTCCCCTCTGCTTAAGTATTTCTAAGATGTCCACAAAGGAGACATCATCCGAGGGGGACTGTGGGGACCCTTCCGATTCCTCTAAGTCCGTGTCTGATGTCAAGGATTCCTGAGGGGAATCCAAATGCCTCCTCTTGCAGAGTCTCTTTCTGGGAACTTCATCGGTGGGGGCGGCTGGTGAAGTTTCAGTACAGCAGGGGTCACCCAAAGGGGATACCTGAGGCTCTGGGTCTCGTCGCTTAGTAGGTGCTTTAGACGAAGAGGCAGAACTTGGCATCTTCAGGGAGGAAGAGGACAGACCTGTAGTGTGGGTCTGAACAGACAACATCCTCCTCATGGCATAAAAGGCCCTGGACTCTCGGCCCGAGGAGGCCACCGGTTCTGAAAAAGATGGGGGCCTCACAGGTGCTGAGGCCGAGGGCTCCGAACCTGAGGACGGAGCCAAGCTCACCTGCGCCGAAGCCCCGAGGGGAAGTGTCAGAACTGATGTGTCAGTTCGACTCTCCCCCCTGGAGAATCTTCAGATGGCACCGAAAAGGTCAGGGTGGGTGGAACCAAAGTCACTGGAAAAGGACTCGGCTGCACGGGTTCCACAACCATCAGATCTTCCAGCTCTGGCTTCAAAGGCCTGGGTAGGCTCAGAGGAGGAGTAGTCACAGGCAATGGGGCAGGAACAGGGCTCAAACCCAGTTGGGACGAAGCCGAGAGCAGTTTAGCCAATGCCGGGCTCTCCAAGAGCCTCTGCACCACACGGTCCACATCAATATCTGACATCCTTGAAGATCGGGTCGAAGGGGCCGAAGAAGCTACAGACCTAAGTACTGGAGATTTTAAAGTCTCCGATACCAGCTCCAAAACCAAAGGTTGGCTCTGAAGCATCGGTTCGGCACACGGTTCCGAAGACCTGGGAACTGGTGACCACACCTTAACAGAGGTGCTCAAAGCTGAAGACTTAGGCTCCAAGGACACCCGAGATGACTTTGACCTTTTTGAAGACTTGGAGGTCTAGTCTGACTTGTCCAAAGCTTCTTGAAACTCAGGTGTTAAGAGACCTCGATCAATCAATTTCCTACATCTCTCTAACAGAACTCTGCCACTAAAAGAGTGGCAGATGGAGCAATCCTCCTGCAAATGGAGAGGTCCCAAACAATACACACAAGAAATGTGGTTATCTGTTATTGACATTTTTTGGCCACAGTCACATCTTTTAAATCCGGACTTTTGCTTTTGGTCAGCCATCATTATGTATAAATAAAAAAGCAGAAGAGGTAAAGGGAATACAAAAGAGCAGATGAGAAGAGGAAAAGTCAGAATAGCAGATGAAGTATGAAAGGTCACAAGAGTAGAAAGAGAAAATTTGGGGACGGACAAAAGAGAGCACGATTATTGTTTAGAAGCAACAGAGGCAATGGAGCATGGTTCAGAATGGTTTAGATTAAGGTGTTTTTCAGAGTAAGTTTGAAAAAACAGGAGAAGTAAGTAGCAGTAAAATAGAAGTAAGGTGGATTCTTAAGCATTTTATGGGCGAGGAAGTTTAAGTTAATAGGTGGGTTGCAGAGGATTATCAAGTGCTTAAGTTAAATGTAGGGATGGAAAGGAGGGAGAAGTTTTGAGAGTGAGCTGAAAGTAACATTGTTGATAGCAATGCTCTGGGTAGCTGAAAGAAAGAATGTGTTGTGTGTTTTTAAAAGTTTTACCAGTACGTGTTTGATAGTTTAGATAGATTATTTGGTAGAGAGTTTTAGTGAAATATTTTTCTTGAGAGTTGGTAGTAATAGGTGATGAGAAAGTAAGGAGTGAGGTTAAATCCTTAGGGGTGAGTTTAGCTTTGGGTTGCAGAGGTAGAGAAAGTTTGGTTTCTGAAGAGAGGGGTACCAGTGTTTAAAGAAAGAAAATTATTATTGTTTGAGCAGGTTAAGGTAGAGGTATTTAGAGGTCAGATAATATAGTTAGTTTGAAGCTAGACAGTTGTGAGGTTGTTAGTTGGTGTTTGAGATCTATAGGTAAAGGTGAGTAGGGTTGATTGGTGAGGTTTATAAAGGTTAAGTTGTTTATAGAGGAAGATTAGTAAGTAGGTTTAGTTTAAGAGTGTAGTTTTCAAGTTTGGAAAGTGTAGGCACATTGTGACTAGTTGTCTTTTTGGTTTAATTGACTTGTTTAATGTGGGCTTAGATGCTAGATGGTATAAGAAGAGGGAATGTGGAGAAGAGTGTTGGTGGTGGAATAGAAGAGGGACAAAAGAGCTGGTCAAGGGTAGATGTATGAGAGTTAAAAATTAAGTGTCCAGAAGGGATCCTTGGGGACCATCCCGAAAGAGGGGGAGAAAGGATGTTCAGAAGATGAGAGAGAAACTCATGAACTTTCAGAGATTCATGTAGCTTATTCATGATAAAAGGAAGTAGACATGGAGTGGTAGACCATAGAGAGAGGATTAGTTTTTAATAATTCCTTATTTAGAAGAGTGAGATAGGGAGAGAAATTCAGGAGAATGGCTGAGAAAACGATGAGTTTATTTGTGTAGAAGTAATATTGGGATTAAATCCAGCATTACAGGTAAGGAACATGTTTTCCATACAAGTTAAGTGTCAGGAGGTGAGATGTTGAACCCTATAATTAGAGAGATCATGCTGTTGGGATGAAGAGATTATTGGGGACCCTTGCTAGTGGTTCATAGAGAGGATGGGCCTTTTGAATAGATGCCTTGAGAGAATTTCCAAATGTCCAGGTATGATGATTTCTTTTCCAAATGTCCTGGATGGAATCTGGGTTAATGGTCTGAATTTTGGAGGCTGTAGGAAGGGCTTCAGATTTATATTTTTCGATATAGGCAGTGGAGATGGGAAGTGGGTAGAAGGGGGTGCAGTATAGGATGCAGGTATTCAGGTTGTAGCTAAAGATTTGGGATGGAATGAGGCTGAGATTGGTAGTCTGGAGGATGCAGGGGGCAGGGATACTGGTGTAAAAGAAGGAAGAGTATCAATAAAAAGAAAGGGAAGAGAGTTAAAGTTTGAGTATATGGCAGGAAGAGTATAAACTGAGGGGTATCAATAGGAGTGGAGTTGTGTCAGGGTGTAGAGTCTTGTAGAAGTAGTACCAGGTTTTTGAGAGTTTTTAGAAGTTATTGTGATTTGATTGGTATAATGAGTTATAATTACTTCAGAATATTTTTTTATATTTTTTTTACTTCAGGTCTTAGGTCTGTAATATTGCATTTTGCAGAGAATTTCAGCTTTGTAGCAGATTTTTTAGCTAATTATTTTTTCTAATGGTTTTTTGTCATAAATTTTTAGATAACCAGGGGCAGGTTTATTATTACTGAGGGGGCAGTCTTGATGGGAATGAGAGATTAGCTAACTTTAATTTAATAAAATAAAAGCTTCTTCAAGAGGAAGTGTCTTTAGTTGGTTTTCTTTAGAAAGAGGGTACAGTTTAGGTATTTGTATTTGGTTGAAACATTTGAGATTTGTGAGGATCCTGTAGTTAGGTTGTGTTGTGTTGTTAGTTCAGTTTAGTCTAGTAAGTTAGGTTAGGTTGGGTTGAGATCGCTAAGGTCATCAGGTAGTGTAAAGACTGATGTTGTGAGGGTTATTAGGGAGAATCAGGAGGCGCGCTTATTTTTTTTGTTATTAGCTGGAGATTCTTTTTGTGAGTAGTTTTATTAGGAGTTGGTATCATGGAGTTTATATAGTAAAGTTATGGAGATTTATAGTTAAAGGGGGTTTATCAGGTTAAGTGGACCGAGAATTTATTTTCTTGGGAGAAGGAGGGTTAATAAGATTTAAGGTTATGAGTAAGTGTAGGAGAAAGGATTAGTCAGATACAGATGGATTTTTTAGGGTTTAGTTGTAGCTTTGAGATAACCAACTAGGGGGTGTTAGTTAGTGAGTAATAGATACAGGTTATTGTTGTTACTAAGTTATGTTTTGGGAGGAGTGCAACTCTCACATGGGTTTTTTCGAGGTGTCCAGGCCGCCTTTTTAGTATATGTTATTAAGTTTCGTTATTTTTCGGTGTTTTTCCTAAGGGTTTTTAACCAGGTTGAGAATATCAAAGAAAGTGGTGGTGTTGAAGAAGGATCTGTGGATGTAGGTTTTTTATTAGTGGAGTGTATATTAGAAAGACCTATGAGTAGAGTGTTGTAAGGAGTGTTATGGGTAGAGGTTAGGAAGAGTTTAGTGAAGTGGTTGGGTTGTAGTTAGTGTAGTAGGTTGGGGGTGGTAGGGAGGTGGATGTCCCTGGTTTGGGTGGTGATGGCTATGTTCATGTAAGCTATGATAGGGAGTACAATAAGTATTTTGGTTTCTTAATCAAAGAGAGATTAATTTAATCAATGGGACAGTCTGTGATATCTGGCAAGGAGCTGTGTGTGGGAGGGATGAGGTTTAAATGAAGTAAGGAGGCTGCTAGCGCAGGTGTTGTGTGTATATGAGTAAGTTAGATAAAGTGGTAGTTGGGAGTGTATTCATAACGTAAGGAGAATATGGTAAAGTAAAGGAAGGTTTAGGTGGAAGTGTTATGTTTTCCATTTCCAAGTCCTGGGTCTTGGGTATTGGTTTGTACATTTTGTGTGACATATCATTGTGAGTTTGAAAGAAAATAACTTGTATATATATAAAGAGTATGTATAGTATGGTATAACCAGAACCAAGTGGATATCAAGGTAAGTGGGTAGGTAAGGGGGAGTGAGAGGGAGGGAGTGGGAGAGGGAGGGAGGACAGGAGGGAGGTTAGAGGGTAGGGAGAGAGGAATAGAGTTAAGATATTAGGGAGGTAGGAGGTATGGGAGGGAGTGAGATGAAAGAGAGGAAAGAGGGAGGGAGGGGTAGGTATAAAGCTAGGGAGTGGAGAGATGGGGGAGGTGGGGGGTGGGGGGTAGGGAGGGAGGCGAGGGGGAGCAGAAACAGCAGAGAGAGGAGGAGAAGAAGAGTATCAGCTAACACTGCACTTCAAATACTTTATTTCATGCTATGTATCTGTAAGAATATGAGGAGAAGATGTATAAGAAGATAAGAAGGTAGGCAGTAGTTTGCAAAATATATATAAGAGGGGAAAATAAAAAGCAGAGGCAGAGGGACAATATAGTAATAGCAAGTATACAAGTAGAGTAGTTCAAGATATAGTCAATTGAATGAGGATAGATAGGGAAGAGGAAGAAAAGAGTGCAACAGGAAGAGGAAAGCAAATTACAGACAAAATGGAAACAAGAAACAGGCAGGAAGTGGCAGGGTAAACAGGGAGGACAAGTTAGACAAGGGGTAGGAGGAGTAGCAGTAAGAGAAAGATGTTAGGGTAAGTGTCTGAAAGCTGAGGGAAAAAGAAAACTTGTGCTCACGCAGTGGTGTGCTTCCACAATAGGACAAAACATAAACTAAAATAATTAGGCAAAGACACACAGCACACAGGCAGTGGAAGGATTAAGCAGCAGATAACCCGTCGTTCAAGAGGAACATGTTCATGTCCAAGAGAAAGCACAATTATCAGATCCCTGATAATTTCAAGTGCAATAGTATTATCCAATCACAAGAATAGAAACACAAAGATAAAATAATTATCAGAGCCCTGATAATATAAGTACAACAGTACAATCCAATAATAAGCAAACAACAATTAACAAACTTGCCAAAAAGAGGATAGGAAGAATTTTAGATCCCTGCACAACTATAGCGAAGGATGAGACCAAGTGAAGACAGAGCAAGGCCCAAGAGCAATCCGTTCCAATAAAACACACTAAAAGAGCAAAGCCCTAAAAAAATGATAGTATGACAAGGGATATTGGCAGAAAAACAGATATATCTAAATAAAAAGTAAACTTAGCTGTAGAAATGCTTCTTAATAAACCGTCACTGGCTCGAGCACACTGAAGACTTGTGATCCATTGCAGTGGCAAACTAGATCTGAGGGTTAGTCAGAGAGCATCATGGGATAGGTGCTGTGCCTCAAGCTATTGAAAGATCTTGAGCTTGGAAAGCGGCTGACTCAGAGCCGATGGATCGGCTCCGTACCCACATGTAAGAACAAACGGCGAGATTGAACAACTTCACATCAAGGTTCGTTGCTGTTCATTTTCAACAGCAGCTTAAAACTATGTTTGAGAAACAGAAAATGTACCCCTGGACAGCCTCATCTACCAGTAATGTACAGAGGCAGCTCCTACATGGCTTATCCCATGCATAAATACATTTAAATTATCTATGGTATGAGTCCAGTTATTCTCATTAGGGGTATTATGTAGTCATTGACCATGGGATGGGTAAGGCCAATATAACACCAAATGGCTTTAGGTTAATTCAAGCACCAAAAGGGAACTTGAATATGCTTAAAATGCCTCATGTCACTGACCCATGCCCCAATAAGAGTACTAGAATTTAATTTTAAATAGTATGAGTAATCAAAAGCATACAGCTTAGAAAACTGTAATGCTATACAATGAAGAATGTTCGTAACATAGTGTAAAATAATATGATAATGCACATCCCGCTGTGAAATAGTAAGCATGAATACAAAAATAAGAAATATAATCAAACAGAAGAACAGTTTTCCCACATCTGCTAATTGTAAGGAACAGTTCTGGAAAACACTTGAAATACTGTACACAAACATGGAATTGAAATGTCAAGAAATTTCAATATTGTTGCATACTGAGACAAGTCCTCTGTACTGGTAAGTGATGGCTGATCCATCAGCATCCCTTGGTTAATACCTTAATTAAGAAGCCAGAAAACAACCAATAAAAAAAATAATTTGATTCTGGGAAATCTCAAGTATTTTGCTTTTTCCATTATTTTAATATTTTGGAAAGGGTAAACAGCTTTCACAAAACTCTGTTTTTGACAATATGTAAATTGTGGTTCTGTGGTTCATTTACATGCCCATACAGCCCAGAGAAATCAATGGTAGGGAACGAGACTTTTGCAGCTTGTAATTAAAATGCTATGGTAAATATTTGAAATCAGTTGAAATTCACATACGTATAAAGAATAAATGTGATTACCTTAATTGGAAATCTAGATAAACCAAGGCTTTCAAAGATTTATTAGTTTTGTAAAACACAGTAAGGGACTATTGCAGATGATGCGCTACTTCACAGTAGGCATGTGCAAAAAACAGAACAATGTATAGACTGACAAATAAAAATTAGGTTCATACGTAGGTACTAGGCTATTGGCTCTAGGGCCTATATAAGCCTAGCCAAACAGTACCCTGACTTTTGCCACCCAAGAAAAATATTTTCCTGTGCCCCTGTCAAGCAGAGCCACAGAAGTGATCCTCAGGGTGAATTTCCTATCTCCCATCGAATCATCAAGATTTTTCTTGAAGAGTGCTAATGAGGAGCTTTGTTTGATATAGATAGGTAGTCTGTTCCAGAGTATGGGAAGTCTCTGGGACAGGACTCTATCCCTCCAGCATGTTTTGTTTATTGTGATGACAAGGTTTAAGTCCCTAGAGCGTGTAGCTCGGAGGGATTGGGATTTCCAGTGCAGCATGTCCAACACCTCTGGGTTTGACATAGCTTTGTATGTTAGGCAGAGATCGCCTCTGAGTAGGTTATATGCGACAGAGTAAAGCTGGAGTTTTTTTATATGGTCTTTGTAGGGCATCTATATGAGGCTGGTAATCCTCTTTGTGAGGTATTTCTGTGGCCTTTCCAGTTGTTATAGATGTCTTGTGAGGTACCTACCAAAAGGGTTGTTGTACTCTATAATGGGTCTAATGAGTGATGAGTAGAGGGGAATAATGACCTCTTTTTTCCTGGATGAGAAACCTTTTGTGATGAGGTTTGTCACGTAGAAGGATTTCCTGACTGCTGTGGTGATGTGATTATCAAAGGACAGACTACTGTCCACCTGTGTCCCAAGGTCTCTTATCACACTTTCGGTGTTAAGTAGACTACCACCTATATGGTAGTTCATGAGTTCAGAGTTTTTACCAAAAGAGATGACAATGCACTTTTTGGCATTGAGCTTGAGGCCATGGCTTTGATACCAGGCATCTGTCTCAGTGAAGCCCTTTTGTAGGATGTCCACATCATTAGGAGTTTTGATTATAGCTCCTAGTTTGCAGTCATCTGCGAACTTTGTTAGCCAAAGACCTTCTGTGTTAGCCTGTACTTCAGAGAAGTAGATATTAAACAGGAGAGGACCTATGACTAAACTCTGTGGTACTCCACTTGTCATTGGTCTGAAGTTGGATTTAGAGTTTGCTACTTTCACAGTGTGGGCTCTGTCAATGAGCCAGTTGGCAACCCATCTTGTGACATTGGGATTTATACCTAGTTTAGTGAGTTTATCTATAATTCCAGAGTGGGGGATGGTGTTGAAAGCCTTGGCGGGATCTAGATAGGCTGTGTGAACCACCTTACCCTCATCTACGGCTTTGGTGACCGATTCAAAGAAGTCTATCAGGTTTAGGAGACATGATCTGCCTTTTACAAACCCAAACTGGGTAGGGTCCAGAGTTTGGAGATTACCAGTGTCATTGTTTATAAGTTCCATGATGATACGTACCATAGCCTTGCAGACCAGGCTCATCAGGCTAATGGGGCAGTAGTTCCCAGAGTCCGTGGTGGCTCCCCCTTTGAGGAGTGGGATAACCATTGCTGTGTGCCATTCAGTGGGCACAAAGCCTGAGGTAAGGCTATAATTGAACATGGTACTTAGGTGGGGTGCCAGTTCATTCTGTAGTTCATGAAGAATGCAGCCTGGGATGTTGTCAGGTCCCATGGATGTTGTGTTCTTGGCTTTGAAGAGTGTGTTTTTTACTTGTGTAGCCGTGATTACAGGAACTTTGCATTCTTCCAGTATAGAGATGGACCCTTTAGGGGATGAGAGAGGGGTAAAGTTAGCACTGAACCTATCTGCCAGGATGTTGATAATATCAGTTGGTTCTGTATATTTAGTGCCATTGTTCTGTAACTCATGGCAGATCTGAGTGTTGCCATTGAGATTCTTGACATAGCTATAGAATGCTTTGTGGTTGTCTTTAGAATTAATGGTAATTTTGTTTTTGTAACTAGCTTTGGAGGATTTTATGAGGGATCTCAGCTTCTTACTGAGGTTGACCACAGAGTTCTTCCAATCATGGGATTTTACTCGCTTCGTTATCAATTTACTTGCTTTATTATCAATGCCGTTGCCTTGTGAGTGAGTGCCATTGTTTCATTTGACCATTTATGTGAGCAGAAGGGAAGGGACTGAGCAAGAAACACATTTTTCCACAATTCCACAAGAAAAATGTGAGCATTTAAATAGTCCAGATCTGGAAGAGAGCCTATTGATTGAGATCCTGAAAAGAATATATACCCTTGTATTTTTTTCTGCACTACTTAGCGATATATATGTCAACGTAGAACAGTGGATGAGGACAATATATTGAGCGGTTCGATGCTTAAAATCTTCCATTTTAATTTTATCTAGAGACAGTGTATATTCTTATGAAGCCTAACCCACCAACTGTAGTGCAGTATTACATTCTGGACTGTGCATAGTTCATGCTTACAACAACGTTTATGCACCTCCAGATAGCTACCTTGGAGACATCTCACACTTCATCTCCGTAATGTCTAATGACAAAATAACTGTACATGTGTACTAAACCATGACAAAGCAAACAACACTAAAATCAAAATGATATAAAAACTTGCTCACTGAGCAATCAATAAACTGAAAATTATCAAAATTTCTGAGTTTAGCAATTTTACATTTGCCCAGTCTTTTAAAAACCTACTCAGCCCATGACAACTGATTACTAAACCGATGTGATGATTAAAAAATAAATTTCATTCCAGATCCTACTCACAAAGACAGACAACTATCATAAAGGTGCTTGGCCATCTGCAATCACTCTGCCATAAATTGCTATGTCTGCCAGTAGAGCCACACAGGTGTGGTAGAACATGTAGTATATGGAACTTCTTCTAACAGAAACAGTGGTCCATTGCTTTGTTTTATTAAACAAAAACATTATTCCCCTTAGAGCCACAGTAAAAAAAAAAATTACAAGACACAGGATATCCGTGGATGTACAATCGGCATTCACATTATACTCCCCGGACAAATAGCACCACTGAAATGCAAGAAATTATAACCAATATATATATATATATATATATATATATATATATATATATATATATATATATATATATATATATATATCTGTATGGGCAGCAAATACTGTAGTAGAGGAACATACCTGTGTGACGACTGGGGTGACAGGGGCGAAGGCTGCCAGCCTAGTCAAATAGAATTTAATTTATAGTTCTATCAACTGTATACATAAATGTAAAATACAGGCTTGTGTTTTTAAATGAAAGAAAACACTGTGAAATGTGGATCTGCAAAATATGTGACAACATTGCACTCTACTGGCCCAGTGAAGCATGTTGTATCCTTTCAGGTTAGAATTCGGCCCAAGGGCGGCTGGATGAAGATTTCATGCTCATTGTTTTAAGGCTAAAGTTTATGACCAGAATTTAGATGTGGAAGGTGCTTTTATTGCTTTAGTTTCTGTTAGCATATACATGTGAAATGTCTTGTATCATTGTAAGTTTCTGAGGAGGTGTTAGATTGCTAAATAATGCAGTTTGTGGCCTGAGAACTCAGACCAGGTGTTAAGATGATGCAATATGAATACTGGGAAAACGTACGTGTCAAAAATGATGTAATTTTGGGAGGGCCTTAGAGACATATTTCTCACAAGAGACCTGAAAGAATTTTGATTTTGGACATCTAACTTACAAGCACTGCTTATGCTCTTTATGTATGTAAGTAGGATTGTAGCACTGTGTTTTCTCTTAAGATTAGCTAAAGATGAGAAAATTAGATTATGTATTTTTCTGTGTTATCAGATCTTTCCTGCGATATTATTTTAAGTTTCTGTGTGATCTGTGAAGTCTTAGATATAGCTATGGTGTAGTAGATTTGTCTTGTGTTTTAATTATTTATTATTAAATATTTTTAAAACCTTCTACCTGTGGCTGGTTTGTGTAGTGATGAAGTATGCTTTAGAGTACATTATATATTTATAGAGTTTACTGTCTAAGCCCTTCCAATAAGCCTTAGACTGTATAGTCACATTACCATTGGATATTAATATTGCACAGTAATAATTGGATACCCTTTTAAGGGCCTTTAAGTAGCTGATATTATTAACTGGGTGGTGGCAGTAATTACTACTGTATAGTCTGGGTAAAGGGGCACAGCTGGATAATCTGTGTCAGCCTTTCCCAGGAGTGTCTGTGAAGTTGTATAAATACGTATCTCAAAGTGTGTGTGTGTGTGTGTGTGTGTGTGTGTGTGTGTGTGTGTGTGTGTGTGTGTGTGTGTGTGTGTGTGAATATGTTTTTGAACTGAGCACTTATTTTCTTAGCTGGGTGAGTGGATGTCAGGTCACCATTTTTGAAGGGCTGGCAGACCTTTTGGTAAGGGAACAAGCCCGTAGCACTTTGCCTGAGGACATGAGGATCTGGTTAGCTGATAGACAGTGTGCTACTTCAGAGGAGTTAGGGAAGAAGGGAGACCTATACTTAGCAAGCAGGGTAGCCCTGCACAGGAAAGGGACCCCTAGTACTGCTCATGGGACTAAAGGAACCCATGTTGGGCAGTACAGACTTCCCCAACAGAATCCGCCAGTAGCAGGGGAAGCCATTAGTCCAGGTATATGTCCAGAAGCTAGGGTTAAATGTTTTGAATGCAACCAGTGGGGCCATGTGGCATACAGGTGTCCATGGAGGCAAGGTGGGGAGCCAAAGGTGAGGGAGCCAGTAAGTGGGAAAGACAAAATACCAATAGTAGGTTGTCTTGAGACAACAGGGGTATGGAACTACCATCCTGCAGATGTCCTGATAGGGAAGGATTTGGATGAGGCAGTACTATGTGCTTATGCAGTTACATACAGTGAGGCTAGGAGACAAGCATGTGAGTCTGGTAGCCTGGGGGAGATGCAGACAGACTACATACTTGCAGCCAGGACTGCTAAGGTGGTTACTTCAGGGAGTGGGCTACACTGTAGCAATGAGACTGAATGTGAGCCACAGCTGCTTATGGGTACTGATGTTCCCTTGGACAGGGTAACAGCAAAGACAGAGGTGAGTAGTAGTACCCAGGCTGACAGTGAGGCACCACTGTCAGAGGATGCCAGACTTCCAGTGGAAGGAGAGCTGGGAAGGGTTACAAGGAGAGACTTGAGACGGGCTCAGCTCTCAGACCCTACATTGAAAGGCCTGAAGCAGGTAGCTAGGGAGTCACCTGATTCTCAAGGGAAAAGGGAATCTGTATACTGGAACAAAGGGTTACTGTACAGAGAGTGGACTCCTGAGGGAGGGCTAGAGAGTGAGAGAGTACAGCAGTTGGTTTTGCCTAGAGCTTACCATGTGGTGCTTCTAGCCATAGCCCATGATATTCCCATCGCAGGTCATATGGGCATAGAATGTACAAAGAGGCATATTATGCAAAACTTCTATTGGCCTGGAATTTCCAGAGATGTAACAGGATATTGCGGGACCTGTGAGCAGTGCCAAAAGATAGGCAAGGCAGGAGGCAAGGTGAGAGCTCCTTTGATGCATTTGCCTGTGATTGAGGAGCCATTTCAGAGGGTAGCTATGGATATTGTTGGTCCTCTGAGTACTCCAAGTTCTATAGGGAAAAATTATATCCTAGTGATTGTAGATAATGCTACACAATACCCTGAGGCAGTGGCTTTGTCCTCCATCGAGGCAGAGAAGGTGGCAAATGCTTTGCTAGAGATTTTCAGCAGGGTAGGTTTCCCAAAGGAAATACTGTCTGACAGAGGTGCCAATTTTATGTCTGACCTGCTGGCTTGTCTGTGAAAGTCCTGTGGGGTGAAGCACATGAAGACCACCTCCTACCATCCCCAGACTAATGGCCTTGTTGAGACGTTAAACTCCACAGTCAAGTCCATGCTACAGGCATTTGCAGATCAGTTTAAGAGGGAGTGGGACAAATGTTTGCCCCATCTGTTGTTTGCTTACAGAGAGGTTCCCCAGGAATCCACAGTTTTTTCACCCTTTGAGTTGCTGTATGGGCATAAGGTGAAGGGACCTCTAGATTTGATTCGAGATGAGTGGGAAGGTGAGTGTGAGTCTCACAAGGAGTCTGTTGTGGCATATGTCCTGAACCTCAGGACAAGGCTCAGGGAACTCATGGGTCTGGCCCAGGAGAACCTGGCTGAAGCCCAACAACAGAAAAAAGTGTGGTATGACAGGAATGCTCAGGCTAGAAAGTATGTTGTAAGGCAGCAGGTGATGGTTCTCATTCCTGTCAGACACAACAAGTTGCAGACAGCTTGAGAGGGACCCTACAAGGTGGTAAGAAAGGTAAGTGAGGTTAACTACATGGTGGAAGTGCTAGACAGATGGCAGGGGTACAAAATGTACCATGTTAACATGATGAAACCTTACCATGATAGGGAGGCCATTGTGCTGAGCATTTGCAGTGGATTGCAGGACGAGTCTGAGAGAGATTTTGGGAGTGATCTCCTCAGTGAGGCTCGGGCTGACACCTCGGTGGAAGGGGTAGCAATGTTCCAGCAGCTATTTCCTACCCAGGTTTGAGAAATCCGAGCAGTGTTACAGGAATTTGGGGACGTGTTCACTGGGAAACCAGGGAGCACCCATTTGGTGCAATACCAGGTGAATACAGGACTCCAAAGGCCTATTAGGCAGGCCCCTTATAGCGTGCCTGAGAGAGTCAAGCAGACTCTGAGGGAGGAGGTACAGGAGATTTTGGAACTAGGGGTGATTCAAGAGTCCAACAGTCTCTGAGCCTCACCAGTGGCATTGGTGCCAAAGAAGGATGGCAGCAACATGTTTTGTGTGGATTACAGGACATTAAATAGTCACAAACAGTCGGATGCTTACCCCATCCTAGGACAGATGAGGCCCTAGAGCAGCTGGGTGGGGCTAAGTATCTTACAAACATTGATCTTACAAAGGGTTACTGGCAGGTGCCGTTGACTCCCAGTGCTAGAGAGAAGTCAGCCTTTGTGACTCCTTTTGGCTTGTATGAGTTCACAAAGATGCCCTTTGGGATGAAGGATGCCCCAGCGATGTTCCAGAGGCTGGTAGATCATATCTTAGTAGGAGCAGGAGGGTTTTCCCTTGCTTACATGGATTATATTGCTATCTACAGCCATTCCTGGCAAGAGCACCTTCAGCATGTCAGGGAGGCGCTGGGCACATTACTGAGGGCAGGGTTGACCATCAGGCCGAGTAAATATCAGGTGGGTATGGCAGAGGTCTCCTACCTAGGACATAGAGTGGGGAGTGGTAAGATAAGGCCAGAACCTGCCAAAGTTGAAGCTATGCAGGCATAGCCTGCACCTGTTACCAGAAAGCAGGTGAGGGCATTCTTAGGGACAGCAGGATACTACAGAAAGTTTGTTCCCAAGTATAGTACCATAGCTGCTCCCCTCACAGACCTGACAAGGAAGAATAGGCCAGATAAGTTAGTGTGGACCCCAGCATGTGAGCAGGCATTTCAGAAGCTTAAGGAAGCTTTGGGAAGACCCCCTGTGTTAGCCAGTCCAGACTACAGCAAAGACTTTGTTGTGCAGGTAGATGCTTCAAACTTTGGGGTGGGGGCTGTACTTAGCCAGATTTCTTCAGAGGGAGAAGAGCACCCAATGGTTTATTTCAGTTGTAGGCTCCAACCCAGGGAGGAAGGCTATGCAGCAGTAGAAAAGGAATGTCTAGCCATAGTGTGGACACTACAAAAACTTCAGCCTTATCTGTATGGAAGAAAATTCACTGTGATGACAGATCACAACCCTCTAACATTGTTAAACAGAGCCAGTCAGCAAAATGCCAAGTTGCTAAGATGGAGTCTAGGGTTGCAAGCATATGATATGTCAGTACAGCACCGCAGTGGGAGTAGCAATGCCAATGCAGATGGGCTCTTAAGACAGGGAATGGGGTGAGGTACAACCAGATAGACCTGACACACTCAAGCAATGTTTCTCAAGGGGAACTTGAAAAACTTGCTTGAGTTCACCGGGGTGGAAGAGATGTGATGACTGGGGAGACAGGGGCGAGTAAAAATAAATGTAAAATTCAGGCTTGTGTTTTTAAATGTAAGAAAACACAGTGAAATGTGGAACTGCAAAATATGTGACAACATTGCACTCTACTGGTCCAGTGAAACATGTTGTATCCTTTAATGCTAGAATTCAGCCCAAGGGCGGCTGGATGAAGATTTCATGCCCATTGGTTTAAGGCTAAAGTTTATGACCAGAATTTAGATGTGGAAGGTGCTTTTATTGCTTTAGTTTCTGTTAGCATATACATGTGAAATGTCTTGTATCGTTGTAAGTTTCTGAGGAGGTGTTAGATTACTAAATAATACAGTTTGTGGCCTGAGAACTCAGACCAGGTGTTAAGATGATGCTGTATGGATACTAGGAAAACCTAAGTGTCAAAAATGATGTAATTTTGGGAGGGCCTTAGAGACATGTTTGTTGGTAATGTTTAAATTCTATTTCTCACAAGAGACCTGAAAGCATTTTGATCTTGGACATCTAACTTACCAGCACTGCTTATGCTCTTTATGTATGTAAGTAGGACTGTAGCACTGTGTTTTCTCTTAAGATTAGCTAAAGATTATAAAGTTAGATTATGTATTTTTCTGTGTAATCAGATCTTTCCCACGATGTTATTTTAAGTTTCTGTGTGATCTGTGAACTCTTAGATAGCTCTGTGGTGTAGTAGATTTGTTTTGTGTTTTAATTATTTATTATGAAATATTTTTAAAACGTTCTACCTGTGGCTAGTTTGTGTAGCGATGCAGTATGCTTTAGAGTACATTATATATTTATAGAGTTTACTGTCTAAGCCCTTCCAATAAGCCTTAGACTGTCACATTACCATTGGATATTAATATTGCACAGAAATAATTGGATACCCTTTTAAGGGCCTTTTAGTAGCTGATATTATTAACTGGGTGGTGGCAGTAATTACTACCATATAGTCTGGGTAAAGGGGCACAGCTGGATAATCTGTGTCAGTCTTTCCCAGGAGTGTCTGTGAAGTTGTATAAATACGTATCTCAAAGTGTGTGTGTGTTGTCAGCTACTTGGGCAGGGGCACGAAGCGCTGGTTGGACAGAGAGGGTACTGGAGGCTCTACCTTGCCCAGTTAGGCTGAGACCTGGACCCTATAGCTGTGCCAGTGGGGAGTCTTACTGGGGACCTGGTGAGCAAGGGAGCAGCCAGCCCCAGACTGACTGTGATCTCTGTGTGCACTTAAGGGAAATTGTACTTTACTGTGTGTATTAGTTATCCTTTCTTCCGCTAGGAGATGACCTCCCTGGTGTTAGTGGTGAGGATTGAGGTTCCTTGATTGCTGGGCCAGGGTACGGTCGTCACAACCTGTATCAAGTTTGGATAAGAAGTTCAGCGATGATCTGGCAAATGGAGTACTCCTGCATGTCTGATTAGGCAAAGATAGTAATCCTTCACATAAATAAATGCGTTTAGCAACTACTCGGAGTACAATAGTTCCAAGAGAAACTCTGCATCAGCGTTCTATTGGATGCAGAGACGATCTGCTGAATAAATAATTAGTTGGAGGTGTTTCCTGGGCAAAACAAGTCAAATGGGGTGATTCTTGGGCATTTCTAGGAGCAGAAATGGCAGAAAATGTCCAAATACGAAGGGCGTTATTACTAGGCACTTCCAGTGCCCATTTACTTTACAGCTCTACAGGACTGCTTTATAGTTGAAGATGGCTAGCAGCAACAGAGCAGAAGAAGTGGAGGACCCTAGAAACAGTCAAAGTCAGGAATTCTGTTGTCAGCTAGACTATAATGAAGGTTGGCATTAGAACAGTAGGGGAGAAAACACTTTTTAAATTGAGCAATTACAATAAGCAGCACGTAGTGGTCCTTTAATTTCAACAATTTTGTCTGAAGTTTTGGCAAGTTAACCTTCTATGTGCTAGTTCCCACTGTTAAAATATATACATTTATACAAAAATTGTACTAGATCCTTGGAGGTGAAGAAATGGTGTGTCTCAGTTACAAGTACTTCCTCAGTGCTGAGCCCAAAAAAAGACATAAGAGCCAATGTTAAAATCCTCAACCTCAAAGCATACCTCAAAAACCAATTGCTGCTTCCCTGGTTCCAATTCCTCCATTGGGTTTGGAAGAATTGTCTTCTCCCTTTACTCCTCTGCCAAGGACCTGGTATTCCCCTTCACTGGACCCTTTTGCTGAGAGGCCATCATCTCCATTTTAAATAGACCAAAGTCCCCCTCGGTGGTCTCCATCCGTTCTTCCGGGAGTCTCACTGAAATTAACATGGAGAGGTTGGTGATGAAGATACTTTGCGCCCAAGGCATGTCAGGCACTCTGTCAGTTCCTACCCCTTTGGGAGAGGCACAACACCTTCCACTTCCTTTTCCAATTCTTCTCCTTTTCTCCTTAAACCTCCACAGGTACTTTAGAATCCTTGGTTCCATGCTTTCCAGAACTGACCGTGTTGATTCCAAATGTCTCCTTTTCTTTGGAACGGACAATTGTCCTGAGCACTTTGGTTGTGTCAGAACCAGAGTCCTCTCAGAGCTGCAGCTTGGTGGTTGGTTCTGTGTCATTGGGGTCTGCTCCATGTTTTTCAGAGCAGACCTGACACCTTGGTGAATCTACACAGATGAGTTTGGGTCTGACTTTGGTTTCAATGGGGACCTCATTGGGATGGGGACTTGGGTGCTGACGTCTTCTTTTTCAGCCCTGGACCACATCTTCTCTTCTGGTGGGTCAGCCTTCAAGGCCATGAAGAGGCCATTGGCTACTTCCAGTACCAGGACAGTTCCTTCCTTCTTGGAGCCCCTGTCCCTGGCTGTTTGGGCCCAGAGTATCAACCAAGACCTCCACAGGTTCAGTGGGTAATGCAATCTCAGACTACCAAGCAGGGTACCCCTTCTTCTCTCGAAACTCCCCAAGATGTTTCCCCTGAGGAGGTCCCTTGGAAGAAATTGTGTAAGAGGAAACAACTAGACTCTCCAGAAGAGTCCATCACAGAAGACATGGATTTCATTGAGGGCAAAGGGTCCCCCACATCACCTCCTGACGATGTTTCCTTTGGAGACATCCTGGAAATACTTAAACAGAGAGGTGGTTTCAAGTCTCTCAACCCTTCAACTGAGGAATCTGTGTACCTGCAGGCTTTCAGTACCTGCCCATCTACGTCCTGGGAATCTCTACCTAGCAACAAGCTCATCAAATTGATCTCTCGTCGGGTATGGAAGGCCCGTGATGCCACCAAACCAATCCCCAAGAGACCAGACAATATCATCACAGCTCCAGAGGATAAGCCTTTTTGAACTATGTGAGGTCCTATAGATGGCATGGAGGTAGTGGTGGCCAATAAAAAGGAACTAGTGGAAGAAAGTTTCTCTATCCATCCCCCCAACAAGGAGTCACGGGGTGATGGATAGATTTGGGAAGTGAGTTTATGCTTCATCGACCTTTGCCCTACGGTCTTTGAACTACTTGGCATATTTTACAAGACTGCAGAGAGATCTGATCAAGGAGCTGTCAGATACTCTCTCCGGAGCTGATTCTGAAGAAGTACTGGATTCAGTTACCTCTCAGTTAGCTATCCTGACATCCATTTTCAATTCGTCCATGAGGCTCATTTCTCATGTTGCTGATTGAACCACAAGAGTGGCGTGTTTAGGCATTTCCATAAGAAGGCATGCCTGGATGCACTTGTGCAATTTTTTTGGAGACCTTCAAGTCTTGTTTGTCAATGCATCCTTTGACGGCTCTTCCCTTTTTGACCCAACTGTTAGAGACACTTTAACCAGGTGTGAGAAGTATGGGAAAACCCTTTCTGGCATAGGAGTATGTTTTTCCACTCCTCAGAGGTCCTTCTGTAGGAATTAATGAGGCTCAGGCAAAATGTGGTTCAGGAAGTCCCAGAGGTCTTCCCAGACAGACTATCCCTGGTGAAGTTTCCCCCAGAGGCGGGGGGGACAATAATGAAAGACACCACTGTCATGGCAGAAGTGGCTCGCAACATCAGGGTTTCCGACATTCCTTCTTTGGGAAACCCTTCCAGCACTCCTGAATGAAGGCCTGATTGACCATCTCTGGGGGAAATCGGGAGTTGCTTATCCCTGTACCTAAAAGCCGCTCAAGAAATCACCTCTGATACTTGGGTACAGAGAATCATTTCCAGAGGCTATTTATTTCATTTTTGCTTTCTCCTCCCAGTTCAAAGAGATTCCCTGATGTTCCAGACAGTCAGAGGGAACAGGCGGTTATTCAAATTCAAAAGCTGCTAGAAAAATGAGTCATCCAAGAAGTCCTACCTGACCAAATAGGATCCAGATTTTACTCAAGATTCTTTTAAGTGCCAAAAAAGACAGGAGACTGGAGACCAGTTTTGGATCTCAGCGAACTGAACAAATCTGTTTGAAAAAACTAATTCCGGATTATCACAGTTCAGTACATCCTTCTGTTTTTAGGAAAGGATGCTCTGTAGATCTTCAGGATGCGTACTACCACATAAAAATTGACAAATGTGCCAGAAGATTCTTTTGCTTCCATCTAGGAGCCAGTCATTACTAATTCAGAGTTCTGCCCTTTGGTCTCACCAGAGCCCTTAGGGTGTTCACCAAATTCATGGCAGTAGTAGCAGCTTATTTAAGACTGCAAGTATTCTGGGTGTTTCTGTACTTAGACGACTGGCTGATTTCTGATACTACCAGGCAAGTATTACTAAGAGCAGAACAAAAAGTTCTACAATTACACAATCATCTAGACATCAGAATCAACTTCGACAAATCCTCGCTGGAACCAACACAAAATCTAACTTTTATATGAGTGTTGTTAGACACAAGAGCCTCTATTGCCTCACTACCCCAGTCTCGATTAGAAACTATCCAAACTCAAGTCCATACACTATTACAAAGAATCAGAGTCCCAACACGAGTAGTTCCTCGAGCATTAGCATCAATGGCAGCCGCCATAACTTTTGTTCCCCTAGCCAGGTTTCACACAAGAATTTTACAATGGCTACTTGCTGTACAATGGTTCATCCTTCAGCATCCCTTGTCAATGCCAGTATTGCTCACCAACGCATGCAAAAGAGATCTCATATTGTGGATTTATTCAAATCAAGTCCTACAAGGGTGCTCATTCATTCCCCCTCAACCAAAGACCACAGTGACCACGGACAATTCCCAGCTTGGGGGAGGGGGGGCATTGCCAGGGAAAGACAGCCCAAGGCACTTGATCTCCATCAGAGGCCAATATGCACATAAATGTTCTAGAGATAAGAGCAGTGCTATTAGCTTTGCGAGTATCTCAAGACTCTCTGCCTCTAGGGACGATTGTGATTCAGACAGACAGCATGTCAGTGGTCTGGTACATCAACAAATGGGGGAATCAGTTCTTGTCCCTTATGCTGATAAGCCCTCAGAGTACGTCAGTGGGCGAGCTTATCCAACCACATTCAGATCGCAATGCATATTCCACAGAAGTCTGATGTGATAGCAGAGAAACAGACCAGGTGCATCCTTCTACCTCATGAGTGGTCCCTCAAACCAAAAGTGTCAGAAAGGGTTTTCTGAGCATGGGGCCAACCTTGTTGTGATCTCTTTGCCTCCCCTCTGAACAACAAATGCAGCAGCTACTTTGCCTCATCCCCCTCTGAGAGGGAATTACCAAGGGACAGTCTTCTTCACAATTTGCCACCCGGTCTCCTTTATGCCTTTTCTCCGCCCCCACTAATTCCTAAGTTTCTACAGAAAGCAGCGAAGTTGAAGAGCAAAGTCATCCTCATTTCACCCTTTTGACCTCAGCAAATTTGGTTTCGTTTCCCTTCCTATGGCCTCATCTGGTACAAAGACCATGGAATTTGGATCCTATTCCGGACCTTCTGTCATACCCACCAGGCACCACTCACCCAGACATTACAACTTTCAAGCTGACAGCTTGGTATCTCCAATTCCATTAGTGGCCAGGTATGATATGCTGTCTTCCTCAGTTAAACGCATACTTTTGTCATCTCATAAACCATCTACTTGCAAACATTACATGTGTAAATGGAAAAGATTTATTCATTAGGCCTCCCTACATCACACTGATCCCTTTTCAGGACCAGTCCATGAAATTCTTCACTTCCTAGCTTCTATTTTCAATGATGGTGCTTCCACTTCTACGATTAAAGTCCAATGGCTGCCATCTCTAATTTTCACAATGGCTTCTATGGATCATCAGCTGCCTCACATAGACTTTGTAAAGCCTTTTTAAATGGTGCTCTCCTCTTAAAGCCTCCTTACAAGGACCTTTCTCCTCCTTGAGACCTTACCTTGATACTGCAAGTTCTGACACCACCCTCTTTCAAGCTGGCCCCTAGATGTGATCTAAAACTTCTATCCTAGAAAACTACCCTTTTAGTAGCCATTACCTCAGCTAGAATTTCAGAAATTCAGGAACTTTCATCTAGACCATCATATTTGATTTTTCACAACGATAGAGTTTCTCTCAGAACCAACCCATTCTTTCTACCTAAGGTTGTGTTGGAAACCAACATTAATCAATGCAGTAACCTTCCTGCGTTTTCTCCCAATTTTTCTAACAAGGGGGAGTACTCATTACATCTGTTAGATGTTCACAGACAACTAAGATTCTACCTTGACAGGACCAAGGACATCAGGAAGTCTGATCAGCTGTTTGTTTCATTTTTACGTATCAAATTGGGACAACCTGTAAAGAAAGTAACCTTGGCTAAGTGGATTTTGGGCTGTATTTCTTTCGTTTACAGAACAAGGGGTGTCACAACAGGAAATATTGTCAGCCTAGCTATCTGGAGTTTTGTAAATAATCATATATCATTTGTGAATATTAACATGATTTATATAGAAGTATAACAAAAGGGAGATACTGCCAGCACAGCTGTCTGAAATTTTGTAAATGGTTATGTGTCATTTGTGAATATCAACATGACTCCTATGCTTGTGTTACAAATGTATTAGAACTGTATGACATATAAGATGGTTTGTACAGATGTGTGCTGAAGAGACATGGTGTAGAGTACAGTACAGTTTGTACTAGATAAAAAATGACCGGGAATCATAATGTTTTAAGAAGCCATTGAAATGTTTTTGAATTTTATTTCAGAGTCTAACAGACAACTGTGCTAAATGTAGAGTATGTTATGATTTTTGATGTGTACTTTATGTTATTTTGCTTTTTACAGAGATTTGACATTGTTATGCATTTATGTACTGTTTAGAATATAATAATTTTTAGCTACAAATTTGGGTAAAAGAGTAGATGCGGGAAGCAAACAGGATATTAGTTCTGAGAAACAAACACTGGATATACTGAAAAAAAGATGGTATTTATCTTTAAATAGTTACATTTGACAGTTATTTAATGTCTGCTCAGCAATAATGTTTATTATAATGTTTGTTTTTTGAATAATGTTTTTTTATAGGTTTTTAGTATTGCCATGTAACATTTATTCAATGTGCTTGCTTTAAATAGCAATGAATACAAGTTTATTGTTATATGCTAGAAATCGCTAACCATGACAATGGTTGCCTTAAGTGAATGATTGATTGATTCAGTCATTTTGAATTCTGATCAACTAAATGTATTAGTAAAAGAACTTCTTTTATTCCTGCTACAGTTAGTAATTTCATTGACATTATTCTTGATTTAAAAATGTTCTGTGCTGAAATTAACATTTTTGACAGATAATGTTCGAACAAATATGTTTAACAGACCTAGCACTTATGTTCCAGTTCTACATACAGAAATAGAAGCATTCTTGAGGTCATGTGAACATGATCTGTTTAAGAACAGTGGTAACGCTCCAGGTAAGAAAAATAAATTCTATGATGTTTCTGCTAAGGGACATAGGGCGCTGAAAGATTTATAAACGAATAATGAAATTACCATCTGCCTCACAGATAAAGGCAAAGCGATAGTGGTTGTTAACCAAAATGACGTTTTAAAAGCCATGTATACACTATTATCTGATTCATCCATTTATCAATATATAATACCCTCAGACGTTAAAAGGATTTTTAGTGAGATTCATAGTGAATTATATGATAGCCCAGCATGTAGACATGTTAGTAAGGAGTTGTCTGATTATTTTTGAATGAAATGCCAGTTCTACCTGTAATTAAAGGGCTGCCTAAAATACATAAATCTTTACAGAACCCTCCATATAGACCGATTGTGTCTGGTAGTGGATGGCTTACTGAGTCAATCTCGCTTTACTTAGAGAAGACCTTACATCCAGTATTCTTGAAGGTTTCAACAATTTTGACAGACACCAAAAGTTTTTTAACATCTTTATATCATACTGCATTTAGAACATTTTTTGTAACCAGAATGAGTCTTCTCTTTGTCAGCCATCTTTAAGAGAAGCTAGCGATGTCAACACCCACACACAAACAGACATACACACTTTGAAAAGGAAACCAGAAAAAGTCAACAGGACAATGGTAAACAGAAGACTTGACAAGTAGTAAGAGGGGAGGGTAAGGGATACCAGCAATGGTATGAAAGAGCTACATAACAGCAGTCAGAAGGGGAGAGGGAGTTAGAACAAGAACAAAATTCTGCCTAAAAAAATAGCTGAAAGCTTTGAAAAGATGTGCTAGATGAAGAACAATGTTTTAAACAATTTTAGAAGGCAAAGGAATAAATTCTAAATATTTGACTTAACTGTTACGCTCGAGAGCAAGATGGAGAAACCATGTCTAAAGCTGAAAACAGCAAACAAGATCTGAGGTAATTTCCCTAAGCATTATGAATAACAGATGTGCCCGAGTAGTTTTGGAGTCCACAAGCTATAAGAAACTCATAGATGACGACAGATGAAGATTGAGAATTTCAGATCAAATGGCAGTTTAATAGGCCTTGCTTCATTAAATATATTAAAAATAATAGCAATACTATATAAAGTTAGTAACTGTGTCTGTGTGACAGCTCTAGCAAATAATTATAAAAGCGTTTCAGTTAAAAACAATGTATTTAAAAACACTACAACAGACCCCCTATCAAAATGTTCCAGACAAGCTATTTCAGATATCTTCACAGAACACATATGCCTTCAACTTCTAAGCAATACCCAGTAGGTTGACCTTTAAAATATGTAAGCTCTGCCAAAAGTGCTAAGAAATAGCCTGCATACTTAGTAATTTGCTAATTGTATGTATACATTTAATACTTAGAGTAATTTATAAAGTAAGCAGAATATTGTAAAAAAATTATAGCTGTAATATGCTGCATCACCTTTTATTTATCTGCACTCAAATGCATAGGGGATTGTTTTTTACACAATGTAAAATTAATCTTTTATAGTAGAATGCAACAAAACATTAGTTTCATCATGCAATTAAAAAAGGGCTTGACAGAGTTAAAAATGATTATAAGTTATTGTATAATAAATTACCAAAACATAAAATGTCTATGTTACTAGTAAGCTGTTTCAGAAGCCTAGGCAGAGGGTGCATAATAAATATGTACTGCTCATTTTTATAATTGCTACCCAAACAAGCAATACAGGTAACATGATAAAGGAACATATACACCCATGTCTAACAAAAAAAGGCAGGCTTGTCTGTCAAATTAATAAAATACACTAAAATTGTATATATCCATATTAAGCTTGCATCACAAGACAGTTAATGTTTTCCTGTTATGGCAGTGTTGTGCATTAATTCTTCAAAGCCGATATTAAACATTGATAGCACCTGCCATTATGCACCTCATGTTCTGAATGTTCATGTGTCTAATTAAATACTTTAATTTAACATGCAGTACAATAAAAAACACTCCACAGTAATTTGTTTTAATGTAAGAAGACACTATCCTGAGGTATATATCAAATGTGAAGAAAGAAATGTTACTGATTGTCACTAAAAGTAAGCTAAAATTCCATATACAAGTATTTCTTAAACCTGCCAAAGAGATTTACATAGTAGTTTATATGTTATGATCAAAGGGTGGTGCATTATAATCAAAACAACAAAAGAGAAGTTGCTATCAAGCACTGATATCCCTTATTGTGAACATTTTCTTAATGCTATTTATAATGTATGTTGCCTTTCTATGCATATTAATCAGATTGTGCAGTATGTGCTACAAAAATAAATACTAGTAATGACACAGCCATAAAAAATAATTTAACAAAACAGCATTGCATCATGGGTATGTTTCATTTTCCTAGTTGACAGTTTCTATGCAGAATTTTTTATTATAAGTATTAGTATTATTTGGGTTTACAACTGTGTTTGTTAGTAAAGCAGCAATTGTTCAGTAAAAAATATAAAAATAGCAGTCTACTCAACAAATATTATGGGCAAGTAAATAAAAAGATTTATTTGCACTTTTAAATCAGTTCTAAAAGTCTAACTGAACACACATAACTGGAAATTAGTCCCCTGACTTTACTAATTAGATATCCACCATAATCATGCTTAAATATTTGCTAAGAATAATGACAGATAATCATCAGCTTCAGATAAGCTACTTTAAACTGCTCAAGTATAGAGAGATCAATGTCCAGAGGGCTGAGAAAAAAAAGACATGGATTTTTTTTATTTTTCCAGCATCGGAAATTCCTGTCAATATTTTTGTTCCTGAGATATGCAACAAGCCTGTAGCTCTGGGGGGAGAGGGAGCTGTTTACTTGCCTGAGGGATGTACCCCTCATCTATGTTTTACTGTTGCTTGAGAGGTTTTGCCAATTAATTGACCTTCATTTCATGACAGTCTCAAAAAAATTGGTTTTAACAAGCCATCATTCTACTGTTTGCTGTAAGATCATGCATGTGTTTAAGGCCTTCATTTCCCGAAAAAAAAAAAAAAAAAAACACCTGACTGGTTGTGGCAGTGACTGTCCTGCACAACACCCTGTTTAAAACTATCTGTTACCTAATTGTTTCACTGAATAGTGTGCTGTGTGTCTCCCTGCAGTTAGTTCCTCACCCACCCTCCCTGTTCTTGTCTTGGTGTTAGTGTTGGTGGCTCTGGAATTGCCCACCCCTCCTGTAAGTCTGTATTTGAACACTCCTCCTGGGTCCATCTCATTTGCTCACTTAACCGAGTACAGTGAGATCATATTCTGAGTCTAGTGTTCAATCTACTTAATAGAGAGAGAAGATTTGAGAAGGCCAACCCACTCAGGTTCTTCCTTCCTCTCTCCTTGCACTTTACGAACAAAAAAAAAAACACTTTATTCATCTACTTTTACTGTATTTGTGTTTCCTCCTACTTTATTTTGCTTTTGCCTCTTCTTAAAAGTACTCAATTTTATTTATTCTGCTGCATTTATTACTGCTTGATAGTAGCCTGATTAAATTGTAACTGTTATTCTAAGTCTTTTGGTTTAAGCAGTTGGGCTTCATACCAGTTTTTTTACATTAAGAAGGTTTGTGGTCTGCACTGTTGTGGCAGGACAGGTAGCTTACATCCTTCTAAGCTGGGAATTGCTGATTGAAGGCTCAGTGTCTGCTATTCTAAAAGTGTATTAGTTCTGGTTTAAGAACTTGGGCTTCAGGCCAGTTATTCTACATTAAAAAGGTTTGTGGTCTGCACTCTTGTGGGAGGAGAGGCTGGATTCTGCCCTTCAGAGCTGGGAATTTCTGGTCAAGGGCCTATTGTGCCTGCTTATTTGAACTGTTTCTTTCTGAAATCGGTGCACCTTGACCAGATTCAAGCCTGCTGAAAGCTAGCTTTGTTTGTATAACTTGAGCACTGATCCAGGCCATCTTTTTTGGAGAAGGTTCCCCTGCACCTTAGTGGCAGGAGTGTGCAGTTAGAACTTGTCTGATTGAAGACTGCTGGAACAGGACTCCGTTTTGAGCTTTTTTCTGGTTAACTGGGTAACTTGTTTAAATCTGTTTGGTTGTTATCTATTGTTTTATATATATATAAAAAATGCACTTTATTCATCTGCTTTTACTGTATTTGTGTTTCTTCCTACTTTATTACTAGGGGCATTGACTACAAGTCTGATCTGAGATATATAACAATAAGTATCTTTTTCTGTACATTTAAAGTGTTTTTTTTATTGTATCTGCTTTATTTTCTGAAAAAAAAATAAAATATATATATATATATATATATATATATATATATATATATATATATACTTGTTTCCCACCTTACTACGTTATTATAGTCCAGTTTTCAGGTTAGTACTGAATTCATAGGTTCATAGGTACTAGGCTATCGGCCCAAGGGCCTACGTAAGCCTAGCCAACAAGGTTCCCTGGCTTACGCCACCCAAGAAAGTTATTTTCCTGTGCCACTGTCGAGCAGAGACACAGAAGTGATCCATGGGGTGTATTTCCTATTTCCCATCCACAAATCAAGATTTTTCTTGAAGAGTGCTAATGAAGAACTTTGCGTGGCATAGATGGGTAGCCTGTTCCAGAGTATAGGAAGTTTCTGGGACAGGACTCTATCCCTTCAGCATGTCCTGTTTATTGTGGTGACAAGGTTTAGGTCCCTAGAGCATGTAGCTTGGAGGGATTGGGATTTCTTTAAGTGTAGCATGTCCAACAACTCTGGGTTTGACATAGCTTTATATGTTAGGCAGAGATCACCTCGGAGTAGGCGATATGCTACAGAGTAAAGCTGGAGTTTTTTGAGGAGGTCAGTGTAGGGCATTTGTTTGAGGCCAGTAATCCTCTTTGTGAGGTACTTATGTGGCCTTTCCAGCTGCTGCAGATGTCTTGTGAGGTATATTCCAAAAGGGGCGTTGTACTCTATAATGGGTCTGAGTGTTGAGTAGAGGGGAACAATGACCTCTTTTTTCCTGGATGAGAACCCTTTTATGATGAGGTGTGCCACGTAGAAGGGCTTCCTGACTACTGTGGCAATGTGACTATCAAAGGAGAGAATACTGTCCACCGGGGTACCAAGGTCTCTTATCACACATTCGGTGTTAAGTAGATTGCTGCCTAAGTGGTAGTTCATGGGTACAGAGTTTTTACCAAAGAGGATGACACTGCACTTTTTGGCATTGAGCTTGAGGCCATGGCTCTGACACCAGGCATCTGTCTCAGCGAAGTCCTTCTGTAGGATGTCTACATCATTTGGGGGACTTGACTATGGCTCCTAGTTTGCAGTCATCTGCAAACTTTGTTAGCCAGAGGCCTTCTGTGTTAGCCTGTACTTCAGAGAAGTAGATACCAAACAGGAGAGGTCCCAGGACTGAACCCTGTGGTACTCCACTTGTCAATGCTTTGAGGTCAGATTTGGAGTCTGCAACTTTTACAGTGTGGGTTCTGTCAGTGAGCCAGTTGGCAACCCATCTTGTGACATAGGGATTTATACCTAGTTTAGTGAGTTTAGGTATAATTCCAGAATGGAGGATGGTGTCAAAAGCCTTGGTGAGGTCAAGATAGGCTGTGTGAACCACCTAACCCTTCAGGGCTGTCTTACAATTCTCTGTGTTTGCCCATTCCTTACTTGAATAGAAGGAAGTTTCTCTGTTCACCTGTGAGGGAGGAGAGCTTTGATCAGCCTATCTGTCCCTGGAGGAGTGGTATCAGCCCAGAAATTAGTAGTTTATTGGCCATTTTGGCCTAATTTCTATCACTTTCATTTCCCTGCTATAAAAAATGCATTTGCCTGGTTTTGCACACCGGGCAGCGCCGGTTAGCTAGGGTATAACTATTTCCGGCTCCACAAAGTCTCCTTTTCAAATTTTCCCTTGGAACTAGAAAAACGTTCAACTTAAGCACTCAAACCATTCATTTTTCAGCCTGGCACTTGCTCAAAATTCATAGAAAGCACTTATAAACCCTAGCACTAGACCCCACTATACTGTACAGAAGGACAAGGCTTTCTGTTCGACCTTACCAGCCAATCAGTAAAACAGTTCACTGTACCTATCAAGGCATGTCCAAAGGGCAGTTTCAGGTGTACTCTCCAGTCCAACTGGTGAATCTGGACATTTTGAGGCAATGTTATAACTGCCTCATGTACACAGACAACCCTCTCCTCCTACTACCAAACACTAATACATGCGATAGATGCAATTATACAGCCAAACTGGAGGCTAAGCTCTCTCAACGCAAGACTGGATCAGATGGTCAAGAGGAAAAGGGAAATGCTTGCATCACACCACTAGTCTCACACAGACCCATTAAACCAGCACTGGCAAAAAACACACATAAATACAGGAAAACATACTCGGAGGCTCTAAATAAAAATCCGCAAAAGCAACAGAGACCTCCAAAGCAGACATCCAAGTAACCTCCATCCCCCAACACAAATCACGAAACACATACTTCACAAAACCAGTGTGCCATGCAATCACAGCCCTTAAGGCAAAATAACATACCCAACACACTAGTAATAGGTGAGTCTATAGTCAGGCACACTGACGTCCCACTCACTAGGCTGAACAAGGAGAAGGTTACTGTTAGCTGCCTGTCGGGTGCCAGGATCTGCCACATAACACAAGCACTTAGGTCACTTCAGAACAAGTACAAATATGACTTTGTGATTGTCCATGTTGGTGTGAAGACCTAAACCATACCTCCCTGGATTACATGAAAAGAGACATGGAAGAGCTCTCTGATCATGTAGTCCAGGCCGGTATGACTCTGACCCTGAGTAGCATCCTGCCTTCATCAAGAATGATACCACGGTATAAAGAAAAAGTATCAATTTCAACAACTGGCTATGTTTCTGGTGTCATTCAAAGGGGTCTGTCTGCCTGGGATGACATGCTGGACAAGCCACGCTGCTTTGCTAGAGAAGGCTTGCACCTGTCACCCTTAGGCTTTTGAATACTGTCCAAGGCTCTTGAAAGCCCCATAGTGCCTTTTGTAGGCAAGGCTCAAAAGACAAACTCACCGCCATAAATAGCACAAGTAACAAAAAACTGAGGGTAATGCTACTCAATGCCAGAAGTCTAAACCTCAAAATGCATGCACTCGAGGCACTCCTCAGTATGGAGAAAATTGATATATGTGCAGTAACAGAAACCTGGTTTAAGGCTCCAGAGAGCACCCCAGCACTACCAGGCTACAACTCATACCATACATTTCGGCCACAGAATCTGGACTGAAATACAAAAGACAGAGGCGTATCCATATTCATCAAGGATACCCACACCTCAGGTTAGTGGCACAGCACGATGCTTCAGAGATCATCCACGTGCAACTAACAATGGGCAAAACTGCAATTCAAATTGCAGCTTGCTACAGATCACCCACCATGTCCCAGGACCCCCATTCTGCATTTCTGGAAACACTGAGAAACATAAAGGTCCTAACAAACACCCTAATATTGGGTGATTTTAATTACCCAAACATTAACTGGGAGAACTACTCAAGTACTAACTCCCTTGCCCAAAATTTCCTAGAATTTATAAATTCAAATGCCTTGGATCAACTGGTCAACATTCCCACCAGAGGGGACAACATATTGGACCTGGTCATCACCAACATGGGCGACTGGTGTTCCACACCAGAGGTCAACCCTCGCTGGTTAGATCTGACCATAAACAAATCACTCTGGATATTCACATTCCACCCCCACCCTCGGTCAAGGAAACCACTGTGAAAAACTTTTCAAAAGCAAACTTCACATTACTTAAGACTAAGGTGGAAAGTTTCAAAGTCCCCATGCTAAAGGATAACGCTGTCCAAGCTGCAAAATCCTTTACTAATGCATTCTATGGGCACCTATAAGAATGCATGGATCATGCTATCCCAAGCAAAACCAAGACTCACTCCTCCAAGAAAAGGAAACCAGTCTGGTGGACCCCTGCCATAAACAAGCTATACAACAGAAGGAGGAAACTAGTACAGAAAAGAGCAAAATCCCAAGAAGGGAAGACATCCCTCATCAGTATCAGCAAGAAACTACGATCCCTCATAAAATCATCTAAGGCTAGCTTTGAAAGAAAAATTGCCAAGGACTCCAAAGATAACCACAAGGCATTCTTTAGCTATGTGAAGAATTTAAGTGGCAATGCTCAGAGCTGCTCAGAGTTAGCTCAGAATGGCACAAAATACACTGAACCGACCGATATCGCCAACATCCTGGCAGACAGGTTCAGTGCAAACTTCACCCCCCTCACCCCCAAAAAGGCCCATAACCATACCAGAAGAATGTAGAGCCCCTGAAACCACAGACACTCAGGTTAAAACAGCCCTCTCCAAAGCCAAAAACACAGCATCAATGGGACCAGATGGTATCCCAGGCTGCGTTCTACATGAGTTCAAAGATGAGCTAACCGCTCACCTAAACAAACTGTTCAAACTCAGTCTCTCCACAGGCTACGTACCCATAGAGTGACACACAGCAACAGTTATTCCACTTCACAAAGATGGAGCCACAACAGACCCCGGGAACTATTGCCCTATAAGCCTGACTAGATTGGTCTGCAAGGCTATGGAGTGCATCATCATGGAACTCATTAACAGAGACATTGGGAACCTCTAAACACTGGACCCTACCCAGTTCAGTTTTGTTAAGGGCAGATCATGCCTCCTAAACCTGGTGGACTTCTTTGAGACAGTTACCAAGGCTATAGACGAGGGAAAAGTGGTACACACAGCCTACCTAGACCTCGCAAAGGCCTTCATCACCATTCCCCATTCTGGTATTATAGACAAGCTCACCAGCCTGAACATAAACCCCTATGTCACAAGATGGGTTGCCAATTAGCTCATGGACAGAACCCACATGGTGAGAGTTGTAGGAGCTAGGTCCGACTCTAAAATGGTTACAAGTGGCATTCCCCAGGGCTCAGTCCTAGGACCCCTCCTGTTTGGCACATACTTCTCAGAGGTACAGGCAAGCACAGGAGGACTATGGCTGACCAAGTTCGCAGACAACTGCAAACTAGGGGCTATAACTGACTCTCTGGCTGACACAGGCATCCTCCAAAAGGGTCTCACTGAGATGAATACCTCGAGTCAAAATCATAGCCTCAAGCTAAATGCCAAAAAGTGCATAGTTATCCCCTTTGGAAAAAACAAAGTACCCACAAACTACCACATAGGTGGTAGTCCCCTAAATACAGAAGATGTAATAAGGGATCTGGGGACCTAAGTAGATAGTAATCTTGCCTTTGATAATCACATTGCCAAAGCGGTTAGAAAATCCTTCTATGTGGCCCACCTAATCACAAAAGGGTTTGCATCCAGATCAAAAGAGGTCATTGTGCCCCTGTACTCATCACTCATCAGACCCATCATAGAGTACAATGCCCCATTTTGGATGTACCTTACAAGACATCTGCAACAGCTAAAAGGACCACAGAAGTACCTCACCAAGAGGATCACTGGCCTCAAACAGATGCCCTATGCAGCTCGACTGAAGAAACTTAAGCTGTACTCGGTTGCATACCACCTACTCAGAGGTGATCTCTGCCTGACATACAAGGCCATGTCCAACCCAGAATTGATGGACATGCTCCACCTAAAGAAAACCATATCCCCTCAAGCCACATGCCCTAGGGATCTAAACCTCACCACAACAATAAACAGGACGTGCTGGAAGGATAGATTCCTGTCCCAGAGACTTCCCATGCTTTGGAACAAGATTCCAATCTACATTAGGCAGAGCTTCTCACTAACACTCTTCAAGAAAAACCTTGACGAGTGGATGGGAAACAGAAAGTTTACCCCGGGGATCACTTCAGTGGCTCTGCTGGACAGAGGCACAGGGAACTAATCTAAGGGGGCGGCGAAAGCCAACACATTATGGCTAGGCTTATAAATGCCTTAGGGCAGATAGCCTAGTACCTACCTATGAACCTACCTATGAACCTATGTGGCTTGATTAGGAAAGAAATACTAATAAACACAATCCCTGTTTATGCATACAAAGGCATTGTGGCCTGCATTTGCTAAGTATGCAATGTCCCAGTATGAAAAAGGGGCTATTAAATTCTGTATAACACCTACTATGTCCTTGTTAAATGTAAAACAAAATAACTGTTGCTGATATCATTCAAATAGTCCAGTTTAAGGCAACTTCAACAAACTTAATTCCAAACAGCCTAAATCCCTGTTGTTAGTAACAATTGATTTCATCATGTACATAAAAGTGTGTTGCCCTATCATTGCATATCCGTATATCCCTTCAAATAAATTGGCAAATAACCTGTGCATTGTAACAGTTAAAACAGCAACCATCAAGACATAGACTTAATAAATGGCTTAGTGGTCATCTGCAAAGGAGTGTTTTTTCTGGATCTGCATTCCCAGGTGGTCACAGACTGATAAGCACAGAGTTTTACTTGTTACTTGCATGATTACTTCCTTGTACTATTAGATGTGACATGATGTCAGCCTTTAGATCCAGCACCTTTCAATGTTAAGCATAAAAAAATGTTCCTAAACTCAGACATGCAAAAAAGTATTCTTTTGCAAATCTTATATTTCATAAAGTTCCAACACACTAAAAGATGAGATTTTTTTTTCTCTGTCAGCCCACCTGAACATAAAAACCTGACTTGGTCTCCACATTTGCTTCAAATTTAGCAACTACATAAAGCTGTGCAGCCAAATCAAGAGCCTTGTGTCCTCACAGCATTATAACAGTTCTGCTTGTCTTAATTAGAGACTTAAGAAATGTATTCAGTTATATCAGTTATTACAATAATATGTCCATCACACAGTAATAAGCAATTTATTATTTAAATAACTGACATTAATATGTCTTTTAAAGTTAAAAAAAGACATAAAGGTAGGAATAATTGTAGTGGAAATGTACTTTCAAATCCCATCAGAACTTAAAAAGTAATTTTATAATACATTTGAGTGGTCAAAGTTGCATGTCCTGTGACACTGGATAAGTTGGTACAGCTAGATTATCAAAGACTGTATTGTGTACTCATTATTGCTTGCAGTTTTATAACATCAGAGTGATTTCTTTATTGCAATTGCAGTCATATTATTTTGTTATATGTCTGTCTCTGCTTCAGATAGAAAGGCTAGAAAGCCTCTATTTCTGATAGCACAAATTCCAAGACCAAGGACTATTAGATATAGAGAAAATAATGTGCAATAACACTTGATGTTTTAATGCATCCATTCTAGAACCACCAAATGCATCTTTTATATAAGGCAGTTTGTTTAAGATTACCTCTAAGTAATGTTTATTTGTTGTTTGCATTGTAGATCTGATATGTGGATTTTCTAATTTATTTAAAAATTGTATGTGCTTACATATGCGCTCTCTAACTTGCCTTAAATGCAAAGTCAGTGTTTCTGCAAGGCCAAATGTGTCATTGTATATTGTTTTACTAAAAATGTACTTCTAGACTGTTATCACACATGTGTTAGTTTAGATAACGCTTACCCAAGACAAAATGCTTAAAACATTAAAACCATTTGATGTAAAAAAATAAAATGTTCATCATTTCTTAAAAAGACTATAAATAGCCATTTAAAATTATGTCACATCTTTGTAATAATCAAAAAATCTTAAAATAACATAAGCCCAGTTTGTTACAATTGGTCATAAAATGTCAAAGGTTAAGACTGCTAGTTAAGTGTTCTTTCAAACTCACAGTATGACACTTCTGAAATGATGCTTCTTTATTTGAAAATAAAAAAATAATAAAATTGGTGTTGGTTATTAGAGAATTAAACTGTCATCTTCTTTTCTTATAATGTCAGAGTGTTATTTCCTAATAGTAGCATTTCCCTGACAATCTCTTGCAAAAATTTAACCATTTTCCTCCCAATCTCATATAGCTTAAGTATCTGCCACATTTAGTTATGCCGTACATTGTCAAGAGCTTTCATTATGTAACAACCTACAACTCTAGCTTCCAATCTCCTGTTTTTTATATTATCAGTACTAAATTACAAACATTTAATTTACATCCTTACACTGACCCCATACATTCTCTTGTGAAATATATATCCCACAGCTATTTCACATCTTTTTTTTTTTTTTTGCAATATTTTCTTTATTATATTATAATCTGCATTACACAATAAGGAACATTTAAATAGCTTGACAACTGCTTCAGAGAATATCATTACTATGAAGGCAACTTGCTGAAACCACTATGAACAACAGATGAGTCTTCACTTTTCCCCAGTGTGTTGCACCATCAGATTAGGCATATTTAAGTCTGAGGTTATGGGGGTTTACCCCCCACATGGGAGGTGCAGAGGAAGGCAGCCCTCCTACAAAAAAAAAAAAAAAAAAAAAACTTTAAAATTCACTGAAAATAGTTTCAGTGAGTTGACTTTGGCGTGTTAACATTCACTGAAACTACAGTCAGTCTAACAGCATGACCCAACACAGTATTATTAGATACTAATTTTTCAAAAAAACTCTTTCTTCTGTAAAAATATAAGTATTCCTCTATTAATTTCCTCATCTTTTAAGTCTTTTTAAGAATTTCTTTAATATCTCCCAAAACACCTTTCTTTCTTCTCCTGCATACCTCTGTAAAATGTGAACATTAATCCATCTTCTCTGGGTATAGATTTTACATTTTTCTCTTTAATTACTGTGATCATTTCACCCAATCACAGGTCTCTGTTTAACATCTCTCTTTATATATTTTTTTCATTCCTAACATTGCACTTTATTTTTGCTTATTTTACATTTTTTCACATACTCAAGTAACAGTTTTCATTATTCCTTACCTCTCTTAATTTACTTTATTCTATCTTCAGACTTCTACTTAAAACAGTGCACCCCCCTCTTTTTCCTTTTAACAAATGCATTTGTTTTTTTTACATGTTTCCAACCTCATCTTGCTTTACTCATAAATGTTTTTCTCTCTTATAGGCAATTATTTATTTATTGATATTTGATTATTGGGAAAGTCTGACTGGGTAGAAGTTCATTTTCAGTGGAGGTCTAGGGAGAAAATCTCCAAAGTATTACAAAAATTAAGAACAATAATTTTATGGTCTTTAAAAATAATACAAAAAATGAAAATGCACTTTAAATAATTATACCAAATTAGACATAATATGAAAACACTGGTTAAGAACAGATACAAGTTGTATGACAATGATTTAATAGTTAGAGAAATTTTAGCCAGTTTATAAAGAAATTAAAGGTAAGTTAGTATAATGCAAACAGGAAAAGCAATATGACACGAGAGAAAAGCAGGCTTATGGTATATTTAGAGAGAAAGCCAGGGAAGATACATTTATAAAAGTAAGGCGGTGAGCGAAGAAGGGAGAGTAAGGAGATGTAAGGTAAGAATAAGTATTTGTTCATATTTAGAGATACAGTCCTGGTATTGAGCAAGAACAGAGACAGCTGTTGGCTAAGAAGTCTAAATGGAGTCAAGTTTCTTCCACACCTAGTCAATAAGCGTGTTAGCAAGCGGAGTCACCCAGGAGGTTGATAGGCCAGCATCAAAGGATTCTAGGAATACTGATTCCTCTTGGTTAGGGTTATCAGTAGACCAACCACCCCTCTGTTTAAGGATCTCTAGGATGTCTCCAAAGGAGATGTCATCAGATGGTGAAATCAGTATCTTCCATGATGGACTGTTGGGGAGAGTCTAAGTGCCTCCTTTTGCAATTCCTCTTCCTAGGGAAATCTTCAGTTGGATGTTCTGGAGAAGTATCAGAAGATATCAATATTCACTGCTGGGTATCCTGGAGACTTTGGGTTGACTGTTGTGGAAGAGGAGGATGAGACCCAGGATGCAAAGACAAGCAGGTTGGGAAGTTGGATCCGAGAAGTTTGGAAGCACCCTTTCTATTGGAGCAACGAAAACTCTCTTCACTACCTCGAAGGTGGAATGCCTTGGACAGAAAGAAACTGACAGATCTGAGAAGACACACTTCTGGACCATCAGCTCCTTCCAGCCCAAAGGCAAACCACTTCAGGAAGGGGCCTGATAACCTCACAGTCAAATCCATGACCCCAAATTCAGCAGCAAAGCTATGGCTCTGTGAGTCCTCTGGCTCTGACATACTCACAGCTGGTACACTCAGAGATGGTATCAGGGAAAAAGATAAAGCGATTCTCGAATCTGATACAGATGGGTCTGGGATGCTCGGGTCCAATTGCTCTGAAACCATAGGATGAGATGGAGGATAAAGAACTGAAGAGGTTGTGGTGATAAAGGACTCTTGACCTGATGGTGTTGGAGCTGGAAGATCCCCCATTAGAATTTGCTTCAAGAGGAACTTTCTCATCATCTTATCCACATCTTCTTCTATTAGACTTCTGGAGGATCATGAGGATGAAGCAATGGAGGAGGTCCTGGAGTGATGATGCCTTTCTAGGAATGGGGATGGGGGCCAAGAAGTGATCAGATCCAGTGTTGGAGAAGACTGGATCCAATGATCACTCTGCTTCTTAGAATCTGAGGGGGTTGAATCGAATGATTTAACTTTTGGTTCCAAAGCAGCCAGATCCAAAAATTTTGCCTTTGGATCCAAATGGACTAGATTTGAGGGTTTAGACATTTTTGGTGGAGGTGCCACACTCAGAGCCCAGGAGTTCAACTGGCCTGAGGGGCACTTTTTAGAGTCTTTTTTATCCACTCTTTTGGGGGATTGAGACCCAAATGCCATTTCAGATGTAGAAGAAGTAGGCAGTAATCCTTGTAATATGAGCTTATTCCTATGGTCAATAGGAGCTCAGGAATTAAAAGCCCTTCAAATGTCACATGTGTGTGTCAATGGCATTTTATAGCTGCAAGCCTTACATTTCTTAAAACCTGTGGGTTTATTGGCCATCATGTTTCATAAAAAAAATTATAAAGGGTAAGAAAAGATTACCTCTAAAGACAAGAAAGAAGGAAGTTAAAAAAGGAAAGGAAACTGCTAACAATGGTATATAAAATATACACTAAAAAGTGTAAGAAGGGCAGGGAGGTAATTGATAATCTCTAAAGTTACTTACAGAAAAAAATACTAACACTTGAGAGCTAGCAGTGAACACATCTATACATGAAGGCGGCAAATGAGATCTAAAGTAAGGAGGAGATTTATTGCATTATAGGTAAGAGAGAAGCTCGAGAGCTTTCAGTGTTTTACAAGCTAGAAAAAGAGGATGAGTTGGATCCAAGGGCTGGATCCAAACCCAATGGTTGAGGAACAAAATGACAGCATCAGATCATCGATTTTCACATTTTTACACCATTAATGCAATGTAGAAAGCATTGCTTTATTCCTTATACTATTAATAGACATATTATAAAATTAGCAATTTCTTTTCTTTGTAATTTTCTTCACCTCATTGAGCTTTCTTTTTCATGCTTTATCTCCTATAGAAACTTTTCTTTTTTGTTCAATGTTCATTTCACCAGCATCATTTTCTTTTATTTCATTCCCCCTGTTAATATACCATACTTACATCTACTGCAGAACCATTAACTTGCTCAGTATCATACTTTCATAATCCTCTGGGGAAAAAGCATTTTCACCACTTTTTGATATTATTTAATTTCTGACATAATCTGTAATTCACTTTCCTCACTAACTTCAGTATTACATTTCTTCTTCCTCTTTAAGTAAACCAAATATATCAATCTTTTGTGCATTTTGAATATTGCTTACTTCTTTACAGTAAGCTTGCTTTCCCCACGTTGATTACATCTTTTATCACAGCTACTAATAATGTGTTTCATTTCCACAAAAATGAAAGTTAAGTACTTACATTAATGACACATCCATGTTGTTTGATTTTCATCCAGTTCAACACATGGGTTTTCTGAGCTGATCAGATCCGACCTCAGCACTATCTCCGAAGCTTCACAGGTCCAGGGCTCTGATTCTTCCCCTACATATAATTCTCTTCACTCCACCTTAATATCTCCGATTGAGTGTGCCACACCAAACTGACAATTTATAGAAATAATAATCCATTCAAAATTAATTACTAACAAGACTGGACATATCTATGAGAGGATCACAGTGTGATAGCAATGTTCACAGACAGAGTATAAGTAAGATCCATTTGGTCATCAAAAAACAATAGGAGATAATTTGGAAGAGGCCAGGAGGGGGAGAGGTTGAACTGGATGAAAATCAGACAACACAGATCTATTTTTATGGTAAGTTCATAACTTTGATATCCAGTGTTGTCTATTTTCATCCAATTCAACCTGTGGTACAGATTTCTAAGCTATTTATATCTGGGTGGTATCAAAAAAAGAAGTTCCTAAGAATGGTGAAACCAAAGGAAGAATGTGATCTAGATTGTACATACAGTTTACAATGAGACACAAAGGTGTGAACTGTTGACCAGGTTGCAGTAGCCCAAATATCATCAATGGAAACTCTATTCATAAAGGTTGTTGAGGTCCCTATTGCTCCTATAGAATGGGCTTTGGGCTTTGATTGTAGGGATAGGCCCTTTTCACTAAATACAAAGGAAATTTAATCTGATAACCTTCATGACAGAGTAACATTACAAACTGCTTTGCCCACTTTAGATATAGAAAAGGCAATGAACAATTGATCAGATTTCTTGAAGTGTTTTGTTCCATGTAGGTAAAACCTGAGCTGGTGATAAATATCCCACATATGCAGACGATATTCACCTTTGTTTGAGAATTTGGGAAAAAAAACACTGGTAAGTTGACTGTTTGGTTTAAACTTGCTTTGGATGCCACCTTGAGAACAAAGGATGCATTAGTCCTTAAGGAAACTCTGTCTTTGTGGAAAATCAGTAAGGGGGTTTCAAGAATGGGACTGAAAAATTGCCTTCCAAGACAGGAATTTCAAATCTGATGATGAGGCTGGCTCAGAAGGAGGCTGAGTTAATGCCTGGGTCTCTGATTGGGATTCATAGGAGGAAAGTTCCACTCAAAAAACCTTTAGAGACTTTTAGTGATGCTATAGAATTGTCATTCTGGCCTATGTGGATTTTTGAAATTGCAGACATTTACACCTTTACAGTAGAGAAACTGGAACCACTGTTGAAGAAATCAGACAAGAACTCCAGTATGGAAGGGATGGGAGCAGAAAATTGATCTATTCCTTTTCACATAGCCCAGACAGAAATGTTTTTCTATTTGCTATGATAAACCTTTTCGTGGATTGTTTTTGGGTGGCTGAAATGATCTGAATAACTGATGCTGGAAGCCTGACATCTCTGGCCAAAATCAGAACTGGAGAAACCAAGTGGTTAATTTCATGGATTTCTGTTCTGGAGGAAGCAGTCTGGCTGGATGAGTCAAGAGATTTGGATACTGATCCAACATCCATGGAGGATGTACTAATAGAGGCCACAGCAAAGGGAACCATGTTTGTCGTGGCCAGAAAGGAGAAATGAGGATCACTCTGGCCTTGCACTTTCTTGCTTTCTGGATGAATTTGTTCTCTAGGGGCAGCTGGGAAAATGCATAAAGAAGACCCAGGGGGCAATTGCGGACCAAAACATCCCTCTGTAACTGTTCCTGTGGCGGGATCAAGGCAAAGTAACCACTGCACTTGTTGTTCAGGTAGGAATCAAAAAGGTTGCAGCAAGTTTGGCCCAAGCGATGGAAAGTCTGAGCTGCCACTGTTGGATTGACAGACCACTCAAGAGGCATTAAGATAGTTCTGCTCAATTTGTCTGTTATCACAGTGGACACCCACTGGGTGTGCATTGCTATTAGAAATTTGTGTGAAGACATAACCCATTACCAAACTTTCCTGGCTTCCCAATAAAGAGTATATGAATGGGTTCCTCCCTGTTTGATGTACCAGACTACTGCCATCCAGAAATGCATGCAACATTAGGAGGACTGCTCTCATTTCCAATGCATTGATAGGAAGCTTGGCCTCTAGATGTGACCAAGAACCATGTACCATCCTCCCATTGAAATGAACCCCCATCCCAAACCTAGAAGGGAGGTGTTCATGGTTATGATAGTCAAAAGTGAATCCGTGTGAAAAGGATGACCTTCCTTTGCTGACGGATATTTTATCCACCAGTTGATTTGCTCTCTACATATTTGAGTAATACAAATTTTGGTATGTAATGGGTGAATACTTTGAGACCATCACACAGAAAGGGAAATTGGAGTACTCTCATGTAAAACCTGACTAGTGGAACCAGTCAAATTGTGCAGGCCATTAGCAGTTAAAGTTGTAGACTTAACCTTGCTGATGGTGAAGAATGCTGAAGTACCTATGTAGCTGTTAGACACAGTGAGAGTACTCTGGAGTAAGGCAATTTGGCAATTTGTAATGCCAAATCTATGTGGTATCCAGTGAATTTTATTTACTGTGCTGGGTCCAGGTGACTCGGTTAAATTTATCATAATCCCTAGGTTTTGTATTTGGTAGAAGAGAAGTTTGAGATGATATAACAGCAGAAACTTGGAGGTAGCAGTGAGAACCCAGTTGTCGAGATATGAAAAAATTTGGATCCCTAGCAGATGTAGATATGTTGCAACCACTGTCATTATCTTGGTAAACACCCTTGGGGCTGTGGTGAGACCGAAGGACAGAACTTTGAATTGGTAACAACTGTCATTCAGATGAAAATGGAGACATTTCCTGGAATGCTTCTCTACCTTTATATGACAGTATGCATCCTGGAAATCTATGGACCACATCCAATTAACTTTCCTCAGAAGAGACAATACCGAATCGTGACTATCTGGATTTTTTTCTGTTTTACAAACTGATTTAGGTGACTCAGATCTAGAACTGGTCTGAGATCCCCTGTTTTTCTATGGACTAAAAAGAGCCTTGAATAGACTCTAGACTCTAACTGGCCATCTTTTTTTTAGTAGTGTGGAAATTTCTGCTGCTGCAGATTCCCACTAACTTGGCAGAACATTGGGAACTTTCTTTTTTTTTTTTATTGGGGTAAATTATGTTTAGCACCCAGGAATTTGTTGTTATGTTTTGCCAGGCTTGTGAGTGCATGGATGAGTACCTCTTGACTGTCTCCAGAATGCAGCAACCAGGCAACCTCTCAGGAGTGCAGGTAAGGCTTATTGGTGGAGGTCTGACTCTTCAACAGCATCCATTACAGCCATCTCCTCCTCTGCCACAAAAAGGTCTGTCCCCTGGAGTTCTGATTCCTAGAGAAGGTCCTTTTGGGGTGGAAAAATGGATTCCCACTGCCGAGAGAATTACCATCCTGTTGACTCCTGGTTAGTGTGTCTTTTACTGCTGGTCCAGAAAGTGTGGAACCATCAAATGAATGATGTCTTAAAAGCCTTCTACAAAGTCACAAAGGTGCATCCAGGATTTTTGGTGTATAGTAATGCCAGTGCCAGCTATTATCGCTATACCATCAGCTGTGTTAGACAGCAGTTACATGGTAACATTTGATATAGACTGAAGGGTAGTTAGCCAGGAGTTCACTGTATTCTGAACATCTGCAGTCAGGTTACCAGAGACAGACTTGGAGGACTCTTTAGTCAGGTCTCTCTGGAATCATGTTACATGAGCTAAATAGTTTGGTGCTTGGAGAACAAAAGTCGTTGAAGTATATGTCCATTTCCTTAACCGGTCCAACACCCTAGACTCCCTTTCAGTATGGCGGACAGAGGAACTTTCTTCCACTAATTTCTTCTTGGTGGCCACTGCTACCACCATGACATCTACTGGTGGACCTCTGCTCCAATGCTTCCTGTCCATAAGTGCTGCCAAGATCCTATCCGGTTTCATTGGTACTGGTTCCACCACATCAGGGTCTGTCCATGCCCGCTGAGGCATTGGGTCTGTAAGGGGATCAATGGGCGATACTACCCATGATGAAGCTGAGCCAGAACCAAAGGCCTCCAAGAACACAGTCTCATCCGGTTAACGGTTATGTGTGGACCATCCCTGTCATTGTTTCATTAATTTGAGAATCTCACCAAAGGTAATATCTTCTGACAGATCTAGGGGAGCCTTCACTTTCATACAAATCCGTGTCTTTAGTGAAAAGCTCTTTGTATGACTCTATGTACCTCTGTTTATGTGTCTGTTTCTTGTGAATCTGTACTGGTCGATGATCAGATGGGTCAGAATTAGACTGGGAACTCATATAGTGAGTAGTCTCAGAAGCCTGCAGTACCACCTTTCCTTGTTGGACAGCATGAAGGGAAAAAGAACTAGAATCCTCTTAAAGTTTGGGTGGAACTGAGCTAAGTGATAATGCATTTTCTTTTGGCAAAGCCAAAACCCTGTTGAAAGCCTTGAAGGCCAAAGCCACAATTAGCCCTGAAGGAAATATCTTCCTGTCTGAAGAAGAAAGAGGTTCCTCAGAATCAAAGGGTCTCAGTCTCGGGGATGATCTTGGATCTCAGCTGTTGAGGGCTGAAGCCCTGTGAGGGAGAAATGGCTTCAATAACTTCAGAATCAATGCATCTGCTCAAGTCCCGGCACTGATGCTTCAGCTCTGAGACTCTTCCTGATCCGAACCTATCAGAGCCAGAAGAAATAGGGATACAGTCACAGCTGAAGTAGTGCAAACTGTCAGCTCCAACAAAGGTGCAGTGGGCAGGTCAGATCCAGGATAGCCGCATCCGATGGATGGATTGGTACTGGAAAGAACCACAAAAGATAACTTTTAATGAAGAGCCATCATAGAACATGTCTAATGCTTCAGGCTTCAAATGAGATCTGAGAGACTAAGGTGAAGTAAGGGGGCTTATGGGTACAGGAGCAGTCAGAGCCCTGGAACCATGAAGCTTCAGAGATGGTGCCGAGGTTGGAGCCAATCGGATCCAACAATCCATGTGTTGAACCAGGAGAAAATAGGCAACACCAAAAATAACAGTTTACCTTATAGTCTCACTTTTCCCATCCATCATAATTATACAGAGTATATGTTGGAGCTTGTTCATAGATACATACTAGGCTAGCAGCCCTTGTAGGCAACTTTAAGCCTAACCAATTTCCCTTCAAAGGTGAGAATCATACCATGTACTTTGTGTCTGTGAAGTAAACACCTTAACCATTATGCCAATCCTCAACCCCTAACTTGTTTTTGCAAGTTGTCTGTGAATTCTAGCCCTAATGTTATTAATTCACTTGCTCAGAGTCAGACAGTATGTAAGAAAATTTTAAGACTCAAACTCAAATCAAAAATGATAGCCCTTTTACAGCACGTATTTTTAATCCCATACAGCATAATACTTAAAAGAATTAAGAATAAGTAACACGCCTCATTTTATCAAAACTTACCTTCTCCAGGGGGAGGAAAGTGATAGGAAGTGCATAGGACATCCCAGCATTTAGTATAATTGGCTGTGGAAACAGGGTGGTAAAGAACTTTGTGGATAGAGCACTGCAAAACAGAGGAGACAAGGCAGATAAGACCTCTTGCATTTTAATGCAAGTCAACTAATGCCACATACAGAGTAAGAGTAGATCAATAATTAAAGTAAATGAATACCAAACTTAATGAAATTATACAAAGTCATCTGCTGTCTGCTTGTCCCGGTCACAAAATGATGAGATACTGTACCTAGCCATAAGTGGCACATTATTCACTGCCAGAACAACTAGAAGCAACACAAAAAGCCTGTGAGTGATAAAGTCCCATTAACCATTTATGTGGCTTTCAAACAGTATTAGAACTTCCCCATAACTGTTTACTACTTGATGTTATTCAACACACTTCAAATTATTCCATCATTCCATCACTTGTTATCCTATTTAATGCTATTTTTCCACAGTACATCCTCAACATACTCAAGGTTTATGCCTCTTTCGTGCACATCGCAATGTCTTTTTCACCCATTTACTACTTCTATGTTTTTAACTACCTCTACCCCATTCCCTGACTACAGCTTTTACTTTCATTATTCAATCTTTAATCCTACTACTCCCCAGCCCACATAGTGGCAACCTTCATTAAATTAATAGCCTTTCATTGGTCTCACTATACCCTCTTCTGGTCTCAGTTTATATACCTGCTTATTCAAGTATTTGGTATTATCAATGGAGGAACAACCATAACATTTCTTTGTTCTATCTCTTATATTAAATGTCTGTCCCTGTGATATTTATGTTTTCCATGTCCTTTTTATTCCTTTATTTCACTCTGGATATTGTGTCTATTGTAGATGCATTGTTCACATCTGTTACCCACTTTCTTTTATTACAGTCTTGTTTCAGTAATCTTATTAGCACATGATACTGCTTACTCTAATGATACGCAGTCTAGTATGAAGCATATACAATGGGTGCGGATTAAGTTCTTACTTTTAACAGTATGCAACAAGCTCTCATGAGGACCACCAAAGAAATGTAACTAATTTGTCAACTGGCAAATGAAGTAGCCATGGCTAGGGACAACTTTAAACCTATCAATAATCTCCTACATCCAAGAAACCTCACTCTACCATCATCTTCTATAAACCAGAGCAGGCCATCTATGTCAAGAATGTTTAGGTTCCACTCATCCCTATCAAAATTCTGACAGGGTCACCATTAATTCACTTTTTGAGAACTTAGCCCCAGATCAGCAAACAGTTACAAGATGAAGTGCATCCCAAAACTAATACAATCTAATTCCCTAAATGCTGCCAGAGATCTTCCCACTAAAATGAGAATCTCAGCTTAGATCCTGTTTCATACACTCCCAAAATCATACAAAGTATTTGGGAAGGTATGTTTCTCCTCACATTGGAAAAAGGCTATAGTGCTACCAGTACTCAAAGGTGGCTCTCCATATCTTCTCTCCTTAATAAAATAAATCAAATGAATTGTGCACAAAAAGATACAAAGGTACAATGACAATTTTTATTTCATACCACACTTCCAGCATAGCGTTTTATCTGGTCATGGCATCAATTCAGCTCTTTTGTACTTTAACTGGATATCATCAGAGAAAACTCAACCAAAGCAATATGATTCCTGCACTGTTCTAGGACGCTTGTAAAAATAAGTTATGTACTCACCATAACATTCCATCTATGTCGTCCATTTTCATTCTTCCTCAACTGTTGGGTTCAGATCGGACTCACCACTTTTTCCAGCTCGTGGAACACTGAAATTCTCGAGTTCCTCCCTTAGCCATAATTCCCAGTTAAGTGACATACCTCAGATCTTGTTTGCTGCCCCTTAAGCCTGCAAGCATTACACAATGATGTAACAACACCATCTGGAGCTCAAAGGAACATTGGTTCTTTCAGCATCTTTCAATTCTTCCAAAAGTCAAATTTGGAGGGGTGAGGGAAGCTGAGGAAGAAAGAAAATTGACAGCACAGATGGAACATTATGGTGAGTACATAATTTTTTTATCTGATTTTCTCATTTTCATTCATTCCTCAACTGTTGGGACAGAGCCCTCAATTACTTATATCCCAGAAGGACTCTAAGGAAGGTTATTTCTGAGCACCGCTGAGCAAAGGGCTGCATTTCTCCTAGAGACCAGATCCAATTTGTAATGAGCAATAAAGGTAAGAGGATTAGTCCAAGTTGTGGCTGCACAAATATCATCCAATGAAGATCTAGATAAAAAGTCTGAAGAGGGTGCCATAGACCTGACAGAATGAGCTTTTGGTGGTTTTGGTAAAGACATAAAAAAAATTTCATAAACAGAGGTAATACAATCAGTTAACCATTTAGCTAAAGTCACTTTAGAAACTGGTTTGCTTACGTTTGACTCCAAAAAAAAAACAAATAACTGTTCTGATTTTAATTTCTGGTACTGTGTAGATAAAACTGCAATTGTCTGTGAACATCCAAATGGTGTAACATATACTGTCCTTTGCTGGAAAATTTTTAAAGAAAACTGTACAGTTGATATCCTGATTAATGTTGCATTCTGACAGCAACTTAGGAAGAAAGGAGGAGTTAGTTTGTAAGGATACCCTATCCTTATGAAAAATCAAATAAGGAGGCTTAGAAGACAAGGCCTAAAGTTCTGAAACTCTTCTAGCAGAGGTAATTTCCATTAAAAAGACAGTTTTCCAGGTCAAAAACTTTAGTTCACACTTAGCTGATGGCTCAAATAAAGATTGTGTCAATGATTGTAAAACAATATTTAAATCTCACAGAGGAGTGGGGGTATTTTAACAGAGGAAAAGCTCCTCTTAGTAAGACTTTACAAAGTTTAGAAGAAGCTAAAGATGGATTATTTACTCCTATATGAAAACTGGAAATGGTAGCTAATTGTACTTTTACAATAGAAGAGCTTGCACCTTCATTGAAAATTGCAGCTAAAAATTCAAGAATGTTATGAACCGGTGCTGAAAAGGGATCAATGACTTATTGCTGCACCCAAAAAAAACAAATCTTTTTTCATTTATTTCTGTAAAGTTTTCTACTGGAAGCTTTATGGGAGGATAAAAGAATGTGATGGACAGGGGAGGAGAGCCTGGGTTGTCTAGAAATCAACAGAAGTGGAGAAACCATGCGGTCAGCTTTAATCCTGGAATGTCCAGACATGTCATGTCTGCTGAGTGAGTCAGAAGGTCAGGAAATGGATGCAGAATCAATGCGAGGGTGAAGCAGATGAGGCCAAAGAAAGGGAAAACAAATTTGACGAGGTCAATAAGGGGCAATGAGGATAACTGTGCTCTTCAATCTAGATGCTTTCTGAAGACATTTGGGGGGTTAGAGGTAACATGAGATAGGTGTAAAGGAGACTGGGGGGCTATTCATGAAGTCCAGTGTCCCTTGTTGACTCCCCCAGTGGGGGGATCAGGGCAAAGAACCCGCTGCACTGTTTGTTGAGGGGAGATGCAAAGAGATCGCAGCATGGTTATCCACATCAGCGGAAAATCCTTTCTGCAACCTTCAAATTGAGAGACCATACATGAGACATTAAAATGGACCTGCTTAACTTGTCTACAATCACACTAGATTTCCCTGGAATGTGTATTGCTATCAGAAACCAACTGGATGAGATTGCCCATTGCCACATTCTCGTGGCTTTTCGACACAAGGGGTAAGATTTTGTTCCCCCTTGTTTGTTAGTGTACCATACTACTGACATATTGTCCATTTGAATTTCAATAGTCCTGGAGAGGAGAGTGTCTTGGAAGGCCTGCATTGCTAGGAGGACAGCTCTTATTTCCAGAACACTGATATGTGTATTGGCCTTTTCGGGGGACCATGTACCTTGGATTGTCTTTCCCAGGAAATGCCCCCCACCCAATCTGGGAAGTGTCCATGGTCACTATGGTCTTAGGCTGAGTGAAAACAAAGAGATGACCTTCTATTATCTGCTTGGAGAAAATCCACCATAGGAGGTATTATTGCAAGCCCATGTTATCTTGATCTGGCTGGATAAAGGTTGGTGAAGAATGGACCACTGAGTTGCTAGGGCCCAGTGAAGGATTCCCATGTGGTACCTTGCTAATGGTACCAAAATGATAGTAGCAGACACTGACCCCAATGCTGGAAGGATCAGTTGAGCTGAAGGAGAAGAACTCTGAATGATCTTTTTGACCTAGAATCAAATGATTTGAATTCTTGATAGAGGCAGAGAAGTTGTCATAGATACCATGCTGAACAAGGCTCCAAGGAACTCCAATAACTGAGATGGTTTAAGTTGAGATTTCTTGTGACTGATAGTAATTCCCAGGTGAGAGCATAACTGGACAACATAGTCTTGTGCATTGATCAGATGATGCCTGGTTGAAGCGGTTATGAGCCAGTTGTCCAAATATGGAAACACCTGGAATCCCTGTAGCCTCAAGTGAGCTGGTACTACTGCCATATAACTGGCGAACACCCTGAGGCTGTGGTGACATATGCTAGTATGCATCCTGAAGATCTATTGACCACATCCAGTCATACTTGTGCAAAAAAGGAAGAATGAAATGAGCCATGAACATCCAGAACTTGGTGTACTGAACTGACATGTTCAGACTGCTAAAATCTAAATAGAAGTTATGTACTTACCATGACGTTCCATGTGAGTTGTTTATCTCGCCTTTATTCTCACTGATGGGTTGGAGATGATCCTCGGCTACGACATGGCCGATAGCAAGCTCAAGGTTTGCCAGTAGCTCGAGACCAGCCCCTTATCCCACCATGCACTGCTAGAATTACCTCAGATCTTGTTTGCTGCGAATAATAGTCTATACATATATATATTTATATATATATATATATATATATATATATATATATATATATATATATACAACTTATACATGCTCTCTTATATATATCTACGAAGAAGAGTACCCAAATGGGAAAGAGAAATATTGAATAACCAGGATGGCACTAGCCTCTAAGTCAACAGTCAGCCAGGAGGGGGAAGGAGGGAGGGACGTGAGAATAAAGGCGAGATAAACAACTCACATGGAACGTTATGGTAAGTACATAACTTCTTTATGTGAAGTTGTTAATCTCGCCGATTATTCTCACTGATGGGTAGCATCCCTAGCACCCTCAACCCTGGGTGGCTCATGGGAGTATGTTCTTCAGTACTGTAGAACCAAAGGAAGACCTGTCCCTAGAAGCCTTATCTGCATTGTAATGTGAGATAAAGGTATGAGGGTTAGACCAAGTGGCTGCAGCGCAAATATCATCAAGGGGCAATTTAGCTTGAAAAGCAGAAGAGGTAGAGACAGCTCTGGTAGAATGAGCTTTTGGTTTGTGCGTTAAAGGCATGTTCACATTTTCATAAACAAAGGATATACAATCGGATAACCATTTAGATAAGGTTATTTTAGCCACTAGATTGCCTTTTCTCACTTCTGAGAAGGCTACAAAAAGTTGATCTGATTTCCTAATATCCTTATTTCTGTCAAGATAAAATCTGAGCTGTCTGTGAACATCAAGTTTGTGCAGCATATATTCTAAGTTGTTAGAGTGGTTGGGGAAGAACACTGGTAGTTCAATGACCTGATTGATGTTTGACTCAGAACAGACTTTAGGTAAAAAAGAGGGGTTCGTTCTGAGAGATACTTTATCAGCATGGAAGATCATGTAGGGTGGTCTGGTGGATAATGCTTGAAGTTCTGACACTCTGCGGGCAGACGCAATGGCCACAAGAAAAATTGTTTTCCACGATAAGAATTTTAAATCATAAGAAAAAGCTGATTCAAAGGGAGGAAGAATAATTTGAGACAGCATAAGGTTTAAATTCCAGGGAGAAAAGGGAATTTTGATCGGAGGTCTCATATGAAGAATGCCTTTAAGGAAGGTTTTGGACAATTTATGGCTCATAATATTTGAGCCACGAAGACCAAGGTGAAAATTTGAGGTAACAGCTAACTGAACTCGAACTGTAGCAGCTGCTGCCCCTTCCTTAAAAATTTTTGTCAAAAATTCCAAGATCGAAGATAGCAGAGCTCGAAAAGGGTCAATGTTCTGCGCGTTGGCCCAAATTGAGAACCTTTTCCATTTGCTGCCATATAATTTCCTGGTAGATGGCTTGTGAGAGGACAAGAGACTCTGTCTTGTATCTTCTGAAATTGAATGAAGCCTGGCAATTAGGGGAAGTGGATTAGCCAACAAGTCAGTTTCAGGGACTGTAGAGAAGGATGAAGGTCCCCTGACGGGTGTGTCAGAAGGTCCGGAACTGGGTCCAGGATCCATGGATCCTCCAACAGATGATGGTGAAGAAACAGAAACCAAATCTTTCTAGGCCAGTAGGGGGCTATGAGTATAACCTTCCTTCCCAGTGATTTTGCTTTCTGTAGAAATCTGGGAATTAATGGGAAGGGTGGAAATGCATAAAGGAGACCCGGGGACCAATCGTGTAAAAGTGTATCTCTCGGGGGATGACCGGGAGGTGGTATCAGGGCAAAGTAGCTTCTGCATTTTGAATTGATGTGGCTGGCAAAAAGGTCGCAGCAAGTCTGGCCCCATTTGCGGAAAATCAACTCCGCAACCTGTTGATTGAGAGACCACTCGTGAGGGAGTAATATTGCCCTGCTTAGCTTGTCTGCTATGATGTTGGATTTCCATGGAATGTACGTTGCTAACAGAAAATGCTGGGAAGACACAGCCCATTGCCAAACCCTGAGGGCTTCTCGACAAAGGGGGTAAGACTTGGTTCCACCCTGCTTGTTCAAGTACCAGACTACTGACATGTTGTCGGTCTGAATTGCAATAGTCCCTAGAGGGAGAGAGTCCTGAAAGTACTGCAACCCCAGAAGCACCGCTCTCAGCTCTAGAACATTGATGTGCAGATGTGATTCTTGATCTGTCCATGTGCCTTGGGCAGTCTTTCCCTGAAAATGCCCCCCCCCCACCCTATCAGGGAAGCGTCTGTGGTCACAGTGGCTACTGGGGGGGGGGGGAACAAAGGGTCTCCCTACTGTAACATGAACAGATGTCAACCACCACCGAAGGTCTCTCCTGCAAGAATCTGTGATAAGAATTATGTGGTGCATTGGTAGCTTCTGGTAAGACCACTGAGTGAAAAGAAGCCACTGAAGGATTCGCATATGCATCCTTGCGAGTGGTATAGCTAGGATTGCTGCCACCATCAAACCTAGTACTTTCAATACCTCCGCTGCTGTAGCTTTGTTTTTTGACACGAGTGAGCTGACATTTTGGCGAAGAAGGGAGACTCTTTCGATAGGGAGACGTAGAGTTGAGGTATCTAACTCTGCTCCTATAAAAACAGTATGCTGAGATGGCGATAAGGCAGACTTTTCGAAGTTGATCGCAATGCCTTATTGATGGCAGAGTGTCAGAGTGTATTGTGTTGCCCGAATCAATTGATGCCTGGTGGTAGCGGTGAGGAGCCAATCATCTAAGTATGGAAACACCTGGAATCCTAGACGCCTCAGGAGAGCCGTGACCACTGCCATGCATCTGGTGAAAACTCTGGGGGCTGAAGTGAGACCAAAGGGCAGGGCTCGAAACTGGTAATGAGTGGCTCCCAGCAAGAAGCCCAGATGATCTCTGGAGCATCTGTCCATCTTTATGTGATAGTACGCGTTCTTGAGATCTATGGAGCACATCCAATCATCTTTCCCTAAAAAGGGAAGAATGGACTGAAGCATGACCTTTCAGAACTTCTCTTTCTTTACGAACTTGTTGAGTCTGTTGAGGTCCAAGATAGGTCTCCAGTACCCTGTTTTCTTTAGTACCAAAAAGAATCTTGAGTAAGTTCCGAATCCGACTTGGTCTGCTGGGACTGGTTGGATGACTCTTTTTTTCTAGCAATCTGTGGACCTCTACGATTGCTTGTTCCCTGAGATTGGGTGGAACATCTGGGATTTTTTTGATAGGAATGGGAAGGGTAAAGAACGGTATGAAATATCCTCTGGAAATGATGCTTTGTACCCAAGTATCCAATGTTATATTTATCCAGGCTTCTGGGTACAAAGACAAGCGACCCCCGACTGCCTCCAGAGCCGAACAGTCAGGCCCCCTTTCAGGGGCGCTGGTAGGACTGACCGGAGAACTGACTCCTGTCACCCTGTTGCTGTGGACCCCCTCTGCCACGGGGGTGGCGTCGTCCGTTATAACCCTTCCTCTGCCTCTAGAGGGGGCTTCACCATGTGTGTCGTGAAAAGCTGCTTGAGTTTTTTGGAGCCACATCCTTCCCCCCCTAGGGCCCTTGGGGTAGGGCCAAGTAGGAGTGGAAAAGCAGACCCCAACGGCAGATAAAGTCTTGCCTTCCTGTTCACACCTGGTTAAGGTTTCCTTTACTTTGGGCCCAAACAGTGATGAGCCATCAAATGGGGTATTAATAAAAGAAGACTTGAAGGGTTCTGCAAAGGAACAGAGATGCATCCAGGCTTGTCTGCGAAGAGCAATGCCTGAAATAACGGCTCTACTCGAACCATCAGCTGTATAGGATATGAGACGCATGGATGAGTTGACTACTGAGTTAAGGGTAGCGAGCTGGGCTTTGACTTTGTCGGCCACTCCTGCAGCTACTGTATCCTGGAGAGTATCTCCTAGCTCTTTCAGGAGATCTCTCTGCAGTCATGTAAAATGGGTCAAGTAGTTCAGTGATCACAAAGAAAAAGTCACTGAACTAAACATGCACTTCCCATATCTATCCATAACCCTAGAATATCTGTTAGGTGGATGCATAGAAGAGGATGTCTCAGATACTTCCTTTTTGGTGGCTGCAGCCACCACCATGGCATCCACAGGCACTCCTTTTGTCAAAAAAGGTTTATCAGCTGGGGCAGATATGAATTTATTAGGTCTACGAGGGACAGGTTCTATGGTCTCCGGTGACTCCCACGCCTTACGAGAGATCAGATCCATGAGCTCGTCGTAAGATGAAGACACCCAAGAAGTGGAAGGTTGAGACCCAAAAGACTTCAAGAGCATAGACTCATCCTCAGTAGGGTCTTGGACTGCCAGTCGCCCCTCTGACTAAGGATCTCTAGTATCTCTGCAAAAGAGACATCCTCAGAGAGGGACTGAGGGGACCCTTCTGACTCATCTAAGTCTGTGTCAGATGTCAAAGACTCCTGTGGAGAGTCTAAGTGCCTCCTCTTGCACAGTCTTTTTCTGGGCACCTACTCAGTGGGAGGGTCTGGGGAGGTCTCAGAAGAGCAGGTGACACCCTGTGGGGGTACTTGAGGCTCAGGGTATCTAAGCTTAGAGGGGTCAGTAGATGCAGAAGTAGACACAGGAGCTTGAGGGGAGAGGGAAAGCTGAACTGATGCTGATGTTGTCTTTGGAGACAAAACTCTCCTCATAGCATCAAAGGAACCATGGCTCAGATGAGGAGGAGTGAACGGACCCGAGAGTACAGTCCGATCCTTCCGCACCGAAACTCTGGGCTCCGAGCCTGAGGTAGGAGCCGAGCTCATCCGAGCCGAAGCCCCGAGAGGGAGAGTCGGCACTGACAAGTCAGTGTGACTATCCTCCCCAGACCCAACTGGACAGCGTCGGCTCCTAGAGCCCTCGGTCGGCACCGAGGACATCCGAGTAGATGGAGCCAATAACCCCAGAGCAGATATCAGCTCCAAGGGTCCAACCACCATCGGTTCGACTTCCCTTGGCTCCAAGAGTCCAGTACGGCCCGGAGGAGAAGTAGACAAGTTTGGTTCCATGGTCTTCAGCTCCGACAAGCTGGTCGGGGCTGACAACAATTTGGCAAGTCCTGGTGCCTGTAAAAGCTTCTGCACTAGCCGATCCATGTCCAAATCTGAAAGGCTGACTGAAGACTTAGCTGAATGCACCGAAGGTGCTGACTGGAGCAGAGGTGAAGAAGGAACTTCGGAGACCTGCTCCAATACTGAAACCTGGCTCCGAATCAAAGGTACACTCAGCTCCGATGACTGTGGAACCGATGACCCTCCTTCTGAAATGTTAGCCTTTTTGCATACCTTATCTGAAGACTTGGATTTTGAAGATTTGGAAGATGTACTAGCACCTTCATGGCTATTCAAAACCTCTGAAAAAGATTGCTGTAGCAATCCTCTGTCTGTAAGTTTCCTCCTTCTCTCCAAGAGTACTCTTGAAGAGAAGGAGTGACAAATGCTACAGGTGTCTTGGAGGTGCTTGGCCCCCAAGCAGTAGACACATTGAATATGTCCATCAGTGATGGACATTTTCTGCCCACAATCTGGGCATTTTTTAAAACCTGATTTGGGATGGGATTTCTCCCTATCCTCTGACATACTGAGAAAAAAACAGTAAAAAGATTCACAAACAACTAAGCCCAACTCTGGCACTATCTACAATATATATATATATATATATATATATATATATATATATATATATATATATATATATATATAAAATATATAAATAACAATATAATACAAATATGAGTCCCACAGAAAAAAAAACTAACTGCTAAAGGGATTAATAGTAGGAAAAAGGGCTAAAGGACACACAAACTAAAAAGCCAACAAGTCCCTAATTTAAAACAATTTAAACTATCTAAACTGTCTAAACTATCTAAAAATAATAAAGCTAACACACTACATAAATATATCAAAAAGGAAATCTTTTTTAAAAAACTTTTTTAAAAACTTGTTTCTAAAATGGTCCGAGCTATCTGGATCACTGAGATCTCTCTTGCCACGGCAAACTAGATCTGAGGTAATTCTAGCAGTGCATGGTGGGATAAGGGGCCGGTCTCGAGCTACTGGCAAACCTTGAGTTTGCTATCGGCCATGTCGGAGCCGAGAATTGGCTCCAACCCATCAGTGAGAATAATCGGCGAGATTAACAACTTCACATAATTGGTCTCCAATCCCCCTCTATTTTCTTTGGCACTTAAAAGAATCTTGAGTAAGTTCTGGACTCTCATGGGTGGGAACTTCTTGGATGACTCTTTTTTTCTAGCAGCTTATTTATTTCTAGTGCTGCTGCTTCCTACTGATTGGTGGAATATCTGGGATTTTGTTTACTATCAAAGGGGGTGGTAGAGAAAAGGGTATTATACAACCACTGGAAATAATCCTCTGCATCCATGAATCTTTTTTAATCTCTGCCAGGCTCTCTGGTGCAGGAATAAACAACCCCTGACTACCTCCAGAGATGGACAGTCAGGCCTCCTTTCAGGAGCATTGGTAGGATCTGTCAGAAAAGGTATCTCTAGACCCCTGGTCCTGCAGACCACCTCTACCACATGGATGGTGTCTTTCATTAGAATTCCCCTCTCTGTCCATGGGGGGACTATCTCCATGTGGATCTTGGAAGGGACCCTGGAACTTTCTGAACCACATTTTTCATCCACCTCATTGTTTCCTAGAAAAGGTCCTTTGAGGGTTCAAAAAATGTACGCATACAGCAGACAGGGCTTTACCTTCCTGCTCACACCTGGAGAGTGCATCTTTTATTTTGGTTTTATTTTGTGGCCAACTAAAGAACTTCCATCAAAGGAAGCAGTGATGAAGGAAAACTTGAAGGGCTCCACAAAATCACAGAACCGCATTCAAGCATGCCTCCTGATGGAAATGCCTCAACCTGCCACCTGTAAGGCACCTTCAGCTGCATTTGTGATGAGTCTCATGGACGAGTTTGAAATGGATTGGAAGGTAACCAACTGAGAAGCAATAGTGTTCTCTGCCTCAGAAGAAATGATCCAAGAGAGGGATTTGGTAAATTCCTTAATCAAACCCCTGTGAAGTCTTGTGAAGTGTGCCAAAAAATTCAGCGACTGAAGGGCAAAGGTCACTAAAGTATGCATATATATATATATATATATATATATATATATATATATACACATATATATATATATATATATATATATATATATATATATATATATATACGCTTGGTGGGGTACACACAGGAACTCTGTTCTGCTAATTCCTTCTTCGTGGCTGCCACTATAGCTATGGCATCAACTGGTACTATATTGCTCCATGACTTTCTGTCCTTTGATAGTGCACGGATCCTATCTGGTCTCTTGAGGACCACCTCAATGGTGTCAGGTTCCTTCTATGCCCACTGAGAGACCAAATCAATGAACTTGTCAGTAGGCAGAGTCACCCAGGAGGTAGAAGGGCCAGCTCCAAAAGCATCCAGAATAACGGACTCCTCTTGGGAAGGGCTGTTGGTACACTAAACACCTCTTTGCTTTAGAAGTTCTAGAATGTCTCCAAAGCAGACTTCATCAGGTGGTGATCTTGGGGACCCTTTCCCCTCATCAAAATCAGTATCCTTTGTGACAAATGCTTGTGGAGAGTCTAAGTGCCTCCTCTTGCACTTTTTCTTGCTGGGAACATATTTGGTGGGATGCTCTAAAGAAGTATCATAAGAAATTAGTATACCCTGCTGGATTTCCTGGTGACTTATCTGGGCTGGATGTCCTTGTAGCACAGGAAGCTGAGGATCAAGACACAGAGGTGAATGGGATTGGGAAGTCAGAGCTGAGGAGGGGGGGGTGTCCTGACTCTAGGAACAGGGAAAGCTCTCTCCACTACCTCAAAAGCAGAATGCCTTGGACAGAAAGAAACCAACGGCTCCTGAAAGACATGCTTCCAGACCGTTGGCTCCATTTGCTGGGCTATCTAATGCCAAAGCTCTGAGGGGCAGAGATCACTCTGACAATTTTGGAGTTGACTCCAATACTCCAGAACTGGCACCGACACTATGGCTCGGCGAGTCATTCAGCTCCCAAGTGCTCAGAGCTGCTGCACTCACAGACGCCACCAAATTCGAAGATATCATTATCGTCGGATCTGATGTGGATGACTCCAGAATCTACAAATCCGTCTGCTCTGTAACCAAAGGTTGGATCAGAGAAGAAGTCAGTATTGGTTGGGTAGTACTAATAAAGGTCAACAGATCTGATGGGGAAGGAGCCAGAAGAAACCCCATTTGAATTTGCATCGACAGGAACTTCCTCATCATCCTCTCCACATCGGCTTCAGTCATACTTCTGGAGGAATGAGTGGAGGATGCTGTCAGTGGTCTTCTTGAATGATGGTTCCTAGGAGACCTATCCAAAAACAGAGAAGGCAAGCGAGAGTAAACCGGATCCAAGAGCAATGGTGGAGATCTGATCCAAGGAGACTTTTCAGGTTTTAAAACTTTGCAAGGATGTTCTGAACCTGGAGTCAAAGGAGTGGTCAGATCCAGGGAACACTTTTTTGCATCTTTTTTACCTAATTTCTTGGGATTTTGAGCCCCAGATGATGCTTATGACAATTTAGAAGGAAAAATCTCTTGGAATCAGTTTGTTTTTCTGGTCTATCAAAGCTCTGTAATTAAAAGCTTTGCAGATGTCACAACTTGGGTCTCGATGCACAGAACCTAGACAATAGACACATTTAGAGTGCATATCTAACAAAGGTATTTTATGGGAGCAGGCCATACTTTTTTTAAAACCCAAGGGCTTCTCAGATATTTTAAGTACCAAATTAACAGGCAGTATAATCAAAATAGAAGATAAAAAGACTTTTTTTTAATTTTTATATAAGTGAAAAAGGGAAAAGGGAGAAAGGTTACCAATGATGGTCAACAGAGAAGTACCCATCAAGTACAAGGACACAGAATACCAACTATGCTAATAAGATTTACACAAAAAGTGTAATATAAAGGGAGGATAGTGCTATAAACATAGGATTTATATGAGAAAAGAAGATCTAAGACAAAATTTTAGAAAAAAAAGTTTTCACTCATGAATAATTAGCTAACCCAATAGTTTACAGTGACCACATCCATATACTAAGGCAACAAATGAGATCTGTGGTATATTAGGTGACTGAGGCGTTATGGCTAAGGGAGCTTCTGAGTTTCAATGTTCCATAAGCTGGAAAGAGTGGTCAAGTGAGATCCGAGGTTTGTATCCAAACCCAACAAGGAATGAATGAAAATGACAACATCAGATCCACTGTTATGGTCAACCACAAGATTCTAAAAAAGAAAAAAACTGTTACAAGTTGGTATCCCTCCCAGTTCAATAAGCTTGTTCAATGGCTACCTGACCTACCGCCACAATATGTTTAATAGGATCGTGCCCTGTTTCTTACCCTACTTCCCAACAATCACAGTTCCTCACTGTTTAACATACATGTCTCAGACATGAGCATGACTCTGTCCTCGTATCAGATGGAAATGACTTGCACCACAAAGCAATCTACTCTTCAAAATAGTTTCACCAGTCTATAAGCCTAGTTACAAAACAATGCCTTAGGGCTAAATGTTGATAAGATAAAATTCATGTTACTTCATAACATAAGACAACAATCTGTGACAGAAACTCTAGAATTTTGACTATGAGGTTAATTTTTTTTAAACAGTTATCTATTTTTATTTTATCAGCATGTACTAAAACTATAATTAATTATTACAGGCTCTGTACTGCATCAAACAATGTCTTTCTCAGAATATTCATTAAGATCTGGGAATACACCTACCAGTACACTAATAGCTTACCCAGTTTAATAAAAAAGCTAGAAACCAGCTTATCATACCACTGCTAAATTCATCCCGAGTTCCCTATGAACAGACCACCACTATCTTCATCTTTCCAAACTGGGCTGCCATGAGCTAACTAACAAACTAAGCTAGCTTGTCTTATTTTTGCACAAAAAATAACTGTAACTATCTCACATAGATGGCATAGCTATGCTAGGCCTTAAAATTCTTCTACCAATAGTCTTCTCTCAAAACCCATTCTATAATAAATTCGGCAACAGTAGGTTTGCCTGTCACATACTGACCACCTGGAATGGATTTACCTTGACTTCCTCAAACTGTGTTTGCCTGTTTGTGAGTTACTCAACTCATATGCACTTGAGTTGTGCATTGAGAAGCTCTTTGCATGCTGATGACTGTAGTTATAAAGGGTTGGAGGTATGTTGTTCAATATGCTGTTAAGGTTGACAGGTAGGGGAAAGGTGTGATCATTATTTAATTAGCTTAAGAATGATTAATGTTTCAACCTCATAGTGAGGATACATAACTAAGGGGTGAAGGTGGTGCAGGGGGCTTGCCTTCTTATAAAAACTTATTTTTTTTTTTCAGTTGCATTTAAATTTGCCATTCTTCCTGTAAACATATATTTAAAGCTTACATGTACTCAAGGAAATAGTTTCATGTAGAAGCTATTATGTTTACAGCTTGTATGGCCTGAAGTAATGTACTAGACCCTCTAGAATGATATGCCCTATACCATCCAAGCATCTTATCATCCTCTATATGAACCTTCTTAAACTGTGGCTCATGTCAAAGTAGAATTGATTCTGCAGGATAACCAGAATATTATTCCATCCTCAACTTGACTTTTTGGGAACACAGAGTTTTCTCAGTCACACCCTATATGAAATTATAGCCTCTCATCCTTAGTCACACATAATACCCTGCTGTTATCCTTTGTACCCTCTAACCTTCTTGTTCTCACTTTGTTGCTGTCTTTTCTTAGCATCTACTGACTTCCTCCTTCTAGCCTTTCTAAACTACCTTTCTGCCCTTCATTTATTTCTTAAATAAATGCAGTATAGCCTCCTTGTTTTCCCACTTGTCCTTAACGCCTTCCCTAGACACTGATGACATTTATTTGCTTTTTTGGCATCCACTGAAAGTTTGTTCATTGGACTACTGGTAAGGTTTAAGACTACAATGTGAACAGCCCTGCATGTCTTTTTGCAACATATTTTAAGTTCTGAGTATCATGTACATTCCAAGCAATCTTGGCTGTATGCTGCATATATTTTACATTAAAAAAATGTATTTAAAATGAGTACCATTTATTCAAGCTTGTTTTTGCAGATATGCTCCATAGGACCCATGTAACTCATTAACAATCATGGTTCTTCTTCCTTTTGATATCGACGGCCCTTTATGGTTTCTTGATATTGTTTGGAGCTCATCTCCTTAAAGTGTTTTGAAACATGTTTTTAACCTATGTTTTGCACCATGGCATGCACTGCCTACTGCACTGTAATGCAGTGCTCCAGGATCACTGTTCTCACACTAGTAAAAATATTATTTTTTTTACTCAGTCATCTGTTGATGTCTATTTTTCTTGTGATATCAGGACAGGGTTAGCATGGAAATATGTCCACAGACTTTAATAGACATACCTTTTGTGCACGCATATACTTGGGTTCATCCATTAACATATCTGGATATTTTCCCCCACTTTGCCATCATTGGAGATATTGTAGATTTATTTGGGCCATTGTTTAATAAAAAGTTTATGAAGCTTTTTATTAAAATGGATCAAATATATTAGGAATGAAAGGATGCAAAAAAGCATTATACATGTAACTCAATGTATGTAGTAATACATATTTTCCTACATGGTCATTATGATCCCATGACGAAAAACTCCTGTCTACAAACCTATAAAATCTGCAGGTCACTGTTTGTACTCGTAACATGTTGCTAAAGCCTGGAACTCCAGGTCTCTATCCATTAGGTCAATACCCTCCCTCCCATCATGCAAACATTTTGAAAGACTTCCCTAGCCAAAACCTGTCTCTGTTCTTGCTCAACACCTGGATAAACTACAGCCCGAAACATGGACAAATGCCTATTACACCTTACATCTTCTTACTCTACCTTCTTCACTCACATCTATCAATATCTCTCCCGGGCTTTCTCTCTAAATATACTATAAGCCTGCTTTTCTCTCACTCTGTTTTGTAATTCTTGTTTGCATCATACTAACTTACCTTTAATTTCTCTATACACTGGCTAAAATGTATCTAACTATTAAATCATTGTCACGTAACTTGTTATCTATTCTAAATCAATGTTTTCATAGTATGCATAATTTGATATAATTGTTTAAACTGTATTTGTTTTTGTATTATCTTTAAAAACTGTAAATTATTATTCTTAAAGTCTTTTGTAATACTTTGGAGCTTTTATCCATGGGCCACTGTTGAAAATGGGATCCTACCCAGTCGTACTTTCCCGGTAATCAAATGTCAGTAAATACATAAATAAATAAATATAGAAATGTTTCAGAACACTTTAACCAAGAGGCCTGACAGTAAACAGGCAACATATAAAATTACATTGTGTGAAAAATAAAATAACATTAAAACTGTCTGGCAGTGATGCAGTGCAATGGAGTTTGTCACTAGTTATTAATCTCTTCTTATTTCTAGACATATTTCTAGACATATTTTGATAAATGAGTATACTACAGACTACGGTGGTGGTGCTGCGGTAGCGTTGTCACCTCACAGTAAGACATTGTCACATTCGATTCTCAGCTAGAGCGTCTTCTGTGTGGAGACATGCGTGAATGGGCATACCATCATTGAAGGTTGTGCGTCAGGGCCGGCAACTCGGCACGTAAAAATCTACTGCCAATCATTAGCGGACCGAAGCTCCGCTGTGGCGACCCCTAACCAGGAAAAGCCAAAAGACACAACAACTGAAGGTCTTTGTGAAATGTCATGATGGGACACAGAAAAATATACTGTTATTGTCCCTTATGTTTGACATGTTGCTAGCAGGTTTAGTCATTATGAAGATATGCAATATTTTAATATTGATGTAACAATTTTTAATAACTAAGTGATATAATAACTACTTGCTGGAGAAAACTTACAAAAAATGCCAGCATTGTAAGTTGTAGAGCTTGAGAGACATTGTTATTTGCTTTTTTAATTCTACATAATTTTTGTATTTCTGGAAATTTAAAAAAATATACATCCGGAAAACTCAGTCCTGACTGAACAAAGTGCTGTTGATACTGCAACACTAATCCAGCACATAAGTTTATGTTTATGGTTATTGCTAAAACATATGTGGGTCCAAGGGGTGGAGATGTCTGCAATAGAACAGAAGAGTTGGAGGCTAGATGGATAGTTAGGTTGAGATCTGACTCGGGACATGGTTTAAATGGGTATGTGCCTTTAAGACCCAAATTGAAGGCCAGACCCCTTATGAGATAGTTTATTAGGTAGTGAAAAAAAATTTATATACATGTTTTTCACTTATATATATTTCTTATATATAGATATATGCATTTTTATGGCTTTATTTTTTATGTTTGTTAGTTTGTAGGAATGTATGTGCTTTTACAAGATATTTTTGATTTGTTATGTAGTTATGTTTGTTATGTTATCATGTGATTTTTAGATTTTGTGATCATGTGATTTTGTGGGTATTTAAAGGCTTTGTTTTAGTGAATTTGTATTACACCTGAAGAAGCTGACTGTGAAAGCGCTTGTGTCTCATTAAAGGAATTGCATTGAACCTGGAGCCTTCCCTGTGTCCACCTTTTGCTTTTGGATATTTTGAAAGACTTCCCTAGCCAAAACCTGTCTCTGTTCTTGCTCAACACCAGGATAAACTACAGCCCGAAACGTAGACAAATGTCTATTACACCTTACTCTACCTTCTTCACTCACTTACTTCTATCAATCTCTCTCCCAGGCTTTCTCTCTAAATATACTATAAGCCTGCTTTTCTCTCACTCTGTTTTGTAATTCCTGTTTGTATCATACTAACTTACCTTTAATTTCTCTATACACTGGCTAAAATGTATCTAACGATTAAATCATTGTCACGTAACTTGTTATCTATTCTAAACCAATGTTTTCACAGTATGCATACTTTGATATAATTGTTTAAACTGTATTTGTTTTTGTATTATCTTTAAAAGCTGTAAACTATTATTCTTAAAGTCTTTTGTAATACTTTGGAGCTTTTATCCCTGGGCCTCTGTTGAAAATGGGCTCTACCCAGTCGGACTTTCCCGATAATCAAATGTCAATAAATACATAAATAAATAAATGTAGAAATGTTTCAGAACACTTTAACCAAGAGGCCTGACAGTAAACAGGCAACATATAAAATTACATTGTGTGAAAAATAAAATAACATTAAAACTGTCTGGCAGTGATGCAGTGCAATGGAGTTTGTCACTAGTTATTAATCTCTTCTTATTTCTAGACATATTTCTAGACATATTTTGATAAATTAGTATACTACAGACTACTGAAGGTTTTTGTGAAATGTCATGAAGGGACACAGAAAAATACACTGTTACTGTCCCTTATGTTTGACGTGTTGCTAGCTGGTTTAGTCATTATGAAGATATGCAATATTTTCATATTGATGTAACAATTTTTAACAACTAAGTGATATAATAACTACTTGCTGGAGAAAACTTACAAAAGATACCAGCATTGTAAGTTGTAGAGCTTGAGAGACATTGTTGTTTGCTTTTTTAATTCTGCATAACTTTTGCATTTCTGGAAATTTAAAAAAAATATGCATCCAGAAAACTCAGTCCTGACTGAACAAAGTGCAGTTGATACTGCAACACTAATCCAGCATATATGCACTGCAATCTGTATTGTACTTTATCCACAATGCAGAAGATGTTTCTGAAAATTTAGAGAAAAAGATATGCCTTGGGGGGATCCATAAAGGTTACTACATCTCAGTAACCTTTTTGAATTTAGACACAGTCCTAACACGGTGTGGCATGGTGCTCTAACATGAGGATGTGCTATATGCTAATAAGGAAGTCTGGAGGACAGGCATATGCTAATTAGCGATGTGGTCTCTCTCCTGTAACTCCCTCCATAAAGACATCTACACATTGAGTGATTTATTAAATCACTCAGACATGTAGATCAGCACACTTGGCCCTACCATGTTACAGCAATAAACACAGCCAATAGGTTGTGTTCATATATAACCATTTAAAGTTACTTGGGGATTGGAGGTGGAGGGGCAACTACTCACCCCAGATATTACACTTGTGTCTTTATGGCAGTTAAACCAATACAAGAATCATGGGCAGGGGGGGGAAACACTAGACATCAGGGAACACTCTAAACTCTTGTGCCTTAATGTTACTTAACCTAGTACAGAGATCAGGGTGGTGGGACCACTAGACACCAGAAATATGACTTGCAATGTTGGACTACATTTTTCGTGATGGCCTAGCCCTGATGCCATGCCATGAAAGGAGATACAAGGGAAAGGACAGACAACTGGGGATTGTGGTGTGTGTGTGTGTGTGTGTGTGTGTGTGTGTGTGTGTGTGTGCGTGTGTGTGTGTGTGTGTGGTGTATTTGTGTTTGAATGTGTGGGAGAGTGAGTGAGGGGGGTGTCTACACAATGTGGCTGCTGCAGTTACCTGCTACAATGGGCAGTTTAGTAGTGATCTGCACATTGTGGTAGTAACTGTGATTGACAGACATGCAAATTAGCCAATAATGTCTTTCCTCATTGCAACAACATGTCTCTGATTTGCAAATACCATGTCATGGGTATGGTGCTGAGCTTGTGTTTTGGGTTTTTATTAAATATTATCATTTCAAGGAAGGTTTTTATTTATTTTGTTTGGCTTAAGGACCCTTTAGCTATATTTTATTTGTAAAAGTCTTAAGAATCTGATCATAAATGTAGGCTTCTGGAGGGATACATTCCACAGCTATGAAGTGTAAATTAGCAGACTTTTTTTTGGGGCGAATAGTAGTCTTGATGGAGCTTTTCTCTTTGGGCCTCCACTAAAAATACACTTGGCCCATATGGCCCACCCATGAGGCACAGCAAACAAACATGCAAATAATCACAAACAATACACAAACAAACAAGCTCTGTGCATCTGTTATTTTTTTTATTGAATTAATTTAATAAGTGTTTCAAAATGTTTTCTTGTTGGACATGCCCAGAAAAATGGGCTTAAGTTGCCTCCACTCTTTTTACTGCCATCTGAGCTTCACTGTTCACCATCTGCAGATCGTTTGATTAGTTCTATGAAATGTTATTCTCTCATCTTCTATGCACATTCTAAAAATGGTTATAGATGCATTGGGCTGTCTTGGATCTGACAGAAAGGGAAGTTTTCAGTGCAAATTTGTAATATAATTATTGCTGAGGACTCACAACATTTATTGGTCTTCTTTGGTTTTATAGTGGTTTACTTGAGCACTACTGCACCACCTATCTTGGTTTTAAGTTTTAAGTGCAACCTAGAATAATGTGGCAGGTTCTGTTAAAATAACTGCTGCTCTCAGCTCAGAAGCAAGTTCAGCAAGATGTCTGACAGGGGAAGGTTTCTCATCATTTTTCACAGCTGCTATTGAAAAGGGAGAAAATATTTTCTTTTCTTTAGACAATTCATGTTTTTTAATCCACTTATTCTCATTAGAAGTCTAAAGTCTTTCAGCTTTTCCCGGTCAGGGGTCGCCACAGCAGAACTCCGGTCTGCTAATAATTGTCGTAATTCCAGTTTTACAAGGTAATTACATTTTCTCTTTGGAAGATACACTTCTAAAATCTCTTGCTGCTTTAAAAATAAAATAAAATAAACCATCAAATCAGTTTCATAGAATAATTAAATAAACATAAAGAATTATACCCTCAGATTCACTATCCTTCCGTGCAGGACTAGCTTAGTCCTGCATGGAAGCGACCGTTTAGGAGCAGGACGGCAGTGCACCATGCATATTAATGAAGGCGCGCTGCCTGAGCTCCTAAATGTACACGGAGCATGTACAAGTGCAGGGGGTGTGTCTGAGAGCAGAGCTCTCAGAATATATACGCCCCTGCAATGAAGAACAGCAGAATATGAATAAAAGAATGAGCAAGACTGCTCATAGGTGTTTGCATACCCCCAGCAACATCCCCCCACATTTACAAGAGCAATAGTTAAACTATTAAATATACATTTTTTTTATAAAACAGATTAAATTTAACCATAGGTGCGCGGGTTTGCCCATTGCTTAGCTACGATTAATGCAGCTTAAATAGCACAAGAGGATAAAAAGCAAGATATATACAAATGAATCAGTACAGCAATAATGTAGTGGGCAGAGCATTCGCCTTACGAGCAGTCATTCCCGGATTGAGTCCCACTCCAGTACAATCCATTTTCCATGTCACAGCACTGTATGATCAGTTTATTTTGTTGCATAACCTACGATAAATAGAAGTTATGTTCTTACCATAACGTTCCATGTTAGTTGTCTTCTTCTCGCCTTCTTTTCTTGCTGGATGGGTCATATATTTATAACATGTACATATTTATAACATACATTTGTGAACTGGAGTACTGCATTAAATGCAGATGTGAGGTGTCATTGCCATAATGTTGCAAAGTCCACAGATAATCACAAGTGCCCCATACAGTATATGTACACAGGAATCAGAGATCCAAGTGGAAGTTAAAATGTGTAATGAATGATAACTCATTACAGTTTCCAAATCCACCACCTTCTCAAGAACCATTAGACATTAATGTCTAAATTAGTGAGGTGGTGAGCAGGAGTAAGCAAGTGTAAGCACTATTAAGAAGTAGTAAGCGAGTTTAAGCCCATTTGCTGGGGGTAAGCAATGCGCACACAGGTTAAGCAATACTGAAGCTAACTCTCTGTAAGCATATTTAACCGGAAGTTAGCATTGCTTTCCTTCGCGCAAACCTGTGCAATCCCACTTACAATTGCTTAAAAGTGCCTTAAGCACTCTGTATGCATCAGCCACTGTTCTGGCCAGAAACAAAATAAACAGCTTTTGTGGGTCTTGAACCCAGGACCCTGTGCACTATAGTCACAGTAGTTAGTCACTAAGCCATTACAGCAGTACATAAGATTAGGTATCACCAAACAGATCTTCACTATAGGAAATTCAAACTGAACATGTGAAAGGAATCTATATACAGTTTTATGTTGTATAACCTATTACATAACATAAATATGTGAGCTGGAGTACTGTATTAAGCCCGGATGTGAGGTGTCATTGTAATAAAGTGTTGAAATCCCCTAATAAACACAAGGACACCATACAGTGTATGTACACATCAGTCATGGATACTAAACACATATATAACATGTAATGAATAATAAATCAATGCCACAATGCAAATATAATGCAAATTAAATATTAAGCAACGCTAAGCATTGCACAGCCCAGCTTAGTAGGTGTAAGCAGTGTGTAGGCCAGCTAAATCAGTCTGCCCACTGGTATACCCCTTTAAGCAATGCCAACTTTAGGTAAGCAGGTTTGCCCATAGCTTAGCCTTTTCAAAACCATCCAATCATGGCAAACTGTAGGAAACCAGCCTTATTTAAACCCAACAGGCAGGATTATATCCCATAACTGGTTGTAGCTTCCCCTTGTAGGCACTATGTCTGGAATGGGAGAGGGAGTGCACTTTCGGTTGCAGCGCTGGGGCATCCAGGAGTACAGAGTCATGGCAGGACTCCTTGTTAAAGACCATGACATGAGACTGCTGCAGGGCCAGTACCAAGGTTCCCAATACAAAGCGGAAGTCTGGGACCGTCTCGCCCATGACCTCACCAGTGCCACTGACATACCCCAAACTGGTGAGCAGGTCAGGCATCACTATGCTGACCTGAAGCGGCGAAAGGGGAATCTCTTGGATCAGTGGATCCACGAGGCTAGGAGGACAGAGGAGGTCCCAGCCGTGTGTAAGTATCAGTTTACTACCTGTTTAATAATTGCCAGCTCATGTATATTATGGATAGGTATGGCTAAATATTCCTCTTATGTCTTTCACAGTGGCAAGTGAGCAGGCTATGAACCAGGAGGCCCATGGATGTTGATTTGAGCAGTTGTGATGCGAGGCAGGTTAGTAATACTCTTGCATGTATATAGGAAATAAATCTAAAAGTAGTAGTAAGTTAATTGCCTGTATAAAACCTGTATTGTTTAAGGCATGTACTGCAAACACCAGATAATATGGCAGGAAGAGTCTCATATAGGTTATATGTAAATAAAAGCAAAATAGCCTGATAATAAAGGTCTAACTGCTGGACTGCATGTGTTTACTCTGGTATCATATGGTAATGTAGATTTGCAATCACTTAATAGCACTGTTGTATTAAGCACTGTTACCCACACTGTGCTACATAAATAAAATGTGTTAGAATGTCTGTATATGACTGGTGTAATCCCAAGAGGTAATATAGTACAACTGAGAGAGACATAGACAGAAAACAGTGAAAAGACAGACAAAAAAATCCAAACAGCACACTCAACTGAGACGTGAACTGTTGTATTATTAGCACACACAGCCATGGTTCGAATCCTGGGAGTGGTAGTATGCTGCATACAGAATCATACCCCACAACTGTCCAGATATGTCCAGAATGTCCAGTAAATTGGCCTATATCTGCTGCTTGTCACCTTGTCCTCCCTGGGAAATCAGGGGGATGATCCCAGATGTTTAGGCAGCAAACAAGAAATACAACTGATTGTCAGACATCTATGACAACAAACCTGTCACTCTAGCAACTCCCCAAAGTGTTTTGAGATTAATAAGCCAAGTATGTCCCATCTACACCCCCATGTTGTTAAGCTGTGACCAGAGTGTGTACAGTAACAGAGTGAGATATATGTGCATAATACTAATGTGGAATCTGGTAATGTGTGTGGCAACATTCAGGTAGTGCTAACAAACATTGCTCCCACAGGTCTGTCAGATACAAACACTGTGCTTAGAAGTAAAAGATTGATATCCTGTACTGGTACTGTGTACACTGGTATTGTATGGCATTGTTAGTGTTGCCGTTGCTCTAAATAATAAGGTAGCACTCATCACTGTCACCTACACAGTGGTACATAATATGACTGTCTAGGACATCCTGTAAAAGAGTGTTGTAATACAAGGTCAGAATGCATAACCACAGGAGAATTATAGACAGAAATCAGGTAAGAGATACACAGCAATATCTATATAGCACTCACAACTGTGATTGACAATGTTTTATTTTTAGCAGACACAGCTATGGTCTGAATCCTGGGAGTGGTAGTAAGCAGTATGCAGAATAATACCCCACAAGTATAGAGAAATGTCCAGAATGTCCAGTAAATCGGCCCATATCTGCTGGCAGTCACCCTATCCCCCTGGAATATCAGTGTGCTAATCTCTGACGTGTAGGCAGCATTTAATGTCATATAACTGACTGTCAGGCCTGTAAATATTTGGAAAATGTTAATGAAAACAAACCTGTCATTGCACAATTTACTAAAGGTTTAAGAGAGCAATAGTTGAAATATGTCCCGGTTCACCTGTATGTGGTCAAGACATGTCCAGAGTCTGTGCAAAAAGAGATGGACAGGTATGTGCATAACATCAGCCTGGAATCTGGGAGTATGTGTAGAAACAGTTAGTTAGTGTTAACAAACAATTCCTCCACAGGTACACCAGGTAAGAGGTGTATATTGCAGGTAAAACCAGTTCATGTATATAGTTGTCAACAGCCATACCACTGTCCAAACTAAGGGAATAGGGTAGTGTACTAATACTTGCAAGGTACAGATAATAGCACTGACTAGGAAAGTAATGCGAACTACAGGAATATACTAGCTGTCAACTGACATTTTTCTCTCCCCCCACCATATATCTGGAACAATAAACTAAATGCACAACTCAATTGGTATGCGTTGACTTAACTCTAATGTTGGGACATATGTCCTATTGTTCAATAATTATTTAAATCTGTTTCTATGCATGTGCTATGTTGAAATACTCCCACATTGGTGCCATGGTGCCATCAATGTACCTGCATGCTGTTGTAATTACCGCTGTGGTCCCATATATACATGTGTTCTGTTTGCTATGCAGCTGTTCCATATCTGGTGTTTGGGTTAATGGGGATATCGATGCATGCTGTTATACCTAATTCTGGAATGTGTTGACTATTACTAATCCACATATGTTGATAAAACTTAAACACCATAGCACATATGGGAATGTGAGTCCCAGCAGACCCACCTGTCCCACCTTAGCTGGCCGTGGCACCGGGCACCAGCACGTCTGGGGCCCAACCCAGGACCTCCTCGTCCATTGGTCCTGCACCACCTTCGGGTAAAACCGCTTCAGGGGATGGGGCTTGCTCCCCCAGGAGCAGGCATGGACAGGAACCTGTCATCTGTCACCAGGTCTGGGTCGTGGTGCATAGTGAGCTCTACAGGGAGGTTGGATATCTGCTATGCCAGCTTAAGGGACGTGTGTCAGAACTAGAGTGTCGGCCTGGCTCTCCGACTCAGCCCTCAGCACAGCCACCTTCGGGGCTGTGAAGGTGCAGTGGTGACTGCCCATGGGTGGGGACCTCAGTCCCACTGTTTCCACTAGGGGACTCATGGGCTTCTGATTTCACAACACCCCTCCCCATCAAGGTGTATACCCCCCATATGTGTCATATACTGCCCCTGTATGCTACTTGTTTGTCTTGTCTGTTAACCTACCCAACCTACCTCCACAAACTTACCTACTATCCCTCCCCAACATACCACTCTCACCTGAAAAAAAAAAAGGCAATCTGTTCCCAAAATAAAATCTTGCCCCATACATAGCTGTCCACTTTGCAAACATGTCCACTGGACACATGTAATCTAGTCTAATTGGCTTAACAAAATATTATTGTTGTCCTCACCCTTCTCTCAGTGGTATGAGTGTCCAAATCTATCTCCAAATTCAGTGTATATGCACAGCTGTTGCTGTAGAAGAAATGGGCAGCTATGGACCTTCCCTACACCATCCTGCACATCCCTAGCTATTTTCCCTACTGTCTTTCCCTCTTTGTGCCCTGTTTTCACCACTTTCCTATCAACCCTTTTTCATTTCTTTTAAAGAAATTAGCACGGGGGTAAGCGGGAGTAAGCACTTTTTAGCAGCAGTAAGCAGGTTTAAGCCTGTTTGCATGGGGGTAAGCAATGCCTACACAGGTTAAGCAATTTAGAAGCTGAGTATAAGAAACTGTAACCGAATGTTAGCAGTGCTTACCTCTACGCAAACCCACGCAAGCCCCCTTACAACTGATTAAAAATGCCTTAATCACTCTGTATCCAACAGCCCTTGTTCTGCCCAGCAACAAAATAAACAGCTCCTGCAAGGCTCAAACCCAGAACCCTGCACACCATAGCCAAAGTGATTTACCACTAAGCAATGTCAGATATACATAGCTCTGATGTTTTTACACACATACCATCCAGAAATGTATTTAAAGATGTAGAGGTATGTATGTGTGTGTGTGTGTGTGTGTGTGTGTGTGTGTGTGTGTGTGTGTTTGTTTATATCTAAATAGATATATACATATCTATATATATAAATATAGATCTATATTTATACATATATATATATATATATATATATATATATATATATATATATATATATATATAAATATCTACACAACATATATATATATATATATATATATATATATATATAGACATACATCTATAAATATATATGTCTACATATGTATGTCTATATATATAGATATATATATATATATATATATATATATATATATATATATATATATATACAGATATATATCTATAAATATAAAAGAGAACATAACAAATACATATATGACCACAGGCACCATTAATGGGGGTAAGGGAGCCCAAGCAACATACGTCTTGTACATACTGATATTCCAACCACAGCCAAACAGGTCTGCCTTGTAATACAATACCAACTGTTGCATGTCCCATAACCAGGACCTGACACAACATGGGCACATGATGTTATGATGTTTGGCTGGTATCAATAACATACGAATTACAGTCTGGCTACATAGGGAATGTACAATGTGGAAGCAATAAACATTCCTAATATACATTAATATACATATACAAATACACATTTATGCAGATACATACATATATATATATATATATATGCATATATATATATATATATATATATATATATATATATATATATATATATATGGGTCTACCTGAGAACGTCGACAGATGAGAAGACTGACAACGAAATCACCAACGCCAGAGGATCGACAAGTCAGAAGACCGACGGATGAAAACACCGACGCGGAGAACACCGAGATGGGGAAAGGATGTGTAAGTATGCGGTAGTGATGGACGTTAGGGTGTGAGTAAGGTAAGTGTGCGATGTTGACGGTCTGTAGGGATAGGGGTGGGTTAAGTGAGTTAGGGTTAGGGCGCGGGTTAGGTAAGGGTGCAGTAGTGATATTTTTTGGGTTGGGGCGGGTTAAGTGAGTTAGGGTTAGGGCGCAGGTTAGGTGAGTGTGCGATAGTGACGGACCTTAGGGTTAGGGTTTCGGTTAGGGTTGTAGATAGTTGTGTATGTAAGATTTAGTGTTTGTTTGTTAGGATTTTGGTATACTTGTGTTGTGTGTGTGATTTTTGGACAGGGGATTTGTTTTGTTTGTTGGTTGTTGTTATGATGTGTTGAGTGTATGAGGTGTCGTGTTTGTGAACTGTCGATTATGTGGTGTTGGTGATGTCGTTGTCAGTGTTATGCACTGTCGATGTTGTCAGGTAGATCCATATATATATATATATATATATATATATATATATATATATATATATATATATATAAAACACATACACACACAGATATATGTATAGGAAGATAAATATTTAGAGGGTGCACACCATATGGAACAGCCAGTATGCCTACAGTTGCCACCTTACCAACTGGACACTGTGTGAGTCACCCATACAAAAGACAATTGTTGCCCAAAACATATACCTACAGAGAGGTCAAAGGATATAACACTACACACAGGTTTGCATACATGAGAAAGCTTTATTTGTGTACAATTACAGTTGTATATGCCATGTCATATAGCTGTTTAGACTATGAAATACATATAAACATACTGATGCAACTCTCAAACAGATAAATTAATACAATATTCCGGAAAGCATTACATATGTTGCTGTCCAGGCCAAGGCCTTCAGGTAGTACAACAGTAAAGACAGACTGGGTCACAGGATAACAATCAATCAACAGTAAGTAATGCAGATGTATAGTCCAGCAGCCTCTATATATACTCTGTACACAAGCCATAGGGGGTAAAGACCTCTGCTGACACAACGGGATGTATCTGTTACATAACAAGGCATAACTAAAACCATCACAATCATACTAACAACAGAACAGTCTGTATGGCAGGACGCAGAAGGCCTGCATTGACCCAAGGTTGATTGTATGGTAATGTACATCCAGATACCTTAAGGCAGCTTACCCCTGATACCCCTCACATGTTGTAACAGCCTAAGTTAGTTATGGTGCATCCCCCCCATAGACTGACATACAGGGCCATATACCACTGTTACATACACTGGTCTCTGGACTGCATAAGGGCACACATGTATTGTGCAGGTGAAGCCCACACATATATGGCCCCAACCCCACAATATGTGTGGGGGCCACAACAGCAGTGGAATGATGGCAGGAATGGCAGCATGACATACTCACTGGCCACTACATAACAACCCCTGACAGCATGTCATATGGACAAAGCCTGGTATGTAGGTGGAGGACAGAGGCTGGAACACAGGCCCATATGTGAAATACTGTTGTCAGAGGGTCAACTAAGCAATCGCTGCTGTTACTGGATAGTCTGCAACATACCCTTAGTCAGGAATATGAAGTCAGAAACACAAATGGATGTAGCCATGGACTGATAGCAACCAACACATACACAGCCAGTGATATATCTGTCACGAGACCTGTGTGGTGGACAGGTGAAACATAACACGCACACCTCTGGCCATCAAGTGGATAGGCAGACAGTTGAGAGCTATGCAGACAGACTGCAGTCCATGTTAAACTAGTATGTACACAGACACCCTGCAACACTGGTGCAATACAATGCATACAACAACAGTACTCACACTCTGTTTATAGTTCGGGAACCTCATACAAATACGTAGCTGGCCTGAGTGTGCAAGTTCTCTTGTAAGAGGTATTGCTACCTGCTGTCTGTAACACTGCTGCCCACACAGGAAGGGTGTCCACCATACAGGAAAGGTAAAGGTACCACACCCACATGATGTAGGGATTTATAGTAGTGGGTTGCCATGATAGTGGTAACGGGAAGTACTACACAGCATGCTGCATGCAGGTAGCATGTGGAGGACACTGATTGGTGCACTGAGGTGGTTCCACCTGAAGGTAGTGCTGGACCAGTAGATAAGGAGGTCCCAGGATGGGTCCCATATGTGATGTGGCCTAGTAACATGGCCAGATGAGGTTGGAGAGGTGGTTCTGCTGGCAACTATTCCCAAAACATGCTATTGTGTCACTGTTATAGAACATATGTGGGTAGTAATAGTCTACACAATCCAGGAACATGTCCAACAGCATGCATAGATATCCCCAATAACACAGAATGTCAGATGTGCAGCAATCACATAGCAAGCATACCACATGCATATATGGAACCATAGTGGCCCTGACAATGGCATGCAGGTGAAATAGTCCATAACAGGCCAGCAGTGATAGTGTCCACACAGGGAACATGGCTACAAACACATAGCACAAAGTGTGGTACATTACAATATATGTCCCACTGGTAGATAAGTTGTAGCAATACCTACTGAGTTGTGTGAACTGTTGTCACTGATATGGTGGGGGGTGACAGAGATGTGTTTTAAGAAATATGGTAACCCTGCTGTATGAGTTGCTCAGACCTGTTTCCATTTTTATGTCTTTCGGGCAAGATGTTCCATGGCCGCCTACCTGCGTATTCAGTGACAGAAAATGAGGTTGTGCTGAACTACCTAATCCAGCACTTTCCTGTCCTGTTTGGCAGGGCCACCCATGAGCAGCAGGATCGGACCTCCCTGTGGAATGACCCAGCCCACAGGGTCAATGATGTTGGCCTGCATAACTGCAGTTATGAGCAGGTCCAACATCATTGTTCTGACCTGCTTCACAATGCCCGTCAGTCTGCTGCTGTAGTCCGGGGGGATCACCTTGCAATGGGGGGTCATGCCACCCCCCCTGACAAGTGTTGAGGAGCTCCTCGGAAGCCTCGTGGCACCTGCCTGTCCGCACACCCAACAACAGGCAGACACCATTGTGGAGGTGGGTATTGCCCACACACCGGCTGAGAAGCGTGCAGGTAAGGCCACAGGGCACATCAGTAGACCACTGTTATGTATGCATCTGCATCTGTACAGGTAGATCATGCATATTTGACATGTTATATATATATATATATATATATATATATATATATATATATAGTTTGTTGCTGCATAGTAGTAGAAATAAACAGATGTGCATAAGTGGTCATATTGTGGAATTGTACTGTTGATGTACTGTAATGCTGCACCCACCCTGTAGCAATGCCACAGTTGTGGCCACTGACATCGCATCTCTCACACTCTTATGTAGGTCCCTCTGGTATACCACCAAGGCAGCAGCCTGTAGCTGGTGAGTATGGTTTATGTTGATGCTTGCCAATACATCGGGCATGTAATGGCTATGGTATATTCCATGCACACATCTAACACACCTACCCCTAAAACATGCTGTACATGTTCACATATTGTTGCTGTTAAATGCACTGCATCACAGTGGTGACCATGATGGGGTATCAGAAGGGTATGTCAGACACCTGCAAGATAACTAACATCCTGTCATTGCAAAATGTGTCCACAAGGATAAACATAATGGTTAACCCACACACACCTACATACACTGGGTCATGGCACAGTGTGGTCCGACGCCTGTCTGTGGTATGGGACACGTGTGTATCTGGCCCTACAGACATGTGAGCCAATAGGGTACCATACACTGGAGCAGCATGTAACATCGGATAGAACAGGACCGAGAACAATGTTATCTACCATTGTCTGTGCACATCCCAAGGTACGTATGCGCAATATACATACTGTTGACAATCACCATAAGTACACAGACCCCAGTACTGTACACACAACCACAAAATGCCTAAGTTATGTCCTCATAAACAACCACTACTATACATAACATGTCTAGCAGTATGATATCTGACTGGCTTGTTATCAGGCATGATGTCAATAAATAATGGTGTACAGTACATATGTACCTCTGACTACATGACATATGTGCAAAGGTTGACAGACTTGTGGCTGGAGCTAAAAACACTGGCCCAATATTGGCATATTGCTGTGATAACCTCATACATTTACTGTTGTACCAGGGCTTGTTGTGACATATGTCCTATGAGGGATATGAAGTCAGTAATTCTCATGGCTGTCACCATATACGGACTGCAATTCTCACACTATGCTTCTGAAGTTCTCAGATTGGTGTTCTGTGAGTACACAAGAAACAAAAGGCTCCACACACTGCCCAGGCTGCAGATATCCCTACAGATGGTAGTTTCCTCAAACGCAAAACACTGTCATGACAAGTATTAAATCAAGTAGACCAGCCATATCCACACACACACCCTGTTAAACTGACATTACTCCATATGCAGAAGAGCAACATTTACATTCTGTAGTCATGTCTGGCACATCCTCCTCCTGTCTGTTGACCTATTTCCACAGTGTGTTTTGTTAGAGGTAAATCCCAATATCATCTGTGATGCTATTTGCCAAACATCAAATTTAAGTCCTGCTCACAGTGAATGAAAAGCCCCAACACCAACATGATGTTCCTAGATACTGGAGGGTGTTCCCATACAAATGGTTATGGGAATGTTACCACAGCTGTTCCACATACAATCAGCTAGAGGGGAATTGCAATTCGTGCAGAGGCCATCAGCTGATAATGAGCATCACTTACAAAACACAAGCTGCTGCCAAAGCAAAGCAGGTGTACTTCTCCACATCCACCAGAGAGGGTGTGAGAGAGACAGACAGAGACAAAGTATGTCAGGGAGGGGGTGGGAGGGCAAAAGCTAAGCATGTTTGTGTCACACACCTGCCAGTACAGGGTTTCAAACCCCTGACTATGTATTGCTATCACATGTCTATGCAGTTATTGCATGCGCCACATAGCTTACATGTTGGGGAGCTGTCCAAAGGTATATCTGATGGTGAGTGACATCTGCAACACTGATATAGTAGTGATAACGTGGGTGTAGCACACGTGCCTGTCCACATGACCAGGTGTCAACGTCAACACAACCACACTCTCTCAGGGACTCACACATACTGACACACTTGGCAGGGTCTGGAATAGACTTCCTAACTAGCTAATTTGCCACAATACAAAAATGAGCAGGTATCACATGCACCACAGGGGTATCCGGATGTTATATGGGCAAAGGGTATGTGAAGGTGTCTGACATCAGACAGCATGCATCAGTAGGCCAATGGGAGTTGTAGTGAGTATGAATGTGGTCGAAAGCATCTTACTCCACACACACAGACAGAGGGTGCCAGTACTGACATGCATGGGTGCATTGCTTCACGGATGTGTAGTGGTTGACTGTGTCAGAAGGCTATACAAGGCTAGGTGAAGGGTATTCCTTTGCATCAGGCCACATGACAATGGGCTGCAGTGTGGCTCAGGGGTGCAGTGTCTGGATTGGCCCACACAGGTGGGTACTGTATCCACCATCCAGTCACCAGGGATACTACTGTGTGTGGCCAGTGCTGTGCAATGCTTGCCATTTATATGTTCTATAGTCTATGACATTGACGGTGTCTGGGATGTGCACACGCCCCACATGCATGTTCAGTGACATGTGGAACTGCACCTGGGGTGTCTGGCCCATGTTGTACACACAGATTATCATCAGATGTACCAGTCCTGGCCTCATGAGGCGGTAACTGGTAATGGACACCAGGTTGACCCTGCACCTACCTTGATAGTATAATACAGGTATTCCCTGGTGTCAGTGGCATCTGTCCATACAGGGCATGTGCTTAAGGCATGGTATGTCCTTTGTGGGTCACATTTGATGGCACCACGGTTGTTGCAGACGTCCAGTGGGGAACTTAGTGAAGGTGCACTGTCTGCAATTATGTGCCTATTGAAGTGATGGGACAGGGTGCCATGCCCTCTGTATTCCACTGCAATCACACCATGGTTACTATCTGTGGGCAATATGCAGGGTACTACCAACATAGCGGTTGTTGCCTAGGCAAGTGTGGTCATGTATGAGAAATGGGTTGTGAGTGTTCTCTGGGTAATACAAGGGTTGCTTACTTTGTTCAACAGGCCTTGCTGTCACATGTAGGGGTATGGATTGGCACCCCAGCCTCTCAGCTATTTGACATCTGTTATCCTTGTAAGGTGGACATTGTGAAATACAATAGGCCCACCATATAAGAAATTTGCAAAACTCGCTCCACAATGAGTCCAATCACAGCCACCTCCACACAGGATATGAATGACAAACACAGACACAGACACACACACACAGACACACACACACACACACACACACACACACACACACACACACACACACACACACACACACACACTTGCCATGTCTGGGATTAGAACTCCTACCTAACTAATTTATCACATTACAGCATTACACTGTTATAGGACGTGCCATGGAGATTACTGGAGTATTCTTTCCCCAAAGGTGTATTTCACTGGGAATGACATCAGCAGGCTTGCCAAAGTAGGGCAATGGAGGTTTTAGTGAATGGCCTCAAAAGCATTGCTCCCTACACAGACAAACAAACACACACAAACATCCACACTTGCCATGTCTGGGAAAAGAACTCCTACCTAACTAGTTTATCACACTACAGTATTACAGAGTTATAGGACAAGCCATGAAGAGTACTGGGCTATTCCTTCCCCAAAGGTGTATTTCAAAGTGAATTACATCAACAGGCTTGCCAAAGTAGTGAATTTGAATTGAAGTGGGTGTGACTAGCCTAAAAAGCATTCCTCCCTACACAGAGATTACTGGGCTACTCCTTCCCCAAAGGTGTATTTCAAAGTGAATGACATCAGCAGGCTTGCCAAAGTAGCGCATGTGAATTGTAGTGGGTGTATCTAACATAAGAAGCATTGCTCCCTACACAGACAGACACACAGTTGATTTGTGGATTATTCTCACGGATTGTTTCCTGGCCTCTGCATTTTTGTTATATTCCACAGGTACTTATATACAACTGCTAGATAACTACTGCTTTGTACAGTCACGTTGGACAGTTAGCACTAGCACCACAGAGTATATAATTCTGAAGGATACCAGTGGCTAATTTCTACGGTGAGTGACATTTACACATCATGTGGTTGTAGCCATTTGGCTGTGTGCTGGGCGGGACAGGCCTCATAATGGAAGGCTCTTTGTCACTGTCATTCTCTTCTGAAAATTTATGTATGTGTACTTTTTACATATTATAGTGTGTTGTCCTTGGATATCTGTGTGTATTCCTATCCAATGTGTGTGCAAAGCATGACTGGTGCATACTGACGAGTGTATGCACTAACATCTGCAACTGTCAGATATGTATGGTCCACTGTTGTTGCCAGACATGGGCTTCATTTAAGTGTGTGAGTATGCCCAGTATGACCTTTCAGTATGTTGTTGTCTGACATTGCCTTCATTTCTCTAATGACCTTTCAGTATGTTGTTGTCTGACATTGCCAGTGTGGGAGCATGCCCAGTTTGCCCTTCTGAATTGAATGTGTGGATCCATTCCAGGTAGATTGTACTCCAGTGCAGACATTTGACCTACAGCTAGCAAATTGTTTCTGCAGGATATCTGTAGATGGTTGGAAATATGGGGTCAAACTGGGCAAGGGATAGTGGGTACTGTAGGTAATTGTTAAAATACCAAGACCGCCGATCCAAGAAGTAAGCGAATTTAATGAAACAAGCTGCAATAGGAAACCAGGTACGAGACAGTAGAGCGGACAGTACGGACAAAAACGATGGAAATGTCTTGTTGGACAAAAATACTTCTTTGAACAGTTTGGATGACTTTCCACATATTACGCTTTTGAATGGAAGGGATAGTAACATACCAAAGGAACAAAGGGTTACTAACAAACGTAATATTCCTGATACAGGTGTGGCAGCAGGTACTGCTTCAACAGGTACTGACAGACAGTTGTCTGATATTCTTAAAACTAAATTTGCATTTTCTAAGAAACTTTGTAACTCCGCTGTACATAGCAATTACAACAGTATGTGTGGAGATTTGGACTATTATCTTCACAAATACAAGATGTTGGACATTGATAATGCATACTTGAAACATTGTTTGGATTTAAATATTGTGCCTAAGGGCTTAAGCGTGTGTAAATACCCCAACAATGTTGTGGAGGGGACAGATTTTTATTATGATTTGCACAAAGCATTTGACCAATGTGGATTTAATATTATGACAGCTATTATTAAGAACAATGAAGGGGAGATGAGCAAATTGTTTGACAAAATAGAATGTATTAACAAAGCTATTACCAGTGACCTATTGTTTAAGGTAGAAGACAACAAAAACAAGTATCAGGACCTTTTGAAAAATATTGAAATTAAATGTATAGAGGTACACAACAGAAAGGTAGGAAAGATTGACAGAGATACCAGGGAATACAAAAGTAAGACACATTACCCTAAGCCCAAAAGTTGGACTAATACACGAAGGCAGCAAAGGTTTGAAGAACCTAATGAGGTAGATCAGGTTGATGAGGTGTTCTACAATGAACACGAAACAGCTGATGCTGAATTCCCCCCACTAAGAAGATCAGAGAGGATTATGGAAATGAGACCAGTTATATACAATCAAAAAAACTACCAATGATCAGGGTGGGGATACAAGGAAAGGAACAAAACGAGATGGAATTAGCTGATTGCATCACGCAGGAGGGAAATAAATGGACTTGTAATGACTTCAATGTTTTCAATTATTCAGACATAAGTATAGACAAAGATATGTTTGAACTTTTTTCAAAAGGTTTTGGTTTCATTCCTAATTTAAGGAAGAATTTGTTCAGGTTATTAGTGGATTTAAAAATGTTTCTGAGAAAGAAAAACTTAGACATTATTCTTGAAGGGAAAATGAACAACTATCAACAAGACCAACTAGGTAGGCCTAGTACGTATAATCCACCTTTGCACCCCCAGTTGAGAAACTTTGAGTTGATTGTAGAGAAAGAATTAAGGACTGAGTTAAAACAAGATTTTGTACAACCTAACTTGACTAAGCAGCAAAATCAAATCCTCAAAGATTTAAGCAACAATGAAAATCTAAGGGTCATGAAGCCTGATAAGGGTGGGGGTGCTGTCCTGATGGAACAAATTATATACGAAGGAAAAATGATGGAAATACTTAATGATACCAAGAAATATTCTAGGATTTCTAAAAATGAAATCAACATATCTTACAGGAACATCCAGACAAATTTGAATGATTTACTACTAGAAGGTCTTATAGATATCAAAACTTATAAGTTTCTACATGTGGAAAAACCTAAAGTTCCTTCCATATTTGGTATCCCCAAAGTGCATAAGGACCTCTGTGACCCTCCTTTAAGAGTTATTGTATCAGCTGAAGGTTCCGTTACAGCACCTTTGGCAAAATTTGTGGATACCAAAACAAAAGGGCTTGTGTTAAATAATGTGAATATTTTTCAGGACTCATGGGATTTCCTTAGAAGATTACAATCAAAATTATACAAAGAAAGTATTTCTTTTGGCATGCTGGATGTAGTGGATTTATTTACCAGCATACCTCACGATGTAGGTATGGAGTGGTTTGAGGAGATGTTGACCGATTACAAAGAAATCACTCACAATGAGTTTCGAACTATTTTGGTATTAATGGAACTGGTGTTAAAAAATAATTTTATTTTTTTCCAGGGAGAATACTTTAAACAAGAAAAGGGAGTTGCCATGGGTGCACACTGTGCCCCTACTTTCGCCAATATAGTAATGGCTTATTGGGAAACCAGATATCTAATAGAATCCCCATACAATAGTCTATGGTCATTGTATGGGAGATTCTTAGACGACCTTTGCTTTTTATGGTTAGGTAATAAAATTCAATTTGAAGAATTTACTGAATTTTTGAAGCAGACAACTAGTTTTCTGGATTTTACTAATAAATTTGACAACACTGAGCTCTTTTATTTGGATGTAAATATAAAGAAAATCAACGGCTATTTTGTATCCAGAATTTATAGAAAGGACACCTTTTCAAACTCCTATTTGCACTTCACCAGTTCTCACCCTTTACACCAGAAGAAAAGTGTATTAAAAGGTCAATTTGTTAGGGTGTGTAGGATGACTTCTGATGATGAAATGTTCAACAGTGAAGTTGCATTACTGAAAAGGTTTTTCTTAAACAGGGGCTACCCAAGTGACTTGATTGATGCAACATCCAAGTTGGTCACTGATGAAAGAAGTGGTAGGTTTGCACCTATACTAGGGAAAACTAATACAGATCTAAACAAGGAATCCAGGAACAAAAAGGATACTAAAAATTTTAATTCAGGTTTCGTGACAACTTATGATGGACAATCAGGCACAGTCAGGAGGGTAATGAATAGGGAATGGATCAAGTTCTCTAAGTTTTCTGACTTGAAACACACCTTTGATGATCCCCTCGTTCATACTTACCGAAAAGGGAAAACTATCAAAAATTTTCTTGAAAGTGGTTTTAACAAGAGGCAGCAACTGAAATCTACTAGAGGAAAGACCGGTTTATACAAATGTGGGAGATGTAAATATTGCACCTACCTTTCAACTGGTAACACATTTTATTTAGAGACTAGAAACAAAAATATATTTTTAAAAACTTATGCCAATTGTATCACCAAAGGAGTGGTTTACCTAGCTACATGCAGGGCATGTCTATCATTCTATGTTGGTAAAAGTGAAAGACAACTTAAACAAAGAATTTACGAACATCTATATGAGATTAAAAACAAGAAAGAGACAAATGCACTATACAAACATGGTTTGTATTGTAAACAAAGTAGTTTTTCATTTTTTGTATTAGAAGTAGTACCACCAGACCCTAGGGGTGGTATGTGGGAGACCTTAGTGGAATATAGGGACTTGTACTGGCAACTCACTTTGGAAGCTAACAGAACACCGGGACTTAATGATATGATTTCCCTAGGACCAGTACTGAAAATGAGATCTGCCAAGTTATAGTGGACCCACCATATATTACTCTATGTTCTACTTATCATTTTAACTTTTGTGGTTATGAGTTTTAGTTAAACAATTTTAACCACTACACCCCTGTAGCTACGATATTAGGTAAAACTTTTGCAATTTAATTTTTAATTTTAATTTTTAATTTTCATTGAAACTATTTATTTTGTCGACAAGATGGTGCTATTTTACATGATCTATGTATTTTTTGTACACAATATATATGTTTTTTAGTTTTTTAAGAAGTTTTAATGAAGTCTTGAAAGAAGTTTTTACTTTTTGAACTTTTATATTGTTGATGTCATTGAATGTGTAATTACGACTTGTATATTGGTATAGTATTACTACGAAAACATTTCACAGTCTGTTGGTTCCTATGAGGAACAGAAGGGTTAATATCTACTTTTGTGAATACCTCTAAGCCTGCAAGTATATTGGTTAATTAAGCTGATTTGATGTTTAATTTATAATGGGTGTGTATATATAAACAGCTGTTGATCATAAGCATTTGTTTGCATTTCTGAGGAAGTAATACGACGAAAACGTGTTTTTGCAGTTTGTCAGCGTTAAAGTGTTGGAACTTGTATTTGTGCTTGGACATTAAACAGCGTTTTGGACCTTATTGGGGTTTTTCCTTCGAAGTGTGTGGTGATTCTTCGTTTATTAGTTTACTGTTCACTACACTCCTTTTAAGTTTCTTTTTTTAAGAGTTAGTTTTTTAAAGACACACATTCACCTATGCCAACTTGCAATTTTTCCAAGACACAACCCCTTAGAGAATCAGGGTTAGAGTTGTGTGCTGTCAAAAAATGACTCCCAAGGGGACTCTCTAATTTTTTTTATGTCCCATATAGTTCCTGCAACCGGATCCTAAAACACCTGTAAGTTTCCCCTTTGTAAAACTTCTTACATCCACATCTCAACACATACACTAACCCCTCTGTATTACAACTGTATTCATGCCTAGCTGTAAACCTGATTCCATTAATATAGGGAAAAGAGCTTACTACATATTGACAGATGGAACAACCACCACATGGAACAGTGCCTTTATTTATGCTTAAGCTCTGACTGACATTAACATCTGGTAAACAAAACTGGTTATGTACCAGAATGTCAGACACATTCCTAGCTCTTTTACATGCAATACTCACAAAATCAGGTAGTATAGAGTTCAAAAATTTATCCCTTAGGAGCATAGGCCACAAGCTATGTTTTTTTAGCTATTTCCTCAGTTATAACATTATAAGTTGTCACTAAGAAAACTTTTTTCTGCTCTCCATTGTTCACAGCTGCATTGGTAGGCTGATTTCCACCAATACAAACATTATATTTTCCACTAGCACGGACATAATGAGAATTTCTCTGAGAGTTAACAGAATACTTCATGTCTATAATTTTTTGTTTAGCTTCCCTGACCAGCTGGACATCATAACCTCTTCTAATAAACATTTTTTCTGCTTCAGCTATCTCTAAATCAAAGCTCATATCAAGGCTACATAGCCTATGAATTTGTAAGAATTATTTATAGGGCAGTACCTTGACCAAATGTTTGGGGTGACAACTATTCCCATATAAAAATAAATTTCTATGTTCAAATTTCCTATGGAGACTAGCAGTAAATCCATCTAGGCTTATATCCAAAAAATTCACTTGTGGGCCAAGCTGCATACCAACAAAGCTTAAGCCCATAGTATTAGCTTGTAAGTCATTAACAAACTCAAGGGCCACTGTCTGGCTTCCTTGACATAAAAAATAAGATCATCAATAAATCTAAAATATAAAATAACCTTAGATCTAAAAAAAAATCATGTCTGTAAATAAAATCATCTTCAAGTTTAGCCATGACTAAACTGTTATACATGGGGGCGAAAACCACCCCCATGGCAAAGCCCTGCAACTGCTGGAAAATGTCTCCATTGAACACAAAAAATTTTTTTTAAAACAAAACATAACTAAATCTATCAAAAAATGAGACATAGGAGAGTCCCCCAAAAATGGAGCAAGGCCTGTTTCCCTATTTCATGCTTAATATTAGTATATAGACTTTTGACATCCAAACAGAGCCAAAACATGTCCATATTCCAAACGTTACCCTTTATTTTGTTTAAAAAGTCCTGGTTGTTCCTGATATAGGAGGCTGCGCTCATAATATATTTCTTGAGATGTTCATGTAAAAACACACTTATATTCTTCAAAAAATACCTCTGTGCAGATACTATAGGTTGGCCACTAAGGTTAGTTAAACCTTTGTGTGTTTTAGGTAAGCAGTAAAAAAACTGCCATAGAGCAGTTTTCCACTCCAAACTTCTTTTCCACATCCTTAGAGGTGAACTATCCCAGCCTTAGTTCTTTGGAGCTTCAGGGACTCAACAAAGAATGCAATTGGATGTATGTGATTTGGATTGTATGCTTAATTGATTAATTGTTTTGTGCAATATGCTGTATATAAGCAAACAGTATTTTGTAGTGTTTTTACTCTTGGAAGGCTGTGTAAGCCGAGGTGTTAAGTGTTTCATTAAATTTGCTTACTTCTTGGATCGATGGTCTTGGTGGTATTTTAATATTTTATTTTTTTGCTTTTTTAACTTGTATTTGCTACTGTAGATAATTACGTCTGTGCTGCTTCTGCTACATGGTATTGGTGTTAGCAGAGATATTCAGACATGTGTAGTATTATACACTGTAATGTTTTATGTCCTCAAGTACTGTCAGGTAGACATTTTTGCTCGCAGTGATGTCCTGGGGAGCACAGGGTGAATGCAGCTGTGTCCAGTATTGTGGTCAAATGCTTACATATTCCTGCAAACTAATGCCATTCTGGAGGGGGAGCTGCAAACACTTGCTGCTGGGTCTGTGAAACCAGTTCAGCACCTTGGTACAGTGGTGGCAGAGGATCCCATCCGACTTGTACATCCATCGACGTGACAGTATGATGTTATCTTGCTGTGGCAATACCTCACAGCTGTACAGATTCACACAGGTTACCCAGAGGCAGGGGTCATAAATCAGGACATTATCCCTATTGTGGTGTATGGGCAGGTTTGTAGCCATCCATTCTTGTGTTTGCAACCAGGGATAGTATGTGCACATGGCTGCATTTCAGAGTTCGCACATTCCATGCTGCTCATACTCCCACCCACCCCCATTACTCAATCCTCTTCCATACATTATGCAAACATTCTCTGATACTTTCCCTGTACTTATCACTTCATCACAGCAGTGTATTGTTGTTGATGGTCCATAGGCCATGGTGGACATGTTACTGTGGTTTGTCCACATGGCCTTGCATATGGGTTCTGTGGACTGTGTTATGTTGTTATTTTGAAGTCCATGGCATAACATACATTGGCAGCAAGGGTGAGACACAGACCTTTGGCAGAGGACTGTTGGCCATTTTGTAGTGATGCAGGCCAGCTGTAGCAGGCCGTTGCATTCTGTCAGTCCTACAGTACCAGACTGCCATACATTATATTCCCCTGGGGTGATACGGTAGGTGTACCATGTGTTCATGCCAATACTTTCTATCAGTATTGTTCAAGTGGTGTGGATGCTGGCAGGGTGCTGCTTACAGCTAGAGACACACCTGCAAGGGACACCTGCACTGCATGCTGCATTCTTTTGCTCTTGCCATACACAAGTGGGGGTCATATTGTACCCATTCCCAACAGCAGGGATAAGTCCGGAGAGGTACTGTGGGTGGTGTTTGGGTGAGCTGGGTGCAAGTGTGCTATGGACACTACTTGCATCTGACTCACAGATTTGCATGGGGCATTCCAGTGATGCTGGCTTGTGCAGGAACATCAGCTGTTTCTCCATACATCATTCCTATGACCTTTGTGATCAACGAGTGTTTGGCCAGATGACATTGGTATTCCCTATTACAAGGCTAGATAATGTGATGCAAACCTGTATGAACAATTCCAAGGATGTGCCCATTTCACATTATACACTGTCTGTCTGGGGTACTTTCCCCTGTGTACTTCTTGTATATCTGGCCCAACAGTCATGCCATGTCCATCTTTCAGATGGTGACACATATTAATTGTTTACATTTACAATGACTTACTGCTAGTATGTGTTATACTGGGGAGCATTGTGTTTGGCACTGCAGATGTGAGGACTTGACCCTGTCATTGGCAGTACTGGGCAATAGCCACCAGGTCAAACCTCACCATGCATACATACTAACCACTCTCACACAATATGTAACACACACCAACCTAACACACGCATACCTGCATATTGTACAAATGCTACAATCTATCCTGCTAACTTGGCCACCTCAGGTCATCTGTGCTCCACTGGTATTATACCTACACATACATGTTACTACATTTCTACATCAGATTGGAGGGGGAGCACACCTTACTGTTACAACGTGTCTACGTCAGATTGGGGGGGGGGCACACCAGACTGTTACTACATTTCTACATAGGATTGGGGGGAGGCACACCTGACTGTTTCTATATTTCTGCATAGGATTAGGGGGGCACACCTGACACTTGTACACATTTGATATGACTGTACTGGTTTGCCAGGTACTCCATTTCATTCTGCATTCTAACATATCATGCTGACTAGAGGCATATCAGTATACTACAGGTCTTAGGATTGATTGACCTACATATCAGTTTCTGATTTCCTACCTTTCAGAACGGATATCCCACTGCCTGACCTGATGTAGTCTGTCTGTGTAGGCCTGGGGGGGGGGGGATTACCCATAGGTATCATTCAGAGGCCTTAGCACAGCCTTTGTTTGTGTTTGTCTACACCTGTCCTGCTGGCTGAGACTGTTGTTGGGTATGTGAACCTCCCTGACTGGCATGTGTGTGTCATATGGACACACATATGGCCCAGCACATTTCCTGCAGTGGGTTCTGTCACCATGTGTAGTACTGGCTACTATGGTGCCACCAGTATTTGTTACAGATCTCATGCTGCCACTATCGGTGTCTACTATCTTCTGGCATCCCATTCAGCCACCCAATTCCCTTGCATGCTCACATCCATACCATAGATACAAGTAACAACACATACTGCTCCATTAGTAAGGAGAGTGACTTACCTTGTGGGTGTGCCAATATTGAGGATGGTGCTGGAGGGCTGCCACTGTCGGATGCACATAGTACACTGCCTATACATGGTTTAGCACAGGTAGTGTCATGTTTGGCATCGCTTTTACTGTATGTGCAAGTCAGAGAGAGGTGTCATTCCCTGGGTCCCTACTGTGTCAGTGTATGTACTATGCATTGCCTCTTTGCCAAGGCCAGGTCACACTGGGCATGCCTCCTTCTGCCTACTGAGGCAGGTTCGAGCTGTTCCTCCTCCAAGTCACTTTGTGCCTGTGCAAGCCTTGGCATTGTTGGGGGGGCTGTGTGGCCCTGCCCCATGTGGTCCCTGCTGCAGCTGTTTCCGCAGGATCATATTGTGTAGCATGGCACATATGATGACACTTTGAGTACATGTAGCTGGTGAGTACTGCAAGGCTCCACCGGATTTGTCCAGGCACCGGAACGTGACTTGAGCATCCCAAACACATGCTCTATTATAATTCTGGTCTGTGTGTGCCTCATTATTGAGTTCTTGTTCGTGTGTGTGTGTGCATATCTGATGGGTGTCATCACCAGCATCCCCCACTAGGTGACCATAAGGGATGTCCCCAGTGGCAAATCTCTGGTACTGCTGCATCAGATGCCAGATGTGGGAACTGTGATAGCTTCCAGGGCAGCCAGCACACACATTCATTATAATGCCCTGGGCATCGCACACAACCTGGCAGTTGATGGAGGGGAAGCCCTTGCGGCTGATGTAGACCCTATCCCGCTCAACAGGTGGTGCTTCGATGCGTATTTGCGTGCAGTCTATAGCACCCACTACCTCAGGGTATTCTGCTATTTGGTGGAAGAGACACATATTGCTGACCAGCTCCTCATGGGTGTTGGGGAAATATATGTGCTCACTGGCATGTGCTGACATGGCATCCAGGAAGTGGTGGAACACCCTGCATGCCGATGCCTGTGAGATCCCCATGATATCCCCATTTGGCCTTTGGGAGGTACCTGTGGCTAGTATTCTTAGGCCTACACATACCTTGGTATCCACTGGGATGGGTTCCCCTCTGTTAGTTCTGTGTGTCAGGCGTGGGCGGCACAGCTCAACAATTTGCTGTACGAGGTCCACCCTATAGCGCTCTACTATCTCCAGCTCATGTAGCTCCTGGTAGGTTACCCTGGGTCTGTACACCCTTCTCCATCAACTCACTGTGGGTTGGTCAACAGCATTCTCATCCTCACCACCCTCAGCCTCTTCCAGATGTTGATAGCTGCCACAGCCCCTATCATTTTGTTGTTTTTGTTTGTTAAAATTTCCCCGCTTGTATACACCGGTGGTGTAGAGTATGTGGGAGAAAACAGAGGGAAAGGTGTTTGCATAGTTTATAGTGGTGTGCTGGTCTGGGCTGGACTGCTGCCTGTGTAATTGACTGATTCTGATACATTTCACCTGCCAGATATGCTAGTTCTCCTAGTTCTCCTAGATTACCTTCCTACTGCTGTTTTCCCTTCCCATTGCCTTCCTGTTTAACACCAGGGGTGCGTCGCACAAACACAGTTCTTAAATGTGCACAGAGCTGCTATTTCCTGGTTTACTTTTTTTTCCCCTTTAAAACCCAGTGAGTGGCACGCACACCCGCTCAGGCAATGTAAAGAGTGCTAGGCAGCCTCAGACACACACACTTGCTTAGCTCTGCTAAGCTAAGGGCAAACTCGAGCCACAGGGCTCCAATCCACTTACAGTATGCCTGACACACACCCCCTATGATGTCAGCTAACTCCTAGGCTTGCACCAAGCTATTCTTGCTCTTACACTGTTGGGTGTTGACTAGCATTGAGGGGAAATCTGGATTCAGTATCATTCCCCTCATTTGCATAGGATTGCCTGCTAATGCATGGTTACAGGTCCCACACTGAGCCTTCCCCCTTAGCAACCACTATTCACTGGTCATGTTGTCTTCAGCCTGCCACTGAGTATAATGGCAAAATAGTGATTTTGGTTAGAATGCTTATTTCATTTTTTTTTTTCGCTCAATCCCGTTTGTGGGCCACTGCTATGCTTAAACAGCCAAAATCGGCTAAAAAAATAAAAGTTTTTTTTTTAACTGTTTTCCATTCCAATGGCCATATATTTGGCCATTGGCATGCTTTACAATGGCCATATATTTGGCCATTGGCATGCTTTACACGTTATATACACCCTTCATTTGGAGCTGCCATGGCTCCGTTTTGTAGTTTGCAGAAATGTGCTTGGTTACTAACCAAGTACATTTCTGCAGATTACACTAGTCCTGCATGGCCAGCTGACAGCTTCCTGGATCGCAAATTCACCTCATTTGCATGGATTTCACCTGCAAATGGGGTAATTTGCATACAGGAGCTGAGTCCGTGCCGGACTAGTGCAATAGAACTCATGCATGTCTCTGCAGCTTATTCCTGGATCACACAGCGGACATATTGCCTGCTGGAGCTCCTGCACTAGTCCTGCTTGCTGAATCTGAGGGATAGTCTTTCAGAACAGAGTGACATCAGCATTTTTAGTTTTGTACTAAATGTTTTATTGGTGTTAACATTAGGTACATTTTGCTGTCACAATAGGTGTGAAATTCCATTGATGGCCATGTTTTGTATATATAACACCTCTAAAAAAGAGACTTAGGAATATTTAACTTGCATATCATAAATTGCAACAGATATACAGAAAAACTTTGTGTGATATGGTACTACAGTCTGCAAACAACAGTTAAGAAACTGGCAAAAATTACTGACAAGACCACACAGCACAGACAACATGATGCACTGCAAAATTACTGCATAGTAATAGAAGCTGATGGCCACTGAAACGTTAACTAAGAAAAAACAAAATCTGTTAGCAGAAAGAGTTGTCCTTAAAAAAAATCTGCAAATCCTAAGACAGGAGTCTATTTAATGCAAGAACTTCAAGTATTACAAATCACCAAGCCATCAACAATAAGAAGTGGGTAGAAAATGGCCAAGTGCCCTAAAACTAGATATTTAAGTCCATGATACACATTGTACAGAAAGAACCTTAAGGAAGACGGGGATGCCATACATGTTAAGACTGGGATCATGTGCATGAGTAAAAAAAGAAAGTTTACTCTTTCACCAAACACCATGAGTAAGCCACAGATCCCCAAAGCAAAAATCATTTTGTATTTATAGGATTAAAGTTCTAAATTTAGATTACTGGTTAATGTCATACAAATGGAAAATTTCAGATTTCTCAGCAAAGGCAGGAAAACATTCTTTAATACAACGAATTCCAACGAAACACACACCACCAGCAGCAAATATGACCAAACTCAAAATCCAACGAAACACACACTTACTTTTCTACTTCAACACTGTTTTTTATTGCAAGTTAGTTGTTTTATATGTTCATAGAACCTTCACATTTATAATGGCATTTTAATTCATATATTTGGTCAATTGTTTTAGTCACATGATGTATTTTTGAAGTATTTAAAGAGCTTATGTATGAAGCACTATTAGATCTGTTGAAGTCCTAGTGACGAAAGCGCTTATCACTTTTGTTTTATAGTTGTGTTGTTGAATTAAACCATATCATTTGTGGACAGATGGACTTGTTATTGGCTCTTCTGCAGCTTTGCTTTTGAGTTTGGTCGTATTCTTTAATACAAATTACAAAGAAAACTGTTTTGAATTAATAGCAATAGTACGGCTTGTAAAATTACTTGAGTGCAGAACCATAAATTGCATGTTTCCAATTCCAGAAAAAATAGGATCATGCAACCAAATTGTGGAGTTTTTATTAACACCAAGTAAAGTATAGACAGTCTCTGACTATAGGTTTTGAAAATGTTGACAAACCTAAACACAGTACTAAGGGGGATTTCCAATCTAATTTTGGAACTAAATCAGTCTGAAGGATTGGAAAACTGCATTATTAAACTAATAAACTCCATAATACTCCAGGTTAACTAGTTTTAATAGTTCTGGTTATACTTTTTCTTCTTCACTGACTGCCTCATAATCTATGCTCTCTCACATGTCTAGATAATTTCTAAAGTCATCCTTTTCTATCCAATTTCCCCCTTTAAACCCTTCCTCAGCTTACTTTGAGGAAGTACAATGTCTACACTACAATAAGGAATTATATCAGATGATTGTATAAAACAAATGTCAGCTATAATAGTTCAGAATGTAATTTATGGTTTATTGTATGTCTTGTATATTTTTTGTACGATTTCTTGTACACATTTTGTATAATTTCTTGTGTAAGTTTTGTATAAACTCTATATGTGGAGCTTTTCTCCTCGGGCCTCCCCTGAAAATGGGACTTATCCCAGCTGGACTTTCCCAGTAAATAAATGTAAAATAAATAAAATAAATAAAAATAAAAATATGATTGATATGCTTGCCAATAAAAGGAATGGAGCAAAATCAAATTAAAGGAATAAAAATAGTGCAATAAAATCAAAGGCAAAAACAAACTGCACAGTACATACAAAGGACAATCTTATTATTTTTTTGTTTAATCAATGCCTTCTGGTTTTCTCATGTCTGTAGGCATCCTTCTTCTGGTTATTTATCACCTGAGTCTATCCACTTCTACTGCAGCCCACTCCACTGCACATTGCCATGCAGTGCCCTGTGTTTCTTCTTTCTGCATACATGACAACTATAAAAGAACTGCGGTTAGGTCGTCTGGTGCTCTGGACATTTCCAGACTGCCCCCCCCCTGGGGTCTCCCCAATGTTAATTACCAAAAAAGGTCTTCCCAAACCTGAGGATCAAAATAGCAAGCAACTTGTTCAAGGTCTCTGCTGCAGTTAGTAACATGCTGAGTTACTAACTACCTGTGTAAATGTAGTACTGCCATTCATTTAATAACCCAGACTATAACCCATGGATTCTTAAATAAATGCTGGTATTGAGCTTTAGCACAGTCACTAAGTTCAAACAGTACCTTCTAACAGGTTGCAGATGAAGCAACCCCCCCACACACACACACACGCACACACACACACACACACACCTAACCATAATTATTGCTTTGCTTTGAAGCCAGCTGTAAATTAGGCCTACGTCTGGGATTTGTCCTGCACCAGAAGCATCTACACCCTCAAATCAATATGGAAGATGTGGCCATCAATTGTTCAGTCTCACAGTTTCTTCCAGATGCCCTAGACTAGGGCTTACTAATCCAAGAGCAGTCACCAGTGTTAGCTGAAAAATAAAGCACTTTGCTAAAAGACCGCCACAGATGCAAGATTTAATGTAGACAGCAAGCCAAAAAGACTAAATGATTTTAGAAACATTAGATCTATTTGAGGCAAATAACTGTGATGCATTTTTATTTGGTCCTGTTCATATAAAAAAAGCTGTCTGTGGACATCCATGCAGTTATGAGTATGCTCCCTCTGTTGAAACCATTAGACTAGATAATAGGCAAATTGACTGACATAAAGACGTTCACAATGAAGTCCTACCCTTCTGGAATTCCAGTGAAAGAAGCTTTACGTATAAGGTATGCAATTCAGAAAACTGTCTTGCAGATGTAATGGCTACTAGAAAAACTGTCTTCTAAGACATGCTATTCAAATCCGCTTTATAAATAGGTTCAAAAGAAGATAGAGGCAAGTTTTTCAATATAAAATAAAAATCCCTTTAAGAAACAGTGGGCCAGATTTACGAAAGCTTGCACGGAGTGCAAGAAGAGTATAGGAGCTCACGCCGGCAATATCTCTGCCGTGAGATCCAGGTACAGCCGGCAGGGGCGTGCACGAGAGCTGATAAAGCTACTCTTGCACGGACAGCGTCATGGTATGCAAATTACCTCATTTGCTGATGAAAGCCATGCAAATTAGGTAAATCTGCGATCCAGGAAACACTAACCTGTCCGTGGAAGATTAGTGTTAGCTGCAGAAATGTACTCCGTTGATAACGGAGTACAGTTCTGCAAATAGCTAAAGGGAGCTATGACAGCTCCAAATAAAGGATGCATACGGTTGAGGAAGCATGCCAATGGCCAAATATAAGACCATTGGCACTTATAAATGTTTAAAAATATAAACATTTTACTTTTTTTTTCGCCAATCTCCGATGTTTAAGCATAGCGCAGCACCACGCAAACGTGCGGTGCTTATAAAAACAAGAAAATAATTTAAAAAAAGCCAAAAATAGGCATTTTCACTAAAAAACTTATTCTGCCATGCAGGTGAATGGCAGGCTGAAGACAACATGGCCATTTAGTGGTTGCTAAGGAGGGGAAGCTCAGTGTGAGAGATGTAACCATGCATTAGTAGGCAATCCTATGCAAATGAGGATAAGGATAATGAATCCCAATTTTCCCTAGCATGTGAGCCATGTCCCAAGAGTGTAAGAGTAGGAGTAGGTGAGTAGTAGAGTAGAATATAGGTAACATCATGAGGGTGTGTGTCAGACAGGCTGTAAGCTAATTGGAGCACAGTGGCTTGTGTTTGCCCTGAGTTGCTCAGGATTGCAAGAGGCGTGCCTACAGTTGTCTTATTTGAAAACCTCAAACCAAAGGTGCACAATGTTAAAAGGTAGGAAACTCTTTGCAAACATGCACACAGCATGTGCACGTGTGTGCGCGCGTTTGCATTTGTTTGCGTGGCGCTTCCCCCCGGGCGGAAACAGAAAGGCAAAAGGAAGGAAAAGAAGTAGTAGGAAGTTAACCAAGGAGAACTAGCAGAGCTGCCAGGTGAAATACATCAGAATCAGCCAATTACACAGGCAGCAGACTAGCCCATCCCAGCCCAGCACTTTAAACTCTGCAAACAGCATTCCCCCCTGTTTTTTCCCAAGAACTCTGTAACACTGCAGTATACAAAGAGGGAAAGCTTAAAAAGCTTAAGTCAGACAAAATGTTAGGGGCTGCTCTTGCTATCATAAACCAACAGTGCAAGGCGCTGAGGGTGGTGATGTTGTGAATGCTGCTGAGCAACCCACAGTGAGGAGACGGAGAAGAGTGTACAGACCCAGAGTAACCTACCAGAGGCTACATGAGCTGGAGATAGTGGAGCTCTATAGGGTGGACAGAGACCTCCTACAGCAAATTGTTGGGCTGTGCCGGCCATGCCTCACACACAGAACCAACAGAGGGGAACCCATCCCAGTGGATACCAAGGTATGTGTTGGCCTAAGAATACTAGCTACAGGTACCGTCCAAAGACCAACTGGTGATATGATGGGGATTTCACAGGCACCAGCATCCAGGGTACTCCACCAGTTCCTGGATGTCATGTCAGCACATGTTGGTGACCATGTATATTTCCCCAATTCCCGTGAGGCATTGGCCAGCAATATGCTTCTTTTCCACCAAATAGCAGAATACCCTGAGGTAGTGGGTGCAACAGACTGCACGCACATACGCATCAAAGCTCCACCCGGTGAGAAGGGTACGGTCTACATCAACTGCAAGAGCTTCCCCTCCATCAACTGCCAGGTCGTGTGTGATGCCCAAGGCATAATAATGAATGTTTGTGCTGGCTGCCCTGGAAGCTATCACGATTCCCACATCTGGCATCTGACGCAGCTATACCAGAGATTTGCTAATAGGGATATCCCTGATGGTCACCTAGTGAGGTATGCTGGATACGCACTGGAGCCGTGGCTGATGACACCCATCAGAAATGCACGCACACCTGAACAACAACTCCATAATGAGGCACACGCACAAACAAGAAACATAATTGAGCATGTGTTTGGGATGCTCAAGTCACGGTTCTGGTGACTGAACACATCTGGTGGAGCCTTGCAGTACTCACCAACATGTACCCAAATTGTTATAGTATGTGCCATGCTACACAATATGATCCTGCAGAAACAGCTGCAGCAGGAACAGCATGGGGCAGGGCCAAACAGCCCCCCACCATTGCCAAGGCCTGCACAGGCACAGCGTGACTTGGAGTAGGAATGACCTGAGCCTGTCCCAGTAGGCAAAAGGAGGCATGCCCAGTATGCCCTGGCCTTGGGAAAGAGGCAACGCATAGCACATACACTGACTCAGTAGGAACCCTGAAAATGACACCTCTCTGTCTCTCACATACAGTAAAAGGGATGCCTAACTTGACACTACCTGTTTTCAAACATGTATAGGGAGTGTACTATGTGCATCCGACATAGGCAGCCCTGCAGCACCACCTGAGGCATGAGTGTCCTATTTTAAGCAATATAAATCACCGCTAAGCACATTTTACCAGTACTGAGCATATTTAAATCCAATTGTGCGCAGCTGTGCACCACGCTAACCAGCGCAACGTCGGGCGTTGGGCAATGTTGGGCAAAGTCGAGCAAAGTCAGGTAAACAAGCTCACACCTGCTTTACTGTTTCTTAACCAGTCAGGTCTGCCAAGCAGGAAAATAAAAAGCAGTGACAGGGCTCAAACTCAGGATACTGTACACTATAGTCACAGTACTGAACCACTAAGCCATGACAGCATTTCACTGACACAGACACAACTTAAGTCACTCACACATACCAGTTGGGGGGGGTCACATACCTAACAGTCACAGCCAGAAGGACAATTGCAGACAAATGCAAACACAAACAAATGCTGTATCATGCCCTCTGAACAGGCATATGAGTAATCTCCCCCCAGGCCTATGCAGACAGATAACAGCAGGCCAGGCAGTGTGATGTGGGTTGGGTAGGCTATGAAGTCACAAATTAATATGCGTGTAATTGGAAGCTAAGGTCTGTAGTATAGTGGTATGCCTCAAGCCAGTATGATAGGCAACAATACTGACCAAAATGGAGTACCTGACATAGCAGTGCAGGCCTAGCAAATGTGTATATGTGTCAGGTGTACCTCTCATCCTATGTACACCCACAGAAACAATCAGGTGTGCCCCCCCGGGTAGAAATGTACAAATAATAGCTGCCCCCCGTATGTATAAATGTTGATAAGTGTATGCAAATTGACTCATGGAAGCCCTGCAGGCACAGCGTGCTTCCTGTTGATGTACAACACAAAGGTGAGCCCTGAAGTAAAAACCAACTTGAATTTTCACACACATATATAGTATATATATATATATATATATATATATATATATATATATATATATATATATATATGTATATATATGCCCACAGTGGGCATGCTCACACACTTAAACAAATTTAGCAAATTTCAGTCAACAACATACTGAAAGGTTATACTGAGCATGCTCACACACTTAGGCCATGTCTGAGTACAGCAGCGGCCCACACATATCTGCCAGTTGCAATTCTTACTCCAGACATATGTCACTATTCACCAATCCTGTCTTGCGCACACAGTGATATGAAAACAGACCCATATTATATATTGGACCCCTGTCATAATCAAACTATGTAATACGAGTACTTAAGTTGTTCAAAGAAAGTGAAAATCCAAAGAAGATCAATAAATCTCCGATCAGTATCATCAAGAAACAATGAGCACTCCTAACATTATCCAAGCCATGTTCTGGCAAAAATATTGCCAAAGAGTCCATAGAGAACCATGAAGCTTTCTTTAGCTACGTCATAAATATCAGTGTAAACTCATATATGTTCTGAGTCAGTGCAAAGTGTAAATGAATACATGTACATGACTGACATTGCCAACATCATGTTAGACAGGTTCATACATATTTATCCCCCTCTCACTGACAAAAGGGCCCATTACCATACCTGGAGATTGTGAAAAGCCAAAAATCACATATACAATGGTTAAACAGCTCTATCCAAACCTAAAAACACCGTGTCTATGGGATGACACGGTGTCCCTGGCTGTGTCATATGTGAACTCCAAAACAAACAGACCCTGCCCCTGAACAGTCTGTTGAGACTCACCCTCTGTTCAGGATATAAAACTGTTGAATGGGTTACAGCAACATCTGGCACACTCCACAAGTGTTGGTGCACAACAGACCATGGGAACTATTGTCTTATAAGCCTAATAAGCCTGATCTGCAAAGCCATGGAGTCCATCATTATGGAACTCATAAACAGAGCTATTGGGAGCCTACAAACACCCAACCCTACCCATTTTTGTTTGGTCAGGGGCAGATCATGGTCCCTAAACCTGCTAGACAGTTTTCAAGGCAGTTACCCAGGACATACATCAATGAAATGAGCTCCACACGGCCTACATAAACCTTGAAAAGCCCTTTTCCAACACCCCACAAACATGTCGTATCCACAAAATCAATAACCTGAGCATAAACACATATGTCATCTGATGGATTGCTAACTGGGGCACAGATAGATCCTACAAGGTAAGAATTGTGGTCTCCCTGTTGGACTGTAAGCAGGTAACAACTGCTGTCCCCCATGGCTCAGTCCTGGGACCCCTCCTGCCTGGTGTATACTTTTCAGAAATACAGTCAAACACACGACTGCAAAACGATTGTCGTAATCAATGTTTGGGACAACAGAGACATCCTTAAAAAGGGTCTCAGTTAGACAGATGTGGTGTCAAAATTATGGCCTCAAGCTACAGTCATACAAATACCATATAGGTGCCAACACACTAAATATGGAGATAATAATAAGGGATCTATGGACACATGTGGATAGTCATCTCTACTTCCAGAAACACATTCACAAAGTGGTTAGAAAATCATGCTATGTGTTCCCACAAATTGCCAAAGTCTTTGCATGTAGGTCAAAGGAGGTTCTCTCTACTCATCAGTCATCAGACCCATCAGAGAGTACCATGGCACACTTGTGATGAATCTGACTAGGCACCTTCAGCAGCTGGAAAGACCACTGAAGTACCTCAACAAGAGGATTACTGGCCTCAAACAGTTGCCCCATGCAACAAGACTGAAGTAACTCAGACTGTATTCTGTTGCATACTGTCTACTCAGGCAATCTCTGCCCAACAGACAGGTCCATGTCCAATGCAGAACTGATGTACATGCTCTATCTGAAGTAAACCCAAGCTCACTGTGCCACATGCTCTAGGGATATAATCATCACAATAATACATACAACATGTTGGAGGGATATATTACTAACTCACAGACTTCCCTTGCTTTGGAACAGGCTCCCAACCTACATTAAGCTGAGTCCCTCACTCTTCCAGAGGAGCCTTGATGAGTGTATGTGAACCTGAACTGTCACACCATAGATCACTTCATCAGCTCTATTACACAGAGGCATAGGGAACTAACCCCATGTGTGGTGATAACTGCACACTCTGGCCAACCTAATATATGTTTTCAGGCAAATAGCCTATTACCTACCTATTTACCTATATATATGTAGGGGGAACACAGTATAATAAGCCAAAGATGGATGGGCAGAGATGTGTGTAAGAGGGTGACCATGACAAGGAGCCACTCAGGACTGTCCCACCCAGTACACATTCCAATGACACAAAAGACATGAGGTGCACAACTCACCCACTGTACATAATAGCCACCAGTATCTGTAAGCATTACAGATGTGGTGCATGTGCCTGCTGTACAACATGACTGTACAATGAAGTACACATCTACTATCTGTAGACATGCACCTGTCACATAGGTTCATAGGTATGTAGTAGACTATCTTCACGAAGGCATATATTAGCCTAGGCAAGTTGTGCAGCTTTCATCATCCTTAGATGGAGATTGGTAAGTCTTCTAAGCCCCAGTTCTAACAGTACCCTAAGCCCCTTTCTAGTGGGCTGCTGATGTGATGCCTGGCGTGAATTGTCTGTTTCCCATCCACTCATCAAGGTTCCTATTGAAGAGTGTCAGCGAGGGGCTCTGTCTGATGTACACTGGGCAAGTGTCTGGGATGGCACTCTATCCCACCAGCATGTTGTATTCATTGTTGTGATGAGGTTCATATCCCTGGAGTGTGTAGTGCAACTCAGTTTTGTTATCCTTAGATGGAGCATGTTCAACAGTTATGTGTTGGACATGGCTCTGTGTATGCCTCTGAGTAGGTGGTACGCAACGGAGAACAGATTTAGTTTTACCAGTTGTGTTGCATAACACAACTGTTTGAGGCCAGTAATCCTCTTGGTGAGGTACCTCTGTGGTCTGTCTAGCTGCTGGATATGCTTAGTCGAGTACATCTAAAATGGTGCATTGTACTCAATGATGGGTCTGATGACTTAAGAGTAGAGGGCCACCACTAACTCTTTTGATCCTGATGCAAACCCTTTGTTGATTAGGTGGGCCACATAGGATTTCCTAATCACTTTGGCAACATGGTTGTCAAAGGAAAGATAACTATCTACTTGTGTCCCCAGATCCCTTATTACCTTGTCAGTTTTTAGGGGGTAACACCTATGTGGTAGTTTGTGGGTACTTTGTTTTCCCCAAAGGGGATTACTATGCATTCTTTCACATTGAGCTTGAGGCCATTATTCTGACACCACACATCTGTCTCATAGAGTCCCTTCTGGAGAATATTTGTGTCATCCGGGGAATCTATTATGGCAAACACTTTACAGTTACCAGCAAACTTAGTCAACCACAACCCTCCTGTGTTGGCATGTATGTTTGAGAGGTCTATACCAAACAGGAGGGGCCCCAGGACTGAACCCTGGGGGACACCAGTTGTTGCCGGTTTAGAGTCTGATATGTAGCCAGCAACTCTTAATTTGTGGGATCTATCTGTGAGCCAGTTTGCAATCCATCTTGTGATGTATGGATGTATGCCCAGGTTGGTGAGTTCATCTATGATACCTGACTGGGGAATGGTGTCAAAGGCCTTAGCAAGGTATAGGTAGGCTGTGTGGAGCTCCTTTCAATCATCTGTAGTCTGGATAACTGTCTCAAAGAAATCCACCCAGTTCAGGAGGCGTGATCTGCATTTGACGAAACCAAACTGGGTGTGCTCAACTGTGTGAAGGTTCCCAATGTCTTTATTGTTGACTTCCATTATGATTGGCTCCATTGCCTTGCAGATCAGACTTGTCAGGCTGATAGAGCGTGAATGCCAAGGGTCTTTTGTGGCCCCACCCCTGTGGAGTGGGAAGAACGTTGCTGTGCAACATTCTATGGGTACATATCCTGTAGAGAGGATGTAGAGAGAGAGGTGTAGGTATCCTTGATGAATATGGATACATCCCCACCGTATGTGCTATGATCCAGGTTCTGAAGCTGGAAGATATGGAATGAGTAGTATCTTGGTAGTGCTGGTGTGCTCTCTGGAGCCTTGAACTAGGTTTCTGTTACTGCACAGATATCAATATTCTCCATACTGAGAAGTGCCTTGAGTGTGTGCATTTAGAGGCTGAGACTTCTGGCAATGAGTAGCATTTAGCTCACTTTGTGGTTATTTGTGTTGGTTACGGGATTTGGTTTGTCCTGAGTGACCGGTGTTCCACACCTGAAGTCAACGCCTCATTGGTCCGATCCAACCATAAGCTAATTACCCTACATATCCACATTCTGCCCCCACCCCCATTAAGGAAACCATGTTAAAATTTTTCTCCAAAGCCAACTTCATGCTTCTTAAGACAGAAGTGGTGAACTTCATGATGCCCATGCAAATGGACAATACAGTTACGACTACTGAATCCTACACAATTGCACTTTATAAGCACTTACATGAGTGCACGGATCGTGCTATCCCAAACAGAACCAAGACGCTATCCTCCAAAAAAAGGAAGCCAATCTGGTGGTCCCCTGCCATAAACAAACTGTACAACAGAAGGAAGAAACTATTGCAAAAGAGTAAAATCCCATGAGTGGAGGAGCTCCATGGTCAGCCTCAGTAAGAAGCTGTGATCCCTGATAAAATCCTCCAAAGCTAGTTACGAAAACAAAATCACCACTGATTCTAAAGACAACCACAAAGCATTCTATAGCTATGTCAAAAATCTCAATGGCAACACTCAGATCTGCTCTGAGTTACAGCACAATGGCACTAAATATACAGACCCAACTGATATTGCCAACATCCTGGCAGATAGGTTCAGTGCTAACTTTACCCCCTCTCACCCATTAAAGAGCCCATCTCTATACCGGAAGAATGCAAAATTTCTGTAATCATGGCTGCAAAGGTAAAAACCATACTCTCCAAAGCCAGGAACACAGCATCCATGGGACCAGAGAACATCCCAGGCTGCGTTCTACACAAACTACAGAATGAACTGGCACCACACCTAAGTACCATATTCAATCATAGCCTCACCTCAGGCTTTGTGCCTGCTGAATGATGCACAGCGAAAGTTATCCCACTACACAATGGGGGAGCCACCACGGAACCCGGGAACTAGCGCCCCATTAGCCTGATGAGCCTGGTCTGCAAGGCCATGGAACGTATCATCATGGAACTTATAAACAAAGACATTGGTAATCTCCAAACTCTGGACCCCAACCAGTTTGGGTTTGTAAAAGGCAGTTCATGTCTCCTAAACCTGATAGACTTCTTTGAAGCAGTCACCAAAGCTGTAGACAAGGGTAAGGTGGTTCACACAGCCTATCTAGATCTTGCAAGGCTTTCAACACCATCCCCCACTCTGGAATTATAGATAAACTCACTAAACTAGGTATAAATCCCTATGTCACAAGATGGGTTGCCAACTGGCAACTGGTTGCCAACTGGCTCACTGACAGAACCCACACTGTGAAAGTAGCAGACTCCAAATCCGACTTCAGACCAGTGACAAGTGGAGTACCACAGGGTTCAGTCCTGGGAACTGCCCTGTTTGGTATCTACTTCCCTGAAGTGCAGGCTAACACAGAAGGTCTTTGGCTAATGAAGTTTGCAGATGACTGCAAACTAGGAGCCATAATCAAAACTATTAACGATGTGGACATCCTACAAAACAGCCTCACTGAGACAGATGCCTGGTGTCAAAGCCATGGCCTCAAGCTCAATGCCAAAAAGTACATTGTCATCCCCTTTGGTAAAAACTCTGTACCCATGAACTACAACATAGACGGTAGTATACTTAACACCAAAAGTGTGATAAGAGACCTTGGGACACAGGTGGACAGTAGTCTCTCCTTTGATAATCACATCACCACAGTAGTCAGGAAATCCTTCTATGTGGCAGTCCTCATCACAAGGTTTCTCATGTGAGGCAGAGCACCTCGCTGACTCTGTTCAAGAGAAATCTAGACCTGTGGATGGGATCGATGAGGTTTACCGGGAATCATATCTGTGTCACTGCTGGACAGAGGCACAACAAACTAATGGGCACAGTATTTTTCTTTTCACGTCACAAAGGCCAGGAATTTGCTTATAAATGCTTAGGCAGGGATAGCCTAGTATAAACCTATGAACCTATGAACCTATGAACCTATGTAGAAAAAAAGATGTCATTGTTCCCCTCTACTCATCACTCATTAGATCCATTATAGAGTACAACGCCCCTTTTGGTATGTACCTCACAAGACATCTACAACAACTGGAAAGGCCACAGAAATACCTCACAAAGAGGATTACCTGCCTCAAACACAAGCCCTACACAGACCATCTCAAAAATCTCCAGCTTTACTCTGTCGCATATCGCCTACTCAGAGGTGATCTCTGCCTAACATACAAAGCTATGTAAAACCCAGAGCTGATGGACATGCTCCACTTAAAGAAATCCAATCCCTCCAAGCTACCTGCTCTAGGGACCTAAACCTTGTCACCACAATAAACAGAACATGCTGGAGGGATAGATTCCTGTCTCAGAGACTTCCCATACTCCAGAATAAACTACCTATCTATATCAAACAAAGCTCCTCATTAGCACTCTTCAAGATAAATCTTGATGACTGGATGGGAAATAGGAAATTCACCCTGGGGATCACTTCTGTGTCTCTGCTTCACAGTGGCACAGGAAAATAAATTTCTTGGGTGGCAAAAGCCAGGGTACCTTTTTGGCTGGGCTTGTATAGGCCCCAGGGCCGATAGCCTAGTACCTACCTATGAACCTTTGAGCTTTGCCTAAAAAAGGTAATATGGGGACAGCAAGAGCCTTGGCCAGTATTCAGAAGCATAGGGGTGACAGGTGCAAACCATCTCTAGCGAAGCAACTAGGCTTGTCTATCATGTCATCACAGGCAGACAGAGACTGGATTCCCTTTGAATGACACCAGAAGCTCAGCCAATTGTTGAAGTTTATCATCTTTCTGTTATATTGCAGTATCATGTAGGTGAAGGTAAGATGCTACTCAAGGTCAGGGTCATACCAGCCTGGGCTACATGATCACAGAGCTACTATATATCTCTTGTCATGTTGTCCTGGGTGATATGTCTCAGATCATTCACACTGACATGTACAGAGAACACATCATATATGTACCTGTTCTGGAGTGATGTAAGTGCTTGTGTTATGTGGCGGATCATAGCACCTGACAGACAACTGACAATAACCTTCCCCTTGTCCAGCCGAGTGAGTGGAACATCTGTGTGCCTGACTATGGAGTCACCTATTACTAGTGTGTTGGGTATGTTGTTTTGCCTTAGTGCCTGTTATGAGGCACACTGCTTTGGTGTATTATGTGTTTTCTGGCGTGTGCTTGGAGGTGCATGTTGCTTGCTTGTCTGCTTAGGAGGACACTCTCTCTTTTTCAGATTAATATTTGTATTCTCCGAGTATGGTAATGTGTACTTATGTGTGTGTTTTGCTGGTGCTTATATTGTAGGTCTATGTGAGACTGTTGGTGTTGTGGTTGTATGACCCGACTCCTCTTGACTGTATTGTCCAGTATTGGATTGACAAAGCTTAGCCACCGGTTTAACCCTGTGTGTGCCAGCATGTGGTGTATCAACCCATATATGATATGGTCATGGCCTATGCATACAATACACTCACAATACACCTAGTATGATAGACCTGCTGAGGTTAGCAAATGTGAAAAAAACTTTTGGGCAAACTGTCAGCAAGTAATGTCTGTATTGCACCCTGTAACTCCATATTGCTTGCTGAATTGTAAAGACGTACTTAGTTTGGATTAAGAACCCCGCACTTGCCAACTGTGTGTGTGTGTGTGTGTGTGTGTGTGTGTGTGTGTGTGTGTGTGTGTGTGTGTGTGTGTGTGTGTGTGTGCGTGTGTCTGTCTGTCTCTCCCTGGGGAGAGAGCAACCTTTTTGGAGACTACTCACACCCCTTAAAAGTGGTATACTCATCTTTGTCAAGTCTGATGATGTCACCATCCTATAAATATACCTGTGGAAAGGTAAAGTCCTAGTAATGTGTATAGCACGTTGTGTAAACGCGTACTGCTGTAATATCATAAGGTAGTTAGGTAGGGTTTGATTCTTGCACTTGTCAACTGAGTGTGTGTCTCTCCTTGGGAGGAGCAACCTTTTTGGAAACTACTCACACCCCTTAAAAGTGGTATACTCATCTTTGTCAAGTCTAATGATGTCACCATCCTACAAATATACCTGTGGAAAAGTGAAATCCCAGTAATATGCATAGCACATTGTGTAAATGCATACTGCTGCAGTATCATAATGTCGTTAGGAAGTAGTTTGAATCTCACATTTGCTGACTGTGTGTGTGACACCATTGGTCAATGTTGAGTGGGTTTTGATTTTTCTAGTGTAGGACATATCACAATGACAACTGTATGTGCATTACACATGTAAGGTAGCTGTGGGGCAAAGCCATATACATACACGTGACCTAAATTATTTCATAGGTGGGTACTCTGCTTTCTCCATGAAAGCATCTGTTATCTTTGCCAGAGAGTGCTGGTGCTTTCCAGACCTTAGGTCACTTCTGTATGCTCGTGACAAGCTTAGCCACTGCAGTGATCCCTGGGCTACGTCTTCTGTTTCACATCCACTCATCACAGTTTCTGTTGAAGAGTGTGAGTGAGGGTTTATGCTTGAGGTATATTTGAATCCTGTTCCAAAGCAAGCAAAGTCTGGCAAAGATGACTAATCATTATAGGTGTGCAACAACCTCTGTGGATCTGCATGCAAACCATTTACTGCTTATGTGCTCCACAGAGGGATTTCCAAAACCCTTTGGTAATGTGATTATCAAAGGAGAGATGACTAAACACATGGCTCTACGTATACAATAGTACCTGTTCCACATTTTGGGGGCTACTACCTATGTGGTACTCTGGGGATACTTTGTTTTCTAAAGTGGATAACTATGCTTTCTTTGGCTTATAGCTTTACAGCATGAGTTTGACACCAGGTATCTGTCTCTGTGATACCCTTTTGGAGGATGTGTGTGTCATCTGGAGAATAAAGTATAGCCCACAGTATGCATTTTCATCAAACATGGGCAGACATATCCCTACTGTGTTTGATTGTACCTAAGAAAGCTATATGCCAAACAGGAGTGGTCCCAGGACTGAGTGCAGGTGAATACCACTCGTTACTGGCATAGAATTGTACATGGAGGCTGCAAATGTTACTGTGTGTCCTACATCTGTGCGTCAGTTGTCAATCCATCATCTAACAATCATTTATGGTCAGTCTGTTGAGGTTATGTATAATACCAGAATGTGGGATGGGTATGAATTGCTGGTGAGCTATAGCTTGGCTGTGTGGACCTCCCCTCCCTCACCTATAGCCTTGTTAACTGGCTTGAAGTCTACTAGGTGTAGGAGCCATGATCTGGCCTTTAGAGAACCTAAGTGGGTATGGTGCAGTGTTTGCAGGTTCATAATGTCTCTGTTAATGAGTTCCATAATGCTGTGCTCCATAGCCTTCCAGATAACATTTGTCTGGCTTATAGGGTGAGAGTTTCCAGGTTCTGTTGTACTTCTACCCTTAATCAATTTATGTTAACATTTTCACTGGGTGTGACGAGGGTGGACAGGATTAGGAATAAGTATATTAGGGGGTCAGCCCAGGTTTGAAGGTTAGTAGACCAAGCCATATAAGCAGGATTAAGTTGGTTTGTACATGTGCTGAGGAGGGATGCAGAGTATATTGTGAAATAGATACTAAGGATGAAGCCGCCAGGTAACAGGAAAAGAGGAATGGCTAAGATGAGGTTTATGGCTGTGGTGAGAGAGGACATGCAGGTGGATGGTGTGACAGCGCAAGATGCAGAGGGCAGGAATAAATGGAAACAGATGATCTACTGTGCTGACCCCTAATGGGAGCATCTGAAAGGAGAAGAAGAAGAAGAAGAAGACATTGTAGCTCAACCCTTGTGGACTGTGAACACAATTACCGTGCGTCATTCCACAAGTATGTAACCTGTATAGAGGCTGCATCTGGACAGAGTGTTTAGGTGAGTGGTGACTTCATATGTCAGCTTGTGTATGACACAGCCAAAGACACAGTCCAGTACCATTGCCACTGTGGTTTGGACTTTGGTAAAGAGATGTTTTAACTAGAGTGCCTGTGAATCATCAGGTTTTACATTCTTCAGGTCTGGAAATGTGGCCCTTGTGTAATGACAGGGTGGTGAAATCCGCATTCAAACTGTCTGACAAGAAATTGGTAATGTCAGTCAGATAAGTGTACTTTGTGACCATTTACATTAACTGTGACCCGATGTGAGATTTCCCCTGTAGATTATAAACAACACTAAAGAAAGCTTTAGTGTTGTCTTTGGAATCCTTGCCATTTTGTATTTTAAAGCTAGCCTTGTATGTTTAATGAGGGCTTGTATTTTCCCAATGATACTGACCAGAGAGGTTATCCCTTATTGTTATGTAACTCTTTTTTGGTACAAATTCACACCTTCTACTATATATTTAGTTTATGGCAGGGGTCCGTGAGACTAATGCACTTTTAATGTATAAGTGAGAATTTGTTGTGTTTGTGATAGCACGGTCCATGCAACCCTATAGGTGAACAGTATGCATTACTAAAGGATTATGCAGCTGGGACAGTGTTAACCTTACTAATGCAAACCAATGACAGATAGCAACAACAGCATCACCTACACTACATTGTCAACCCATGTCATACACACACATGCATACTCAAGTTTCAAAATATGTGCAGTACAATGCATACTGGCCACCAATAGAAACTATGGAGTGTTAACACTGGCCAATACAGGGCATGTCACCCTGCCCATGTGTCCAATATGCATGTACATGCAGACAGTGCACCTCCACCATATTCACAAATGGACACCTGCAAACGTGTGTTGCACACACCCCACACTTACTGTCCACTGTAATGCATGCTGACACAACAACACACATCAGCCAAGTGGCACAAAGACAAACAAAACACAATTGGAATAAACACTGGTGAAAACAATACAACATTGCTAATTACAGCTTTAATGCATCATGCCTACTCAGCTACACCTTCAAGGATATCATTACACTTTACTGCTGACAACATGCTAAACATCCAACCATTGTTATACTTTATTAAAGTCACCCTGTGCATCAGCACCATGTTAGCCTGTTCCTGCATCAATGTTACAGATGACAGGCGATGGCACAGGTGTCATCATATGCACAGGGTGTGTTGTTGGTTTGAAAGAGGCCTACACTGAGCCATACAATCGACATGTGTGTGTGTGTGTGTGTGTGTGTGTGTGTGTGTGTGTGTGTGTGTGTGTGTGTGTGTGTGTGAGGGCCATGGGTACTGTTAAGGGGCAATGTTGATGTCATGTGTGCGGGTATGTGTTTGCCCTTGGTTTCTGGTTTATGTGTGTGTGTGTCTGCATGCACACAGTTCCACCATGTGGCTACCATATACGGGGATTTGTGAGACAGCTACAGACTGTACCTGGCAAGCTTTACAGATCACCATCTCTGGCCACGGAAACGGAACCTGTGCCTGGCAGGGGTGCTACAGACAGTATCGGGTACTAATCCAGACTGGGTACTATCTGAAGAGGTTGACGTATGTCCACTGGATCCAGGTCCCTGCTGGGACTGGCCAGAGCCACATGCACATGGTCTACGGACAGCCCCCCCAACATTGCTGAGGCTGGTACTGGCACTACTAGAGCAGCTGTGACTTGCTGGACGTCCATGGTGACCTCCAGCTGGTGATGTTGCTGACATATGTCCACGTCAACATCTCAACCATCCCTCACTGTCCTGACACATGGACATGACATTGTGGAGGACATCCAATGTCTCACCCCAACGTCTATCAATGACCTCAGTGTAGTTACATATGGCACCTGCTAGGTCATGGATACTGTCATTTACAGAGGTGTAATGATCCCTCTGTGCCCTTAACCTCTGTCTGGTGTACCGCTCCATTCGTGTCTGTGCTTCCATGACAGCCTGGAACATGCGTGTGGTAGAAAGATGTGTGGCATGTCTGCCAGTGGCATGATGGCCAGCAGTGCTCTGATGAGAACCCCTGTGCATCTGCCTATGTGGTACCATTCCAGGCATCTGGCTATGGCTGCTGTGTCCTGATACATGTGCCATAGATACCACACTGTCCTGGCCAGTGCCAACCGTACACTATCCCTCAGCTAAGGGCAATGGTGATGATGGATTTACAGGCAGTATGACTGTGTGCATGGATGGGGTAGAGACTTGTGTACTGTCAATTGGTGGCCCAACAACAGACCCTGACAAACCTGCCTGTGCCTCAACACACCTATCCTCATCATCACTGTCTGTCTCAGTGATATCAGGTTCCCTGCTGTACTGAACCAGCCCCACCTCGCCACCTGTGAGAGGAAAACAGGAAACACACTTTAAGACCTGAACATGACTTCAGACCACATGCACACATGTGCACATGCACACATGCATACATGCACACATGCGCACATGCACACATACGCACATGCACACACACAAAACTACACTCCTCCCGAAAGCAGACACACACACACCAGCAATCACAAAACATACACAATAGCAGGTGATGGTGGGGAACAGTATCACAAGCAAAACAGTCATATCACACATGTCAGTATGCAGGACATGTGTTGCTCAACAGCATGCAGTGCAAGTGTAGTCAGTCCTTGTTACTAACAGTATACATGGCTTTGATGCACGTGTTTTGTTATTATATGATGGCCTTCCCCCTGGAACACAATACATACATGGACACAACATTGCTGTGCAGGTATTCATAACCCTGTGATGTACTGTGCACCATAACTCACTGCTGTACATACCATTGCTGGATGTGTATCTGTGTGTCAGATAGGAATCCAATGCTGATTACAGCCTCTGTGTCTTTAGCAAATAATCGTGGACACATTTTTAGCACAAGCATGATGAGTATTCACACAACATCATCAGTGGTGTATGGATAATTGATGGAATACCATTCAGCCACATACCCAATGTAGGGTACTTATGGTGAGTGTAGATCATATTGTGGACATGCCAGTCTCATCCATGACATGGATCCATGACATGGCATGCTAAAACACAACTGCATATTTAAACACTGCACATACCCATATGACCTAGCCACTCAATAGCATCACAAGACATGTGTGTCAGTTGTGCAAATGGTGATTGGTATGCATACTGTTTAGAGGTGCATACGTGTGCACACACGCATCATTATGGTGTGTAGCAATTACAGTTATGTGTAGTACTGTGGTTACAATAACTGGATGGAGTATAGTACCATAGGCCATAATCATGAAGCATCAGGTGGTCACTCAAGGCTACAAATGTTTCACAAACCAGCACTAATCATGCTATGCCAGAACTCTACTACCTTGGCTAAATTCACCATTTCACAACCAGTTGTTACGTGAGTTTGTAAGGAGGCCATTAAGGAGCATTCCCTGACTACTGACATGAATGTGTAGTGTGTTGCAGAGTGTTTAAATGCCCCAGGATAGGCCTCTACCCCTCAGGTATATTATGTGTAATGTGTGGATGAGATTTTGGATACTGGAGTGTGTCTTTACAGAGGGTTTGGGAATCCTTTATGTGTAGCATGTTAAAATGCTCTGTGTATGACATAGATGTGTATAGCATGTTTAGTATCAACTGTGCTTATGCAATGGTCACTACAGTTTAGCCACATTTGTTTGAGATAGTCTGGGTATTGCATGTGTTTGAAGCAGCTAATCACATTAGTGAGATGTGCGTGCTCTTACACCAAACATGCACAGCAAGCATTATGGGTAGATGTGTTACATGTGTACATGGCCTACACCTTAACTATGACATGCACTTTTTATTTACAATAATAAATGTAGAACACACTCATCAGCATCTGTCCGCTGCCTTGATGTCACCCCAGAGGGACCTACATAGAGATGAGACAGTTTGTCAGTGGCCACAACTGTGGCATTGCTACTGTGTGTTTGCAATCTTACAGTACAACAACAGTTTACATTCACAGGGCTACAGATTATGTTCCAAATGATCAGTATTGCACAACAACAGGCTCCACATCATTGAACGACACACTCCACATCTCACATATGCATGATCTACCAATACAGATAATAGTAGTCTACAGATATGCCATGTTACCTGCATGCTCCATGTGTGCTTGCTGAGTGGCTCCAACCTCCATCATGGTGTATGTCTGCTGCTGTTGTTGTTGGGCAGGTGCCACCAGGCTCATGAGCAGCTCCTCCACTCTGGTGAGGGGGGGGGATGGATATTAACACCACCCCCTGTTGCAAGCTGTTGTCTACGCACATCAGCGGCACTCTGACAGACATGTCTGAGAAGATCACTGCAGTGGTGGCATACCTGCTCATATGTCCAGTTATGCAGGCCTACCTCATTGACCCTGTGGACAACATATTTCCACATTGCAGTACACTCCTGCTGGTCCTGGCAGGTTCATGAGAACATGAGACGGTAGTGCTGAATCATACTGCTAGTAATGATATCATCTTCAGCACTACTGTAACTCGGGTTCCTTTGGTGGGCCATGATCCCTGGAAGACATAAATACAAAAATATGTCTGAGCAAGTCATATGGCACATTTAACATTATACAGTACATATATCACTGAACTGCCATATATAGCAACCTATAAGCTAACCGAGAGTGAAACACTGTAATTGCCACTTATCACTGCTCACCCCACAACTGCTTGAAAGTGCCTTGTTCACTCTCTATCTAATGAACCATGTTCTGCACAGCAACAAAATAAAATCACTATATAAGGCTATACAAGAGTACCTGGCACACTGTATGCAACACGATGCACCACCTAGCCACAGCAGATATACATCAAGCTGATGTGTAAAGAAGTATATCATCCATCACAATCAGTGTAAGGTCCAGTAAATGTATTACTATTATACCACACAACTTGTTAATGCCAAACCCGTGGCCAAAATATGTGCACAATTGGGAATATAGGTCACATACTGCTGTAGTACACTATGAATGTTGCTAGATACGCAATTATATGTATTATCACACATATGTCAAAGGACATGTTACAGACATACCCACACACACATCAGACATAATTATAGGACACAAAGGTATGACAACCCAGATAAGCTTTCAGTGTGTACTATACAGTATTGTGTGTCAGTACTTACACAACCTTAATCTTGAGAATTGTAATCTGTGATGAATACAGGGACCACACAGAACAGTGGATGCAAGCAATGTGGACATGCACCATACTTTGCTGTACAGGCCCAGAGCTTCAATTAGTACTACAGTACACACAGGATTTGTATTCAACATTGGTACCAATCAATAATCATAGATGTAGTGCTTTAGCTTCCAATGTCACACCCTAGTTAAAACCAAGGGACTTAATCACACTGTATGCAATAACACTTGTTCTGCCTAACAACAGAATACACACTTTTGCTAGGATCAAAGCAAGGACCCATAATATCATAACATAAACAGTTTCCCACTAAGCTCTCCCACAGATACATATCTTTGATGTATTCACAAACATATTGACCATCACAGTTAGTCAACAGTACAGAGAATCTATTGCAACAAGTAGATGTAGGTGTGTATGAGTATATATATATATATATATATATATAATATATATATATATATGTATATATATATATATATATATATATATATATATATATACATATATATATATATATACATATATATATATATATACATATATATATGTATATATACATATATATATGTATATATACATATACACATCCATTTGTCTACATATACATATATATGTAGGCACATAGACATTTTTCCTTTCATAGTGAGAATATCAATAATACAAAGGATGTAAGGTGTACAGCAATGTAATAAAATCACACAGTCTTGGGATAAATGCATTGAAGGTGCTCACAGCCCAGGTAGCTTTAGCAGGCCTTACTGGCTTCAACATTGTAAACTGAACAAACCACCCACAGTGTTTAACCACCACATGTCATATACCAGCACTGTATGCTGTCTTGTTTGTCACACACTAAAACCTACATACAAATATGTGCATACTAACCTTCACCAACATATATATCTCCCCCCTTCGCAAACAGTTGCAATATGTCCCCTGCTCTATGCACATATACAGATGTGAATATATATGACACATATATGTATTTCTCCGAATGTGTGCGGCATACACACACATGGTCCACACTGTTGTAAGTCCCCTGGACCTCACAGCTGAACTGTTGTGCCTTGCTGCAACACAAACAGGTGTCACATATGAACACAGACTAACATTGGGGGGTATATATGGCAACAGATGCTAGATAAGCATACTAGACTGCTACAGCAGTTGGCAATGTTAAGCTACACTTTAATATGACTGTCATGCATGTGTTGTTCTGTCACACCCATGTTTATATAATTTCAGCGCTAATCCCCCCAACAGCCATTGGCCACACTACTGTGCAGAACACAGATAACATGGATCAGATCTTTGACATTTAATGCTGAGCTACACATTTCACAGGTATGTCCCACTGCCCACAGGTACACACAGTATTGTCCATAGCAGTAGTTAAGTAGAACATTTGTGCATAAAGAAGTACTGCTGCCACATATGAATGTTTCACATTATGTAGACTATTCTTCAATAACATCTACTACATGCCAGTAAATACATAAGTGTCACATACCTTTCCTTTGTATAATTTGGTAATATTTATTTTTCCTTTTCTCTGTCTCTCTCTATCTCTGTCTCTCTCTCTCTCTCTGTCAGTCTCTGCAATAGAGTGATTGAGTTTGTTGGCAGAGATTGCAGCCTGCTTTTATAGGAATTTGCACATGAGCATGTGATGGCCTCTGCACCAATTAGTGGCCACCATTTGCTAAGTGCATGCAGCCTGCTGTGTAGTAATTGCAGTAACCACTGTTATAGCAGCCCAGTACTATGAATTGCTGACTCATGTAGGCATGGCCCTTTCAGCTTTCCAAGATGGAGATCATCCTTGTTTGGTGTGGACATCATTGTTTAAGACAGAAGGTTAGTATAGTTCTTATATCAGAAGCCAGGGGTGTAGCCAGAGATTTACATTTTGTACTCAGACCTAATGTTGCTACTTCCAGTATTCAGTTGTCAGTGTAGAAATGTACTCAACCCTCAAAATGCTACCCCAAGATACATGGAAAGATGTACTTTCTTTTCAACTGTTACAATTAAGTGCCATACAAAGCTAGTTATGGAGATGCATTCCTTTGGCACAAGAATTGTTTGTGAACTGCTATACTGTGAATATTCATTTACTCAGTTCTAAACAGTTTGTGCTTTTTTAGTGTTGACATTAGCACAAGCTGCTCAGAAAAACTGGACATATTTCAGTACTGTGAGTATGCTTACCTACATCCATGGTAGGCCCTGCACACACAGGTATATTCTACATTTGGGTAGGGTTGCAGAAGTACAGACAGCGTAAGTATTATTGTGTGGATTATTATCTTGCTGGATGTACAGGGTTGCTGTGTACATGTTAGTTTATCAAGGCAAGTAGTCTGTCTGCGTAACTCCCAACTATGGACATATCCACATGATAGCCAGAGAATAGCCTGTTATTTTTTGTCTGTGCACCACACAGGTCTTTTCAGCAATAGAGCAATGGCATTCTTACAGTTGGTTGCTACCAGTACATGGCTACATCCATTTGTATTTCAGTATTGTATTCCTACATAAGGGTATGCTTTCGAAACTCCTTCCAAAGCTATTTGCACAGTGTGTAACAGCAGAAAGGCTAATATGCCTCTGTGTTTCTGCCTCAGACAGACCTCTCAACCAATCAGGTACAAATTTGAACAGACTCAGGGAAAAGTCAAGAAAAGGTCAGGGACAATCAGGACCATCTTTAAAATATTAGTGCCATTTCGATGAAACATTGAGAGAATCAGAGCATATGAATTAATACACCTTTTCTGAAGTAAAAGAAGTGCCTAACTCTTAATTATTGTCATTATTCATTAAGTGTAATTCACCACCTTTCTGCCCAAAGTCAGTAGTTTTAGGAGGGATTCAGACGGACACAGCTAAAATTTGTGTCAAAATCAGGGACATCCCTGAAAATTAGGGACAGTTGGGAGGTATGGTCTCTGCCCTAAACAGACATGCCAGTGTTTGTCCTACGGTGATACTGTGTGGGGTTGTAAAGTGATGGTGCAAGGTCCGGGGTTTGAGACTTACAGAGGTGTTTTATTTTGCTCCTGAGCAGAACAAGGTCCCTCACATACAGAGTGACTAAGGCACTTTTAAGCAGTTGTAAGCGGATTTCCGCGGGTTTGCACATTGCTGCGCATTGCTTAGCCAAGCGCAAATAAGCACAAACCCGCGCAAACCCACTCACTACTGCTTAATAGTGCTTACTCCCGCTCACCACCTCGCTAATTTCTTCAAAAGAAAAGAAAAATGAGGAGATAGGAAAGTGGTGAAAAAGGGGCACAAAGAGGTAAAGACAGCATGGAAAATAGCTTGGGATGTGCAGGATTGGTGTAGGGAAGGTCCATAGCTGCCCATTTCTTCAACAGCAACAGCTGTGCATATGCAATAACTTTGGAGGTAGATATGAACCCTTCAACCCCTGAGAGAGGGGTGAGGACAACAAAGTATGTTGTAATGCCAATTAAATAACATTTCATGTGTCCAGTGGACATGTGTGCAAAATGGGCAGCTATGTATGGCGCGTAATTTTTTTTTTGGGAGCAGATTGCCCTTTTTTTTTCAGGTGAGAATAGAATGTGGGGTAGGGAAAGTAGGTATATTTGGGGAGGTAGGTTGGGGAGGTAAACAGACAAGACAAACAAGACACATACAGGGGCAGTATATGACACGTGGTGGGTGAACACCTTTGACGGGGAGGGATGTTTGGAAATCGCATGCCCATGAGCCCCCAGATGGAAACAATGGGACTGAGGTCCCCACCCATGGGCAGTCACCACTGCACCTTCACGGCCCAGAGGGTGGCTGTGCTGGGGTCTGTGTAGGAGGGGCAGGTTGACCCAGGAGTTGCGCCACTCGGGCCTCAAGCTGGCATAGAGGTTCTGCAACAGAACATTCAATCTCTCTATGCACCACAGCCCGGACCATTCGTAGGGTGATAGGTGCCCCTCCACCCACGCTTGCATGGGGGGGCCAAGCCCCATCCCCTGCAGCACTTCCACCCAAAGGTGGCACACGGCCAACAGAGGAGGAGGTCCCAGGCTCGGCACCAGATCTGCTGGTGCCAGGTGCCATGGCCAGCTGAGGTGGGACAGGTGGGGCCACTGGGACTGGCCTTCTCATACGAACTATGTTTTGGAGAGTTTAATAAAGATATGGGTTAGTAACAGTCAACAGCATTCCCAATTAGTTATAACAGCATGCGGAAGTATTCCCATTAAACCAACACACCAGATTTTGAACAGTTGAAAAGCAAGCATAACACATGCATATATAGAACATTAGTGGACATTACAACAGCATGCAGGTTGAATTGATGGCAACAGGCTACCGATATTGTGGTATTTTAACAGGGCACATGCATAGAAATAAATGCAAATATTTATAAACCAATAGGACATATGTCCCAACAAATGTTTTGAGATTAGACATACCAATTGAGGTGTGGAATTGCATTTTTTATGCACATACAGTAGGGTGGGAAAAGATAGCTCAATTAACAGCTTATATATCCTTCTAGTTTTCACTACATTCCTATTAACTGCAGTAATATGTCCCTTACATGTATTATTACACTACCCAATGTCCTTATATTGTGCAATTGGATTTTGCTAGATCATTATATACATGAGCTGTATCTTACATACAAACTGTCCAAGATGCACATGTTACTCATATTTTGAGAGTTGCTCACACACACTACTGCTAAGATGGTACACTGATAAATCTACTTTCATATAATTATCTAGATATGTTCAGGTGAAAGTATCAGTTATATGTTAACAGCTCTCTACATTTCTGGCAGCACACTGACATTTCTGGGGAACACAATACTAAGCTACTCATGTGCCAGATTAACCTGTACATGCTGGCCATGAACCATTAGTTGAGGGCTGTACATATGCATATAAGATACTGGCACTCCCTTCATCCACGTTATATGGGCCTACCCAAGTGTGGGTTGACACTGCTTAATACAACACTACTATTTGTAGAATGCAACAGTACAAGAACATATCAAAGAAAATGACACAAATGCACTCCATGAAACAAAGATTTATTAAAAGATTATTACACCTTTATTTACTGGGTTAAAAGACTTTTTGAAGGCTCTCTCATTTATTTTATATAACAGTACATGCAGAATAATTACTAGCCTGCCTCATGACTCAGTCTTTGCAATCTATCATCATGGGCTTGCTGGTTCATAGCCCGGACACTTGCAGCTGTGAAGTAAATGCAGTGATATTGAGACATACCTATCCATAGTACAGACAAGCATAGCAATTCTTAAGTACTTAATACAATGGCTACTTACTCAGTACTGGGGCATTAGGCATCTTATGGGATTCCTGGATCCACTGGTCCAGTTGATCCTCCTTACATCGCTTCAGGTCAGAATAATGGTGCCTGACCTGCTCAACAGTCCAAGGAACACCAGTGGCACTGGTGAGATCATGGGCAAGACTGTTCCAGGCCTCCGTTTTATATTGGGTACCCTGGTACTGGACCCACAGGAGTCTTTCCTCATGATTGTGGACAAGGAGCCAAACCATTACTTTGGACTCCTGGATGCCCCAGCGTTGCGCTCTAAATCGAGTGCCTTCACCAACACCAGCCATGCTGAGTGCAGAAGGAAGCTACAATCAGTTATAGTAAGTATTCCCGCCTGTGGAGCTTAAATATCCCTCATTTCCCACACTTATTGCGATTGGCCAGTTTTGGAAAAACTCAGCTGTAGGCATGCCTGCTTAGCTGATGTTGGCAATGTTTAAAATTCCTTTGATAGATATGTGTCTGTTGAAAGTGCATGTTTGTGAAATGCTGTCATGACTTAGTGGTTAAGTACTGTGACTATAGTACACAGTATCCTGAGTTTGAGTCCTGTCACTGCTTTTTATTTTCCTGCTGGCCAGACCTGACTGGTTAAGGTACAGTAAAGGAGGTGTGAGCGTGTTTAACCGACTTTGCTCAACTTTGCCCAACTTTGCCCAACATTGCTCAACGTTGCTCAAAGCTGCTCAATGCTGCTCGACATTACACGACGTTGCCCGACATTGCGCTGGTTAGCGCGGTGCGCAGCTACGTGCAAATATGTTGCGGTTGCGTTGGTTAGCGCGGTGCGCAGCTACACGCAATTGTATTTAAATATGCTCAATAATGGTAAAATGTGCTTAGCAGTGCTTTATACTGCTTAAAATAGGGTACTCATGCTTCAGAATGCATAAACATTTCACCTTCATATATATATAATTCGTTCACTATTACATTTAACATTTCAATGCTTTTTACAAAACTTATACATAACAAATGGCAGGAAATATTTTTGTATACAGATTTCCCACAGAAAATGGAACGTGCAGTAGTGGGACTCGAACCGGGAATGCGTCCCCTTTGTGCGAAGGTTCTAACCACTACGCTATCGCTATTTTGCTTAATTTGCATATATTTTTCTTATTATCCTCTTCTGGTGTCTAAGATGCTAACTGTAGCTAAGCAATGGGCAAACCCGTGCAAACCCACGTAAATACGGGCAGCTATATCGGAAGAAAAAATATATATAATTCTTTTTATTTTTAATTTTGTCAGTTGTTTAACATATGGGGGAGTGTAGTATTACATTGTACACATGTGAGCGGACTCGCTCATGTAACTTGAAATTGCGGCATTTCTTCATTGCAGGGGCATGGATTTTTGGACTGCTCGGTAGTCCAACATGCCCCCTACACTCATCCACGCTCCGTGTAAGCTTTAGAGTTGAGGCAGCATGCCCTCATTAATATGCATGGCATGCTGCTATCATACTCTTACACTGGCTTCCATGTAAGACTAATCTAGTCTTACACGGAAGATTAGTAAATCCGGGGGAGTGTCTTTAAAAGGTAGCCAGATGAGGGATGTCCTTGTTAGAAAGGACTTGCAAACCTTCAAATAACCTAAAGATGACCTGCTGGAGCCTTGGTAGAATTTAGATAATACAGGAAGATGTCCATTAACAGATGAATAACTAAGCTTTGTGTCACAATTTTGAGAAAGCTAATTTTGATAGATAAATTTAGGATCAGCCCTGTGGGTATTATATAAAACTGGCTATTTAACAGAGATTTATATAACCTATTAGCTTTTTTAACTAATTGAGACTGAAATAAAATACTGAGTACTGACCATTAGAACATCCTTAAAGTGAAGGATATTAGTGAGGCTGTCCACTTTGTATCTGGAAGCCTCTTAATCTCATTATGGTTTCTTTTCAGAGATTAGGGATTGCCCATAGGACAACCAAAAATTCTCGAACAAATTCATTTCCATAAAGGAAATATCCCTGATAGGGAGTCTGAAGACTTGGAAGAATATTTTCTGTCAGAATACTGAAAGGATGTAGCCTTAATCTTTTAAATATAGAAATCTGCATCTTTACCAAAGTATCCTGGAAAACTTTTTCTTCTTTTCAAGGTCCCCTATGAAAAACAGTAAATAGTCAATGAATGCCTGATACTAACAGATGAAATACTCTGGGTATTTAAGCAAGATAAAAAGCACAAAGCGGACAGTGCCAGATCATGACTAATTTGTATGCAGACTGGGACACAACTGGTGAAATTACATGTAAAGTGGAAAAAGTAAACTGTTGTGATTTACTGTTAAGGCAACCCTTGCTCAAAAAAATATTTTTTGTGCAGTGATCATTCATGCTTAGGCATACACAAGCATGCATACTTACATTTCATTACTGGCTTTATGCCCTACCATTTCATACTATTTACTTGCTCTCACGTATTTCAGTATTTGTAATCTCTTTTCCTTCTATTTCAGCACCTCATTTTTTAATTAAATATTGGCTTGTTCCCACATCAAATTGCATTAGTTGTATTGACAATTCACATGAATCTTTAAAATCCATCAGGCATATTTTCATTTCAAAGCAGCAGCAAAGATTGACCTTTACTCTGCAATACCTGTAGAGAAGTTTTTGAGGTTTCAGGTTGACATTTTTCAAGGTCAATGTTTTTGTGGTTTCAATTCCCAGTTCCCAACCACTCCACTGCAGAACTTCTACCACTTCAATGCCAAAGAAATTTCCTTTCTTGGTGCGTGACTTTGACTTTGATAGTGTTTCAGGATACCTCAATGAATTGTGGGAAATCTGTATTAAAAAGGAAGAAAAAGTTTCAGTGTAAGAAATTCAGTATGAATGTCTTTCTGATAATAACTCAAATCTGAAACCTGAGCATCACAACTCTAGTAGTGTATGTGTATGTGTGTGTGTGTGTGTGTGTGTGTGTGTGTGTGTGTGTGTGTGTGTGTGTGTGTGTGTGTGTGTGTGTGTGTGTGTGATTTAGGTAACCAAATAACCCAAAATAGTCCTACTTGTAAGGAGCTCAGAAACACCAAATCAGCAGAGTGTAATCACCAATGATGAAACATCTTTTTAAAGCTCCAAATACATAAATAAAGTGACCAAACACCTCCAAAACTCAGAATGTATATAAATGCATGATTATTTACTCAAAATATGAGTTAAGCACTTTCGTCCCCAATAGACTTCATCAGAACTGAATTATCACTATAACACATCACACGTTTATATCAAAATCTACATACCAGTAAAATCAAATTCACCAATGAAATTAATTCAATCCAACTCCTAATTACTTTTATTTCCTCTTATTTCTTCTTATTTCAAATCGTGTTATATACACACCAGGTTCATAGATGATGTATGCATTCTACAGACTGGTAGTAAAGTGGATTTATCTGAGTTTTTAAATTATATGATGACTATATCTCCTTTTTTAAATTCATACATCAGGCTCATGATAGTGAGTTACAGTATTTAGATGTTGTTATTAATAAGCAATGTGAGCAACAGAGGCATACATCTAGGCTTTTTTGTAAACCCGCTTTTTCTCATTCATATCTCCATTATACTAGTGATCATCCTCTCCATAAAAAAGGAATACTGTTAAGGACCAGTTTGTTCGAGTAGCCCGTATGACATCTGACCATGGGGATCTTTTAAAAGAATGTAAATTTATTAGCATTTATTTTTACAGAGGGGTTGTCTCAAAAGCTTGCTAGATAAAATAAGCCGGGAAATTATTTCTGTTTGGGGTACTAAATAGATCCCTATGATAAAAAAAGACAACAACTTGAGGGGGTGGTTGGTAATATAATTGTTTATCAAGCACCAGCAAGGATTTTTCCCAGGCATTATTCTTGAAATACCATCAAGATACTAAATGGATTAAAGATGTGATTATAAAATATTGGAACATGTTTAAGGTTTTACCTACAGCCATAAATACTTTTGCTGAACCCCCTTTGATAAAAAAGTCTTTTGGTTTTTCCCGATTAGGGGTCACCACAGTGGAACTCCAGTCCGCTAATGATTGGCAGTGGATTTTTATGGTGCCGAGTTGCCAGCCCGACACCCAACCTTCAAAGAAGGCACACCCAGGAAAGTTAAGAACCTGAAAGTAGCAGGAATTTTATTAGTAATAAATCATGCTCTGGGACCTTTAAATGTGGCGCTTGCAGTTCATGTTCTTATATTGCTAATACTGATTGTGTTTTTATTCCTTTCAAAAACAAATTATTATGGGCTAATAAATTTTATAACTGTTCAAGTAGTGAAATCATGTACTTCGCTATGTGCTCTGTATGTGATTCATTTTATGTAGGAAAAACTGAAAGACCCTTAAAAAAAAAATATATATATATATATATATATATATATATATATATATATATATATATATATATATATATTGAGCACATATACAACTTTAATACAGATGTGGAAACCAATGCCTTAGCTAAGCATATTAGAAGTTGTCAAAATGGACATTTCACTTTCTTTATAGTTGAACAGATTTTTAGAGATCCCAGGAGAGGTCAATGGGAGGATAGATTAGAATACATGGAATTAAATAGGCAGCTGTTACTAGGAGCTAACAGTACTCTGGGTTGAATGATCATGATCAGATTTCCATTATTTCAGTATTAAAATTAAGGGCTTCCAAGGTGTAGATTTAAATAATTAAATAATTAAGTAATTAAAATATACCATTAATTATTTAGTAGTATAACAAATGGTTTTATAGACATTGAGTTTTGATAATTTTTTGACAATATAGTATAAAACATATTATGTCAGTATATAGATGATGTGTTTTAACTAGTTTTAAATGGGTTATATGCATTTTATGTATCATCTTATATATTTTTGGATGACTGTATGTGCTTGAAGTACTGTACCTTTAAAATTAATTAGGGGTCGGTTTGAAATAATTTCACTGGTGAATTTAATTTCACTGGTATGTAAATTTTGATATAAATGTGAATTCAGTTCTGATGAAGTCCATTGGGGATGAAAATGCTTAACTTGTATTTTGAGTAAGTGAACATGCATTTATATATGTTCTGAGTTTTTATGTATCTGGAGCTTTAAAAGGATGTTTAATCGTTGGTGATTACACTCCACTGATTTGGTATGTCTGAGCTCCTTGCAAGCAGGACTATTTTGGGTTATCTGGTTACTTTTTCTGTCCTGCATATACCACGGCTTTTTCATCCTAAATTTAGATCACAGAAAAAAAATCAGTGATACATAATGAGCTCAAGGTAAAAACAGTCGACCCTTGCTTCCTAACAGCTGCAAATTATATGGGTTCTACTTGATCTCTGGTTTTGCCTAATCTCATGATAAATAACACTATATGCTCACCTTACTTTCTGTAAAGAAATTCTTCCTCCATACACACTTTTAGTTGCATGTCATGACCTTTACTCTTAAATGTCTCTTTTTCTAATAGTCAAGTCATCTTGTTACATATTAATGCTAACCATGTATCTAAAGGTTTCTAAGAAATCTCTCTGCTTTCCTATACCTCAGAGTACATGGTGAGAGCTCTCATACTCTCTCTGTTTTGCACCTAATATATAATCTGGCTCAGGTACTGCAAAATCTTCCAGTACAAAACAAAATAACATGGTGAGCAGAAGAAATGCATAGAGTTTGAGAATACCTTCGGGTTGAAAAACTGCTCTGTCATGTTTGAGACCTCTCTGGTTCTGTGGCTTAGAGGGATGAAGCTCTGACTATAACCTAGATTAAAGTGCTCTGAGTACTAAAGGAGCTTGTGAAAATAACGGGAGTGAGTAGAAAATGCTGGATCTTTCATCTTGGGGGGGGGGTTAGACAGACATCTAGGTCTATTGCTGTATTGACGTCAAGCAGAGACTGGATAGTGTATTACTAGTACACACAGGTCCACCAGCGGTAAATGGACAGTGAAGGGGATATGCATATCAACCAGTACACCACAGTCATTCTCACAGAGAACAATATATGCAAGAAGGCTGACACTACAGGCTGAACATACTGGCTCCAAACAGACTGGGAGTTCAGTTAGAAAACACTGTGATGATTGCCAGGATGATGGCCACAGTGATTAGATGCTGCCATACTGGGGATAGAATGGCTGATCGGTTCTTACTATATAGGGGGAAAATCGGCCAATTACCCATGGGAGGAAAGATGGGCAGTAGGCAGTGGGGAAGAAAAAATATATATAGCATTTTCTGATGAAGGTTGATATGCTCAGCTATTTCACTTTCAGTACCATACAGCAAGCTCAGATTTAGCATAATAAAGCTCAGTCTGCAATAGCTGGACTCAAATGAATCGGAGTGTGGAGCACATATCTCACTCCTGAAATTATGCTTATTTTCCTTTGTAACATCTGATAGTTGATGCGGTTAATGTGGGCCTGATAAAGAAATCTTCAAGGAGTATTCATATACTCATGTATTTGTCAAATATCACTTTAGGGCTTAACTGTAGGACCTCTTATCAAAAACATTTTGCAACATGATGATAAATAGTGCTTCAAGAAGATAAAGCACATACTGAGGAAATACCTCAGTTCAGATAACATAAGACCCCATAACTTTGGTAAAAGAAATAAATTCTAGAAGGAGAAGGAGGGTAAATGCATATACTGCAAGAGTGATCTATTTGAACATCTACTGTTATGGTAAGTTATTTGACACCTGTACGGTGTTCCGATAACTATTTTAGAACTGCTGACCTTTGGGATGATTCCCAAAGATTTTATTTTGAAAGGGCAGAGGTTTGAGGAATAAAGTTAGATTCCAATAACCCTTGAAGAATGGTTCTGGGAAAATCGTCTCTCCTTTGTAAAGCATTTATTTGAAAATGATTTGTGAAAGCGTAAATAGAAGACCACTCCTTTAAAATGGACTTAGAGTCAAGGCCATTGAAAAAGGCTCCAGAATAGGCTACCGCTCTGCTATGATATGCTTTGACATGTCCTTGAAGTGCTTTACCATCGAAAGAATAGCAGCAAGATATATCAAGGGATAACCACCTAGTGATGGTTTGTTTAAAGACTTGAAGGCCCAACATTTTTTGTTTCCCTTATAAGAAACAGAGTTAGTCAGATTTTCAGACTGTTTTTGTCATATCCAGACAGAATCTGAATTGCCTGTTGACATCTAGCAAATGAACAATGCTTTCCCTTTATTTTGAGAACTGGGAAAATGCAGAAAACTGTTCAAGTCACAACTTTCTATATAGAGGAAGGGTTTTCTCTAATTCTAAACCTGCCTTTATGAAAAGCTAACAAAATGAGGGGATCACACGAAGATCTGTAGCTTAGAAACTCTTTTTGGCAAATCTAAAGGCCACATATTCTAACTACCTGGGCTCACTGACTTGTAGCTCAGAGTCATAGGATTAGAGCTCCAATACAGGCTTTATTTGATTGAAACCATGTCTAGCTAGTCTGCTATATCTAGCATGGCTCTATGCCCACCCAGGGCCTTTTGTTCGATACTCGGAGATGTGCAGAAAGCCCTGAACCATAAGAAATAAACCATCATAAAGGAAAGAAAAAAAAGTTTTTATTTAAATTCTGCTAAAATATTTAAGTTGTCCTTATAGTTCACTTGTGTGGTCATACTTTTGTTGTACTTTTCTGCTTTTTAGCATGTTTTAGCCAAAAAAAGTTATCAGTTTGCATTTTTTAGTTTGTTATGTGAGTCTTGTAGCTTTATTTCCAGTTGTAGGAAGACTGTGAACTACTGCAAGATCTTAGCATTGTTTATAAACTATACTGCACTTTTCTCTCCATAAGTAAAATTACTTGAAAGAGCTATCTGTTTGTATTTTGAAAACTGTCTGGAGCTTAGTCTTGAAGTTTCATTTGCAGTTGTGGCAGAACTGTAAACTACTGTCAGATTTTAGCCTCATTTAGTCATTTATCACTGCATTTTTTCATAAACACTATTACTAGTCAATGTCTGCATGGGCTGGTACCTTATTCAGTAGTGGGACTACAGTATTAGCAATATTATAAATTCTGCTCCAGGATTGGTGCTTCAGTGCTTTCACAGCATTTACATTCCAGTTTTTCTGCTAAAGTCTTACATTCTGTTTATAATTTATCCTTTTAAAGTTGCATTTCAGTTCCTGTTTAGTTTGCTACTGTTTTTCCCCTGTTCTTTGAGTCTGACCTCGAACCCAGTGAGAGATTATGCTAAAGTTTCAGAAATTCGAACCTACCTGGAGTCATTGAGAGCTCCAATATTGGCTTTATTTGATCAGATCCATCTCTACCTAGTTGGCTTTTTGCAGTCTGAAATTTTATCTATCCCTTCCACCCCTTCCCTGTTGTGGTTTTTAAAGGCTGTATCTATGGCTTCTGCTCCTTATGGCAATCTAACTTCCAAACTCCCTCCCTCCCTTCTTGCATTGCCATTGTCTGTTGTGTAAGATATCTAAGCACTTTTCCCACCCATTGTTTTTCATAGAGCCATAATACTGAGTGCCTACCCAGCAAACCAGTATTGCTCTGGAATAAATCGCCCTTACTATAAACTGTCTCCAGCATATTTTCCCACAGCTCCCATCTGCTTGGCACCATCGCCACACTCTAACAGGGTCTTGAATTAATCCTGCTGCATACATGGTAGATAAGAGATTTATTTTATTGTTTTGCACTTCAGTAACTGGTTGAAAGTGCTACTCCTTTTTTTGCCTTATTTGTTAATTTTGCACTTTAAATTATTTTAAAGGCCCTTGATATTTGATATCACTTTGTCTGTGTAGTTGTTTAAGTGGCTTTCTGATAGCATTATACTCTCAAGCAATCTTTTTTGTGTTTTTACATTAAGAGGACTGGAATATTCCATCTAGTGGCAGTTGGTGGTGGCTTTATCTATCTGAATTGAAAAACAAATAAGAAAGCTATAAGTGTAGTTGTTTTATTGCCCAGTAGGCTTAGAAATCAGGTTCCAGTTTGACTGCCACTGCTCATATGTAGCAGCACTTAGCAGTAGTGCCTTGTATAGATGCTGACACCTAGAAACCAAATTTTCCCTATAAAAACACCTCTGAAACTGTACCAGTAACTTGGTGAGTGTAAAGCAACTACTTTATGCACTGAGTAGCATATAGCATCTAGTTTCTGCATTGAGGAACACTGCCACTTGAATTTGGTATTAAATAGCCTAGTCTAGTCTCTAGTCCCAAAAGCACTCTTAGTCAGCCCACTATTAAACCCTCATACACTGCACCCTTGTAATTCACCTAATAAAGGACCTGACATCATACATATTCACTTTTCTAATTTCTGAGCAGCCAGTTTGGTGGATATGGGTATCTTGAGACAATGTAACAATTGTCTAATGATGAATGACAACCATTTAATTCTCAAAGAAATAAAATCTGCGAGAGATGTACATACACAATGTCTCTGAAGGCAAAACTCTCATATATAAACACTCATAACAATCTGGTTGTCAGAAACACACATGCTACACCAACCACACATATTACAGACCCCGCACATAGATCTACTTATGCTGAAGCACTTAAATGCAGTCTTACCAAACCCCAAAGATCTCCTAGACATTGCACCTGCAAAAATCATCCTCAGCAAAGCTAATAGCACTCTGCAGAAACAACACCTAACACTGAACATACAGCCACACCCAGTGCAGCATCAACTACCAAGCCCAAAAGGCAAGCCAATACAATACTCAAGACTCTAGTCATAGGAGACTCCAATGTACAAAATACTGATGCCTCACTTACCAGCATAAACAAGGAGAAAATGATCAGTTGCCTATCACGGACCAGGATCTGCCAAGTTACACATGCACTCAAGTCAATGAACCACAGGTACCAGTATGATACAGTCATAGTCTATGTAGGTGTAAATGACCCGAGATGTACCTCCCTAGACTATATGAAGAGAGACATTATGGAGCTGTCAGACTATGTGTCATGGGCTGGTATGTGCCTAGCATTGAGCAACATTCTACCTTCATCAAGGATGAGGCCACTATACAAGCACAAGATGACTGAATTTAATAATTAGCTTAGTTTTTGGTGTCATTCAGGGGAATATAATATTTGTCAGCATGAAAGGACATGGCTAACAAACCACACTGCTTTGCCAAGGATGGTCTGCACCAGTCCCTTCTATGCTTCCGAATATTGGCTAAAACATTCCCTCATAGAGTCTCTTTTAGAAATCCTTTTTTTAAGCAATCACAAATTGACAAACCTCCCAACATAAGAAAATCAAGCCAATGAAATCAAAAGGTACAGCTTTATGGACAGTTCTATAGGGAAAATTTGTGTTGTAGGCGTTTGCTTTTGTACAGGGCACTGCTGACCACTGCTGCTTGGTAAACAACTCCGTGCAAACACATCAAATTTATACCAGCACTGAAGAAACAGAAAACTGACTACTGAGCCATCTGGCCAATAAAACAACTGCACCTTGAGCCCTTTTGTGTGTTTCCCAACTCAGACAGACCAGGCAAACACCTCCTGCCATAAGCTGACTGATTCCAGTCTTCCAAATGTACAACTGGAGTAAAAACAATCCCACAAGTACAAAATTACTACAAGCAACTTAAACAGCTAGCTAGAAATCCCTCGCATAAACCTATCAGTAAGATGCACACATAAAGCAAGGAAGCAGCAGTGATTACTTAAAAGAAGATTCCACAGTGCACAACAGTAGCTAGACCAAGGAAAAGCAACTACACTCTATATTGATAAAATGCTCTAAAATGCAATAAATAATTTAAAAATATGGCAGCAGTTTTCCAAAATAATATACTGTCCCTCTGCTCCTTCTCACACCAGGAGCTCTCCAGTGATTGGTAGTCTAGTCACAGATGTCACAGATTTCAAAAGTAAGCTGAAAAGAAGGGAGTAACACTCTAAATATTGCAGTGTGCACTAACTGTGTGGGGTGATATGAAACAGTGGCTAACACAGGCTAAGGGGAAGACCTTCCAAGTGTGGTCTTTCAGTGCTCAGTAAAATGTGTACATGAGATAAGATGGTGAGAGGCCTCCAAAGCTAAATTTACTCTAGGGGTAGGCAGCTCAAAAGCCACCAAGTTTAAAAAGCATAACAGGAAATGGGTGTGTGGGTGAGAAAACTTTCAGGTATACAGATTTCTCAAAACAGGAAATCAAATCAGCAAATAAAATGCAAAAACGAAACAGATACTACAGAAGGCAGATCTTAATGGCTAAAAACTAAGTGCAGACACAAAGAAAGAGAATAACATTACTTCCCTGGCTTATTTTCTGTTTTTAAAACTTCAGCGGGGAGCAAAATAATTCTGTGCTTTCAGATGGACCTCGTGTCTTACTAAAAGACCTAACAGGCTCCAGGGAAATATGTGTTTTGGAATTTGAGGTGGAATGTGATTAATGAGCGTAGAACATTCAGTTGGTGACTCCTCTATCAATTTTAGCTTTTGCCAGAACAAAGTGGGTACAGATTTAACTTTTCTATGTGTCTGTGTGTGGGGAGGGGCAGCTTCACAGTCACTACAACACTGTAATCATAAATGCTGAATCCAGCAATCCTAGTTCTTCTTTACCCTCTACCACAAAGAGTACATTTAGTAAGTTTGGTGCTACCACAATAACAGAAGGCTGCTTCTGTGCTTTGAAAAATTAATCAGTCAGCATTGTCATACTTCACCTGTAAACTCTCAGGCATGCTCTGTTTAATAGACTGCTGACTATTATTAATAGTTTTTACAGGCATAGTATTACTGACAATACATGAATAGTATTGGCTACAGGGCTACAGGGCCATTGCTAGCTCATATGGCACTCTGAGCAGTCCCTAGGACTTATGACATCAAACAAAAAAGTTTTTCTCAAAGTTGAAGACAAGAAAGCTCTCCTGCTCTGAAGCTGTAACATGCTGATTCCTACAAATGAGGTAATGCAATTCATTTTTGTATCTGCAAAGTTCTTCTGACTTCCTGCACTCCTAATCCATTAGCAGCACTTGTTGATTGTGCCCCCAATCAGCTTGAGTGTTTACTAGGCTAGCAACAACAAGGGCCTTTTTAAGCCTAGCCATGCAACCCAAATCTCTGACAAGTTATGGTACCTTTGACAAGTGCAAGCAGGGTCTTGAGAGATTAAACATTGGCAAGCAGGGGCCTGAGAGATGAACCATTTACAAGTTGCCTGTATCCATTAGAGACAGGTGCCAAGCCAAGGGTGAATTTCCTATTCACCATCCAATTATATAAGTTACACTTGAATTGAGTTAGGGAGGACCTCTGCTTCACATGGATGGGGAGCCTGTTCCAGAGAAGGGGTAGGCTCTGGGATACAAACCTGTCTCTCCAGCAGGACCTATTTTTATCACCAGCAAAGTTTAAGTCTTTGGAATGGGTAATTCTGATGCTATTTGTTTTGTGGATATGCAGGAGGTCCATCAGAGTGGGGTCTGACAATGCCCTGTATGCCAAGCGTAGATCTCCCCTCAACAGCCTGTAGAAGACAGAATGCAGGGACAGAGCCTTGAGGCAGTCTACACAGTACATTTTACTTGCACCCTGTATTCTTTTTGTGAGGAACGTCTGTGGACATTCCAACTGGCGGATATGCTTGATAAGGTACATACCAAAGGGGGCATTGTACTCAATGATAGGTCTGATGAATGCCAAATACAGTCGAACAATGACTATCCTGGACCTAGATGCCATACCTTTGTTTATAAGTTGTGCAACATTACAATGATTTCCTCACTACTGTAGACACATGATGATCAAAGGTTAGATTACTGTCTATGTGTGTCCTTAAGTCCCTGACTACTGGGTCAACTCTAAGGGGTGTGTTGTCAATATAATAGTTACCAAGGATGGATGACTTTCCAAAGGATACCATTATGTATTTCCTGGCATTTAGTTTCAGTCCATAGCACTGATACCAGTTATTTGCTTGCGTCAGCCCTTCCTGGAGAACATTTGTGTTGATGTGGGATTCAATGACAGCTCCTAATTTGCAATCATCTGCAAATTTAGTCAGCCAGAGACCATTGACATTGGCCTTGACCTCAGAGAGGTAAATGCCAAAAAGAAGTGGACCAAAGACCGATCCCTGAGGGACTCCACTTTTGACTGGCCTCTCTGCAGAAGCGGACTCCCCAATTCCAACTTCTTCGGTCCTGTCTGTGAGCCAGTTGGCTATCCACTAGGTGATATACTGGTTTGTACATAACCTCTTGAGTTTGTCAACAATACCTGAGTGGGGTATTGTGTCGAATGCCGTGGCCAGGTCAATGTAGGCAGTGTGAACCATTCTGGCTTCATCCATTGCTTTGGTGACCTTCTCAAAGAAGTCCACCAGGTTGAGAAGTCATGACCTGCCCTTGATGAAACAAAACTGGGTTGGGTCCAGTGTCTGGATGATTACTATGTCATTATTGACCATTTCCATCATAATTCTTTCTTTGAATAAAAGGCTAGTGAGATTTATAAGTCTGTAGTTTCCAGGGTCTATAGATGGCCCACCTTTGTGTAGTGGGATGACTGTTACTGTTCTCCATTCATGAGGCATGAAGCCTGTTTGGAAGCTACAGTTAAATAGCAGTTCCAGATGGCCTAATAGGTCATGTTTCATGCTATTTAGAAGGCAATCCTGGGATGCTGTATGTGCCCACTGATGCAGTGTTTTTGGCCTTAGAGAGAGCATTAAGGACCTGTTCCCTGGTGATAGTAGAGGGAGTTAAATATGATGATATTCCTGAAGGAAGGTTGAGAGGGAGACAGGGGTAAAGTTGGAGCTGAATTTGTCAGCCAGTAGTTTTGCTATATCTTTTTGCTAATTACAAGTGGCTGCATTTAAAATGAGCTCAGCACACAATTGTGTATTGTCTTTGAGGTTGTGGACATAGCTAAATAATTCCTTATAGTTGTCCTTGACCTGGGAGGCCATATTTACCTCAAATTTGGCTTTAATAGACTTTGTTTGTCATCTGAGTTGTTTGTTTAGTTTGTTGAGAGTGGTTTTCTCCTGCTGGGTGCTGCACATCCTAATTTTTGCCACAATTTTCTTCCTTCTGTTATACAGTTTATTGATTTTGTGAATCCACCAGGGTGGCTTGTTTTTTTGAGTTAGTTCTGTACTTCTTCCTCTATGCAGTTATTAACATGCTTGTATAGGGTTTCTGTGAACAGTTCTGCATAGGCAGCAGTGTTCTCAGAGGTTATGGGGGCTTGAAGGTTTGCCAGGTTATCACTTACTAGCAGATAGTTAGCCTTAGAGTAGTTCCTGAATATTCCAGGATTAGCTGGGGCTTCAGGTTTTATTTTTAATTCAAAGGAGACCATTTTGTGGTCTGGCCTTACCAGGGAAGACATTACACTAGAGGGGTGTACAGCACTGCCCCATATTAGTGAGGACCAGATCCAGTGTGGTTGCACCCCTAGTTGGTGTATTGACAATCTGGTCCAGGGAGTTTGTGCTTACAAAGTCCAGGAATCAATGTGCCTGTATGTTTGGTGTCGAATAGGATTCCCAGTTAATAGTGAGGTAATTAAAGTTGCCCAGGAATATGGTATTGGGTTGGATGGTGAGCGTTTCCAATAAGTTTAAATACATGGCATGGGTTTCCTGGGTCACAGAAGGGGGGGGGGCTATTAACTTCCAAGGAAGTGGTATTGGATTTTGCCTATGGTAACTTGAACATGGAGTAGCTCAAGTGTATTGTCCTGTTTAACCAGTTGGTGTTCTCTCCATGGCTTTAAACCTTGTTTCAGAGACCACACAGATGTCAAGATTCTCTAGGTGAAGACAGCTTCTAAAGAGTGGAGTTTTTTGTCTAGACTCCTAGCATTGAGCAGTAATACCTTAAGATTTTCTTGGATTTGATTTGCTATGTCAGAAGAACTTTCAGTTTGGCATTGCCTAAAAAAAGGCACTATGAGGAAGATAATATTTTAGCTAATATTCGAAAGCCTAGGGGGGAGAGGTCAGTCAACCTTTGTTCATATTGTGGCATCATCCTTGGAAAAGGTAAAATGCTGTTCAGTCCTAGCCTCATACCAGCCTAGGACATATATCCCGAGAGCTCCATAATGTCTCTATTCATAAAGTCTAAGGAAGTATGTCTCAGGTCATTTACACCCACATGAACTATGACTGAGTCATATGGGAACTTCTGGTCCAATGACCTGACTGCATGCATAATGTGGCAGATCCTAGCCCCTGATAACCAAGCGGCCGTGAATTTCTCCTTAATCCACCTGGTGACAGGGACATCAGTGTGTCTCACGATGGAGTCTCCAATGACCAGAATGTTGGATTGTGTAGTGGCTTGCCTTATGGGCTTAGAAGTAGAGGCTCCATAAGATGTGGCTGTATGTTTTGATGTTTTGTTTTGAAAGAGTGCATTTGGGGCTGCTGAGGGTATTTGTTATGTGTACTTCATCTAGGAGGTCTCTGGAGTTTAGGAAGGTTACATTTAAGTACCTCAGCATATGTGGGTCTATATGTCTGCTTTGAATTGTGCGTGATGGGTGCAGCGTGTGTACTACTGACAACCTTATTGACATTAGTTGTACTTTTATGTGAGAGCTTTGCCTCCAGTGATATTATGGAAATACATCTCTCACATACCATATCAGTTTGTTGGAGAACTAACTGGCTGTCAGTAAACATGAGGCAATTTCTACAGTACCTCAAGATGCCCATATCCACCATAACAGAGATAGTGGGAAAGTTCATATCCATGGCAACAGATGCTTTTTTATTGATTAGACAGTTGGAGTGATAATACAAAGCAATGTCAGGAGTATCCTGTTTGCAACTCTGGGGACAGTGTTAATCACTGCAAACTAGCTGTCCTGTGTGTATCTAGGTATTGCAGAAATTTCAGTCGTGCTTTTACAGGAAAATTGTCACTCAAGGTGTCTGTGTTTATACAGGGCACTGCCAAACATCTGAGGGCAAACTAATAAATAGACACTGAAAATATAATGATGAAGTATTTAGCCAGATATTCGGAAGTAAGAAACAAATCAAGCAGTATTCACTGAAAACAAATAATTAGCTTGTCAAGAATGATGAAAAGAGGGGAGTCACATGAAAGGCTACTGCCTGACTACTATTAGTGCTGGTTTCACCACAGCTTCACCCTGTTGGGATACAATGCTCCTTTGCTTCTTGTCTCACCAGAAGCAAAACATTAGCACCGATCCCAAGAGGAGAAGCAGGCCACAGCCTGTTTGGTGATCCACAGTCTTGTCCCAGATGATGCAAGGGTCTGTAGGACTGTTTTAACTTTTCCTGGTAGATGCTTTGAAAAGAACCCAGGCCAGTCAGGAATGTCAAGCACAGATACTCACTGCACAACCAGAAACAGTCAGGAATCAATGCACTCTGCTCCTTTTCTCACCAGGAGAAGAATATAAGCATAAATTCCAGTCTGCCACCTATGAGCAGGTGTTAGGCTTTCCGGTCATCATCAGTATCCAGGAAATAATGTCCCTGTGCTCCTTCTCTCACCAGGAGAGAACAGAAGCACTAATCCCAAGATGACTACTGAGAGGCAGAATATGGGCTCCCCAATAATTGGTGGTCTTGCAATAGATGTTACAGATTTTAAAGGTAAGACGGGAAAAAAGTGGTTAATATCTTAAGCACTGCACTGTGCACTAAGCAGTTAGATATTAAAGGGGGTAACTTAGCTGTCTAAGTGGAGAGCCACTAATTTTAAAAGAGCAAGATAGACTGAAAGGGATAGGCACTTTGTATTCTGGTTCTATGGAATACAGTGTTTTGGTCAATAAATTTAAATAGTTGAAGGAAAGGGATTTCATAAAATGATAATTTTGTGCTTATACAAAACAAGCAATGAAAGGGGAGAGGGAAGGAGATATACGGTCAAATTCACATAAGGGGCAGACAACTAGAAATACAGTTCACGTTAAGAACACAGTAGCACTAGCGTGGGAGGATGGAAAAATGTCTGTGTGACTCAAAAGAGACAGGGCTATGGTCTCTTCCTAGTTTTAATATGCAATTAAAAACAGAATACAAGTACAACCCAGTGTAAAGAAAACCAACCACAATATACAAAATGGAAGAAGGTAATAAAATAATACAAAATACAAGAAAGAACAAACAAACTAACCTTACCCTCACAGCAAGTTGTGGCATAGTGCATTCACTTCATCAATAACTGAACAGCTGTAATGGTGATGCTCCTGTCTATGACTTACTGTCAGATTTGTACTGCCTCACTGCAAAGGCAGTATATGTGGTTGCTTCCATATTTGTTTATGTACTCCACCTGAGACTGGTTGCCAGACTGACTGAAAAAGGATGGCTTTTGGTCTCAGTAGCCCTCCCAGATATTCTAGGGGAAGGGAATTCTGTCCGTAGCTAGCTACGAAAACAAAATTGCTGCAGATTCTAAAGACAGCTACAAGGCATTCTATAGTTATGTCGAGAATCTACATGGCAATACTCAGATCTGCTCTGAGTTACAGCACAATGGCAATACAGATACAGAACCAAGTGGTATTGCCAACATATTGGCCAACAGGTTCAGTGTGAACTTTACCCCCCTTTCACCCCCAAGGGGCCTATCACAATACCTGAGGAATGCCAAGTCCCTGTTATCACAGGTACACAGGTAAAAACTGCACTGTCCAAAGCCAAGACTACAGCTTCCATGGGACCTGATAATATCCCTGGCTGTGTTCTACACGAATTACAAAGTGAACTGGCACCACACCTGAGTACCCTGTTCAATCACAGCCTCATTTCAGGCTTTGTTCCTACCAAATGATGCACTGCTATGGTCATCCCACTCTACAAAGGGGGAGCGACTACAGATGCTGGGAACTACCGCCCCATTAGTCTAACGAGTCTGATATGTAAGGCTATGGAGCGCATCATCAACGACCTTATAAATAAGGACATAGGGAATCTCCAAACTCTGGACCCCATGCAGTTTGGGTTTGTGAAAGGTAGATCATGCCTACTTAACCTGATAGACTTCTTCGAGTCTGCCACCAGAGTTGTGGATGAGGGCAAGTTAGTTCACACAGCCTACCTAGATCTTGCCAAGGCCTTCAACACCATCTCTCACTCAGGAATCATAGATAGACTCGCTAAACTAGGAATAAACCCCTATGTCATAAGATGGGTTTCCAACTGACTCACTGATAGAACCCACACTGTGAAAGTAGCGGACTCCAAATCTCACTAACGACAAGTTACAAGTGGTGTCCCACAGGGATCGGTCCTAGGTCTTCTCCTGTTTGGCATCTACTTCTCTGAAGTTCAAGCCAACACAAAGGGACTCTGGCTGACCAAGTTTGCAGAAGATTGCAAACTGGGAGCCATTACTGATTCTCCAACTGATGTAGACATCCTATAAAAAGGCCTCACTGACACCAATGACTGGTGCCAGAACCATGGCCTTAAGCTCAACACCAAAAAGTGCATTGTCATTCCCTTTGGGAAAAATTCAGTGCCCATGAACTACCATACAGGGGGTAGTCTACTAAACACCGAAGGTGTGATAAGAGACCTGGGGACACAGGTTGACAGCAATCTCTCCTTTGATAACCACATCGTCACTGTAGCCAGAAAGTCCTTCTGTGTGGCACATCTCATTACAAAAGGTTTCTCATCTGAAGAAAGAGGTCAAAATCCCTCTCTACTCGTCCCTCATTAGACCTATTATAGAATACAATCCTCCATTAGGTATGTACCTCGGCAGACACCTACATCAACTGGAAAGGCCACAAAAATACCCTACTAAGAGGATCTTAGGCCTTAGACACATGCCCCTATACTCTGTTTCTCATTGCCTACTTAGAGGCGATCTCTGCTTGACCTACAAAGCCATGTCTGACCCAGAGCTTCTAGATATGCTACACCATCATACTAGGTGACTTCAACTACCCTAATATAGACTGGGAACACTACTCAAGCCCAAACACTCTAGCCCAAAGGTTCCTGGAGTTCATAAACTCAAATGCCATGGAACAACTAGTCACCATCCCCACAAGAGGAGAAAACATACTTGATCTCATCATCACGAACATGGGATCACAATGTTCAACACCGGAAGTATACCCCTCACTGGTGAGATCAGATCATAAACTAATCGCTGGAGGTCCTCATCCCGCCCCCACCTGAAATAAAAAAGACCACAGTGAAAAACTTCTCAAAAGCCGACTTCACACTTCTAAAAACTAGTGTGATCTCCTTTAAGGCCTCTGAGCCAGTGGTAAACATTACTCAAACCACTGAATCACTTACAAATGCCTTCTACCAGCACCTACAGGACTGCATGGATCAGGCAATCTCAAAGAAAACTTTATGTACTCCAACTTCAGATGTTTTTGATCCATCATCATCTACATTTCTGACTGGGTTGGTTCAGAGCATCCGCTCCGACTCGACTCGCTGCTGCCAAAGAGAAGCGAAGTCTCTTGGCTGCTTTTACTATATCTATATCCAGGATGCTACCAGTACCAGTCCCTAGTTTGTGGTGTCCACACATGCACACACGCATGCACTGCTTATATAACATTGACAGATGATACAAGAGGACACAAACAATTGATCTGTTTTCGGAATTTTGAGAGTCCTCTAGATAGGAAAGCGCATGCCTGTGAAACATCCACGTATGGAAGGTGTATTTCGCTTTGTTTCCCAGTGCCCAGCCGCAGGAGCAGGCCGTGAGAAAGTAAAGCGTGGGTGGCCCCTCTGCTCTCAAAGCTCTCAGGATAGCTCCCCCAGCACAGTGGGAGGTCCTCAGGGAGAGCCAGTCTCCAGGAGCCAGTCCAGCCAAGCACCGTCGGAGGAGTGGGCAGAAAGGCAGCATTGGTCTGAGCGTCACCCGGGTCCGGCGGAAGAAGTCAGTGTAAGCAGGACCGAAGGCGGGGTTGGAGTAAGGGGGTTGGAGACCCCTAGGATCTCACTGGCTCTCCATCAGCCCCTGCTCCGAGAGCCAGCGGGTGGAGGAATGGCAATGGAATGGGCTATCGGAAAACAAAACACTACTATCACAGAGAAAAAACTCTTCTCTCTTTTTTTTTTTTTAAACCAAGAACTGTCACAACAGAAAAAAAACTAGAGGATCCAAGAACCCTTAAATAAAAATAAAAACTTGAGAAAACAAAGTGACTGACAGGGCCCTTCAACTGACTGAGAAAGGAACCTCTAGTCAGAAAAAATCACTCACACACACACTAATACAAAAAATATCCAGTTCACACAAAAACACGCAGAAATAGCGTTAAAACAGCTTTTGTTCAGAATGTAGGCGAGATAGGATCACATAACATCTAAGACTCTTTGTACCAAAGGCAGCGTCCAGTCTGGTGGACCCCAGCCATAAACAAGCTCTACAACAAAAGGAGGAAGCTACTACAAGATAGAGCAAAATCCTTGAAAGGTAAGACACATTTGATCATTATAAGTAAAAAACTAAGAGCTCTCATAAAATCATCCAAGGCAAATTTTGAGAGAAAAATCGCCAAGGACTCAAAAGACAATCATAAGGTCTTCTTTAGCTATGTTAGAAACCTAGGAGGAAACTCCCAGATATGCTCAGAATTAGTTCAAAATGATGTGAAGATTACTGAACCTACACACATTGCCAACATACTGGCTAACAGGTTCAGTGCAAACTTCTCCCCCCCCACAAAAGGAGAGATATCTATACCAGAGGATTGTAGCCCCCCCAACATCTCCAACGCCCAGGTGAGAACTGCTCTCTCCAAGGCAAAAAACACAGCATCCTTGGGACCGGATGGTGTCCCCGGCTGTGTGCTCCATGAACTCAATGAGGAATTAAACCCGCAGTTAGGACAGCTGTTTAATCTTAGCCTCACCTCAGGATACGTACCCAAGGAGTGGCGCACGGTGACTGTGGTCCCACTTCACAAGGGCGGTGCCTCCACCGACCCTGGAAATTACCGTCCCATTAGCTTGACAAGCCTTATCTGCAAAGCCATGGAGAGGATCATAATGGAACTCATAAATAAAGACATAGGGAACTTGCAGACTTTGGATCCAACCCAGTTTGGCTTTGTCAAAGGCAGATCATGCCTTTTAAACTTGGTTGACTTTTTGAGACAGTCACCAAGGCCATTGATGAGGAAAGGCAGTCCATACAGCATACCTCAACCTGGCAAAGGCCTTGACACAATACCCCACTCGGGTATCATCGAAAAACTCATCAGCTTGAATGTAAACCCATACATCACAAGATGGGTTGCAAACTGGCTAAGTGACAGAACCCACAGGGTCAGAGTTGCTGGAGCTATGTCAGACTCAAAGCCTGTCACAAGTGGTGTCCCACAGGGCTCAGTCCTGGGTCCACTCTTGTTCGGCATCTACTTTTCTGAAGTACAAGCAAACACAGGAGGGTTATGGCTGACAAAGTTTGCAGATGACTGCAAACTGGGCGCCATAGTCGAAAACACATCTGACACAGATATCCTTCAGAAGGGCCTCACAGAAACGGATAACTGGTGCCAGAGCCATGGCCTAAAGTTAAACGCCAAGAAATGTATAGTCATACCCTTCGGGAAAAACAAGGTTACCCCTAGCTACCATATAGGTGGCAATCCACTGATCACAGAAGAAATCATCAGGGATCTGGGGACCCAGGTTGACAGTAGCCTTTTGTTTGACACTCATGTTGCTAAAGTAGTTAGGAAAACCTTCTACATTGCCCACCTGATCATGAAGGGATTCACATCTAGATCAAGGGAGGTCATCGTCCCCCTGTACTCATCACTCATTAGACCTATGATTGAGTACAATGCCCCATTCGGAATGTATCTGACCCGACACCTGCAGCAGCTGGAAAGGCCCCAAAAGTTCCTCACCAAAAGGATAAAGGGTCTCAAAAATATGTCTTATGCTGCCCGACTGAAAGAACTCCAGCTCTATTCAGTCTCATACCGCTTGCTCAGAGGTGACCTGTGCCTGACATATAAGGCCATGTCAAACCCAGATTTGATGAATATGCTTCACCTCAAAAATCTAGATCCCTCAGAACCACAAGGGCGGAGACTTAAACCTTGACACGGTTATTAATAGAACGTGCTGGAGGGACAGATTCATCACCCAGAGACTCCCTATGCTGTGGAACAAAATCCCGGTACATGTGAGGCAGAGCACCTCGCTGGCCTTGTTCAAGAGGAATCTTGACCAATGGATGGGAGATCGCAGATATACCCCAGGGATTACTTCAGTGTCACTGCTTGACAGAGGCACAGCAAAATAATAGGCATAGTTTTATTCAAACTAAAGGGGTGGCGAAAGCCACATAACTATGGGCTAGGCTTATAAATGCCCTTGGGCAGATAGCCTAGTATGAACCTATGAACCTATGAACCTAAAGAAATCCCAGTCCCTCCGTGCCACACGCTCTAGGGACCAAAACCTCATTACCACAATAAGCAGAACATGCTGGAGGGACAGGTTCCTAACCCAGAGACTTCCCATATTCTGAAACAAACTTCCCATTCACGTCAAGCAGAGGACTTCACTGGCCCTCTATAAGAGAAATCTTGATGAGTGGATGGGCAATAGGAAGTTCACCCCAGGGATCACTTCAGTGGCCTTGCTTGACAGGGGCACTGGGAACTAACTTTGGGCGGCATGATGCCAGGGAATCTTCTTGGGCTAGGCTTATACAGGCTCCAGGGCCAGTAGTCTAGTACACACCTATGAACCTATGTAGTTTCAGATGTGGAGCTCTGTATCCTAGTGGGCCATTTCTCCTGTGCCATGGAGTAGCCAAGTTGGGCTTCCCATGTTGCTAAAATGTATCCATCATTGAAACATGATGGTTCCTGCAGCTGGGAGAAAAGGTCTATGTTTAGGTTGGTGGAAGCTGTCCATCACTACAAAAGTCCACAGAAAAGGACCTGATGGCAGACAAAGACTTGTGTGGTCGTACTGAGTCCAACAACACTAATATCTCACCTGCCATAGAGATGCTTACAGTGTTAGGTATGGAAAATTACAATGTGAAGATCATGGCTACCATTAAGACCAATAGGCACAGGAAACCTTAACCTGGATCTTCCGCTCCTTTCTCACCCAAAAGCTATGGTCATGATGATGACCCAGGTTCACTGAATTGACAACACTAGAGTGTCCAGTTCTTTCCCAATAAAGGCAATCTTCTGAGTTAGGTTCTGAGAGACTATTCAGAGTTTATGGATAATATCATTGTTATCAATAACAGCAGGACCCAAAGTAAGTATTCTTTTACGCAGTTACTCAATGAGGCCATCTGAAGCCACTCATCCAGGTAGGAAAATATATATTTTGTTCCTGCAAGGTTTCCACCACAGGCATTAGCACATTTGTAAACAATTGGGAAGAAAAGGAATAAGTGAATGGCAGCACTTTATATTGAAAGTGGTGCCCACATACAGTAAACCAAAATCTTATGTGGACCCCAAGCACTATGATGTCAATAGTCATCCATCCAGATGGCATGAGTTGACAATAGCATGACCTCTGAAAAAGTCATCATCCAGAATTTCATAAACCTAAAGTGCTTGTTGAAGTTGCTGAGGTCCAGAATAGAACAGAAAAGAAGCTGCAGCAAATCTCTTTGCTTCTTTTCAAAGGATGGACATCTTCCACAGTCCATCTAAGGAGTAAAATCTTAATCTAGACCTAAAACTCTGCAGAGAGGCTTATCTATGAGTGGAGCTCTTTATGAGGAACTGGATAAAAGTTTTAAAATGGTGCTGCCCGTAATTACATCAGGAACCCAAAAGTCTCTCTGGATAGCTCTTCAAGATATGACAAGCTCTGCAAAAGGTCATTCAATAGACAGTCCTATACAGTAGCCAATGCTGTGACTGCTGGTCTGGTGACATTATCATCTTAGCAAACTTGTCCATCACAGTGGGAGAGGATAGACTATTTGATGCTAGTTGCTAGATGCCCTATACATTCTGCATGAGGCTTTTCCAGGCCAAAGCACAATAAAGTCCCTTCACAGTAATAAAAGCCCATTTTATCTTCAGAATTCCTTAAACAGATCTCATTAAACCCATCTATAAAGAACCTCTTTTAAGAAAGACACACCCAGGATGGCCTTCCTAAGCTCATCCTTGAAGGAGAGCATAAGAAATTCCATCCTATGTCACCTACCTGAATCCACTACTCATGCCATGGCATCAGCACACTCAAAATTATGGAGGTCTGTGTGAAAGCCAACTAAAGAAGTTATGGTAAGGCTCTAAACCAGATATATCCTGATCCAAGATTCAGGCAGGTCTGTCAACTTCGCCCATGCCTAGACCAGTAGGTAGGAATGGAAGCAGACAAGAGAGACAAATAATTGATGCATCAAAGCCCCAACATGGCACTGAAGCACACTCTTATCTATCATGTCCAGAAAAGCATTAGAATCCTTATTAGAAGGTAAACTGGAAAGGTGATATGGTCACTGTAACTTACAATGAAAAAAGAGATCATGTAGGTTTCTTCCCTGGAATGCTTTGTCAGAAAGTTGTACCGTTGTATCTGTGGCTTGTAAAGAATATTGTCTTTTGTGGGATTAGTGAATGAAGAATCCAGATGCTATCAAGATAGATTCACAAAGACAAAAAAAGCAAAGTAAGTCACACACTTTACTTCATTTGTCAGCACAGAAATGTCAGGATTCATCATTAGTTATAGCAAATGCATAACTTTTTTTAAAAAAGTGATAAATGTTTAACTAGCAGAACCATATTACAATATCACATGCAGTGCACATGCATGGTGCACTAAAAGCTCCTGGCGGTTGCTCAGTTTCCAATTTATTGTTCATAGTAAATTCATTTCACTGAAATCTGTTCTGACACCTGGGACAACCCAAAACTAGAGGTTACAATAGCCAAAACAAAGAAATATATAATGTAGTTTGTCCCTCACTTCTGTTCATTTGTTCCTCTATACTCATATACTTGTATGAACATGAGAACCCTATTCTAAAATTAAAAGAAATCATTTTGCGAAGGCATTATATTTCCTTATCCCATTACAGCATTCTAATATTTCAATTTCTTTGCATGAAATTTACTAGGCATTCATTTTAATATACCTTTTCTGTATTCCTCATTTCTTCCAGTAGCCTAATTACTTCGATAATATTCAGAACAGTATTTCTCTTCCTATTTCTAGTTATCACTTTTTTAGCCAGAATAAGTATTAAGGTCACCAGTTATTTTGTTTCATTTTTAATCTCTTTCTGGTTCCCCCAGGTTAGCATATAACTAACTTCATGTATCTACCAGTTTGTTTTGGTAAATGTTTGCACCAGTTCCTGTATTTCTCACCTGAATTCTGTCATTTTAGGATATGCCAAAAAATATGACTCCAGCTTCCTTGCTGTCCATTATTACATTCCAGCACTGACTACTGGCCCCAGAGTACAGAGTACATCTTACTTAATCTTTGGGGTGTGTAAAAATATTTTTGTAGGTACTTTCATGTGAAGATTCTGAATCCCCAAGACATTGTTGCTACTTTAGGGAATAAGCAGATCTCCCTACAGTTTTTTTCCCAGAAATCCATCTGCCCAAATTTTCCAGCCAATCATCTGATAAATTTACCCTCTACAAATATGCATCGTTCAGTAGGGCATTATATAGACTAAATAAAACAAGAAAACGGCAACAGGTACCAAAATACACTTGTAATCCAGTCCAAGGTACCAAAGAAGAATCCAAACCAGCCACCAGAGATCAGTTAATCCAGTTTAATGACAAACACAAGTATATCAACTGTCTATCCACATATGATGAAGTTGTTAAATGAAAACACTGTATTTTAATGTGTCTGTGTTCATATACTTGTGTTTGTTATTAAACTGGATTAACTGTTCTCTGGTGACTGGTTTGGATTCTTCTTTGGTACCTTGGACTGCATTATATAGACAACTTATCATCTTTGCTGTCTGCTTCCTGTGTAGAAGATTTGATCAATGTTTGCTTGATTTCCAGGGTCTTTAATTTCCATCTAAACTAATTCATGGTATGAAAATAATATTGGTTGAGTTTGCATCCTTTTAAAGAGATGCTCATGTTTTGCCATTGAATATAGTCTATCGAGTCATGCTGGTATACCATACTGCTCAGAGATATATGTAAAACTCCTAATCTCCTACTGGACATTCTCCCACAACCTTTAAGACATATTTTATTAGGGATATTAAAAATCTCCCTTCTTTTGTTAGTCACCAAGACTGAGGATCCTCCCCCATAACCTCTGCCGTATATGTTACTATATTCCAATCTCCTGCTAAGAGTTATACCCTGACTAAACTCCATTATGTCTGACAGAATACTTTTCATGTGTCCAATTAATGTTTTGTTTTTTTTGGGGGGGGGGGGGTGTATGTTCCCTACAGTGACTCTTTTGACTTTCCACTCTCCTTTGATCAGGACATATCTGCCCTGCTGATCTAACCTAGTCTCCTTATCACAAAGTTGTACTTGCCTAATCAACAAAACTATAACCTCTTGTTTTCTACTGTCTAGAGCACTGGCACAATACCCATCTTTAAATCCTTTCAGCAGGAAATTAGCATGGTCCCAACTAGTCATAATAGGTATCTGGAGAATTCTTCTCAGGCCCACATAGTTGCAAAGTACTCTTTTTCCAGTTGTTGATTCTCTTTTCAGAGTCTGTTAGCATTTTGGGACAACTGACAAAAGGATGTTATACTTGTTCATCCAAAGCTGCACTTAGGCCGTGTCTACCGACATCTGCACTCACTTTAGGTTTATTGATATCGTAGTACACTACCAGAGAAGCTGATGTAATCATTTCTTTAACTTTGTTGAATGCTTAGCGTTCAGCATATCGCCAGATAAACATGGCTCATTTTTTTAACAAGTATGTTAAAGAACCAAGTACTGTGGAAAGGTCTGGTACAGACTTGTCCAAGCAGCTAATCATGCCTTGAACTTGTCTAAATTCAGTCACTCAGGATGGATCTTTCAACTCTGTTACTGACTGGACATTGCTTGTATCTGGGTTATGTGATGCAAATAGCACTGAAGTTCTGTTTTCCTAAAGCAGTATTTGCCTTGGACTAGCTTTAGATCATAATTGCTGATAGTCTGCAGTCTGCAGTACTGCCTCTAACAGTGAATCATGCATTTCTTTGTCTTGACCAAATACTAGGATGTCAGCAATAACAACAGCATCAACTGCAACAGTAACAACACCATCCAGATCCTTGAGCAAATAAGTTGTTTTTACACTGAAAGATGTTAGGTATGGAAGTTATACAAACAGCAGCCATTTGAAACATAACCTTCCAATAGGGATAATGAAGGTTGTTAACTTTTGGCTTACTTTGCCTTTAGAGCCAGCAGAAGCATCTAGCATGGAAAACCATTTTGCATTAGTAAGCTTGGGTACTATAGTCATTTTTTTATTTCCCCTTTGTTGACCAGGTTTGTCCAACTAGGCTAGTGGCCTCTTTTCAGAGATGACCCAAAATGGTAATTATACTACTAAGGGAAATTTGGGCAGGGATCAGGGAACTTCCTCAACTCTTTTTGATAGGTGTTATGGGATTTTTTACATCCACATGAGCTACCACCAGCTCAGGTAGATGGGGCATCAGTGTAACGGTCTCATCCAAAGGAGGACATAGGACTGCAGCAACCTTTATGCTGCACTAGAGTACCAGCAATCCATCTATCTGCTGTGGGAATATAACGACAGCCTTCTGCACCAACGGTAAGTCTGCTATCTGTTTTGCCAGTGTCAGTGACAGACTGAATCTTTTTTTCACAATTGCATCACTCTGCTTTTTTTAAATCAACACATGCTCACACTTGATGAATGTCAAGAATTTGCATTCATTCAAGTTATGCTTCTATTCTAGACACACAGGAAATGGCAAACTCCTGGGTGTGGTCAACGTATGTGGAGCAGGATTCAGTTTTGACTTGATCTTTACTGGCTCAATCAGGCAGGCCAGCTTTATTAAAGAAGTCTACATCAACTTCATTTATTCTAGCAATTAACCCCATTTTACATACTACAACTGAAAAAAATTATTTATTTATAGACCATCCAGCACATCTCAAAACTCAAAAGTGTGCTCTTTCCACAGATATAACTCTGCCAATGCACGTGTTTCTCTGCAGGTCTGAGATACTTCAGAAAACATTTATATGTAGTTTGTGATATCGCAGTAACACTGACTCTTGTATCTCTCTTGAAACATAAAGGAGTTCTATGTATAGAAAACCATGTCCCTGATGGATAGGGGCAAAAAGTGGATGCCCCAAAATATCCTTGTTCTTTCTGCTTATGGGTTATTCACACTTAAAATGTTGGGCTAAAACAACCATGGGGATGTAGAGCTAGGTTTCTAAAGATCCTCACAGATCAATAGCTTAAAAATACCTATGAGCCTATGAATCTATAACTTTTCAGTCAGTTTTTTCATTAGTTGCAGTAGCAACTAAACCCAAAGAAAAATGCTTTTTGCACATCATTTTTATTGTTATTCACATTTTTCTGGGGTGCCTGCTTTAATCTGCTTTGTTTTGCAAGCCACAGCAAAATGGGCAAGACTTTTAACTCTATTGCACTTTCTGCCATTTGCAGGACAGTGTTCTGACTCAATATGGTAATAATCAAACCTCATGACTTGCCCCACTTTTCACTCTGCTTCTCAAACATTCATTTAGTTTGATCAGCATTAGGCCTTTTATGAAATGTGCCATTATCCTAGCATTTTATTTCATACACATTGTTTGCCATGTTTAAATCTGCATTTTGTCTTTTGACTAATACATTCTCTCTGGTGAGATGTTTTGTTTTTTATAAATTTAGATAAACTTCAAGCTGTAACATTAGTGATACTTCTACATCAGCCAGCCCAATCATAATTATGTTCCTTATTTGTTCATCTTTTGTACCATTAAAGCCACAAATATCTGCCTGTTCATATAATCACCTTATAAACAATTCAACATATACACCAATTGCTTTAACACATCCATGAAAACATGCTCTCATGTTTTAGCACAAAATGTTCACTCAGTTTGCTAATGACTGACTTATATGCAATGTTCTGGCCCTCTGAATGCAGAAGAACTGTATATGGCTTTGACATCTTAGCCCATAGCATGCAAAACTGTATTTACCTGTATTTCGTCTGATTCTTTATTTAATTTCATTGCTACTTGAAATCCAAGCAAGCCAGCTAAAGAGTTTTGAAAGGTCAAATTGCTTTGGCGGGTTAAACTTCATCATAGCAGAATAAATTCATAATCTTTGGGCTAAGTGGTTTAGATTCAATTAAACTAGGACTCTGGCAGTGACATAATGGTTTTCTTTAAAGAATTTGACCCTGATAGTTTTGGATCACTCAAGGTGGTGTGATGCAGTTTAGGAATTTGTGAAGTCACTGTTTAGTTTTTGTTTGTCAAGAAAATCCTACTTTTGACACCATGTCAGAAGTTGCTACATAATATACACTATCTACTTCAATGGGCAGTTCCAAAAAGTCAGGATTCAGCATTACGTTCAGCAAACAGGTAAAGTACAGTTGTATAAGTTGCACTTGCTATAACAGTAGCTGTTCAAATTCCTCACTGCTGGAGTAGCCTGTAACTATTTGGGTTATATCCTGCCCAGGATAATGGCAAGCAAGTGTTCACGCACCCAGGCTGGTGTGCATCAAGACCCACAAGGGAAAAAAAAGACAGCAGTTTGGGCATCACTTTCTTTAAAACTTGCTTGACCCCTAAAAGGAAAACAGCCTACATCCTGAAACCCACAAAAAGTATAGAATACATCATTTTTATAAAAAAAGTAAATATATACAGAAAAATGGGGATGAAGGGAGGGTGCAGCTACTGCAGCGGTGAGGAATTCGAAATCTACTCATGGTGTGTGCAACTTGCAAAACTGTACTATATTCATCATTCTCACTGCTGCATTAGCCTGTATCTACTTGGGTACATTACCATAGCTTACCCGTTCTGGGAGGAGGAAGGATTAGGATCCAGAAGCCCCTGGAGAATGGTCCAAGCAAAACCTGTCCTGGACCTGGAGAAGGAATCTCATTTGTAATGCTAAAAGTATGTGCAGATCTTGAAATAGCTGCCTCTAGAATGGTTCTAGAATCTACCTCTTTCCAATATGCAATCAAACAAAGATAATCTAGAAGAATGTGCTGTGATTCTGCTTGAATACATTTGCTGTGGTGAGGGATAAGAAAAAGCAATAGCCCAGGTTCCCCATTTTTCACTATCTTAATAAATATCTATAAGCGGCTGTTCAGCTTTCCCAAAAGACTTTGGCCTGTCAAGATAATAACTGAGTTACCTGTGCACATCAGGAGTATGGAGAATCCTTTCTCCTTAATGTTTTGGATCTGGATACAAAACAGGCAGATTGATTTCTTGATTCAATGTAATCTCTGAAAGAACTTTTGAAATGAATGAGGGATTTGTTCTCAAAGTAACCCCGTCTCTATGGAAACCCAAAAAGTGGTTCCCCCACCATGAGAGCTTACAACTCAAATACTTCTCTAGCAGAAGTTACAGTAGTAAGTAACAGAACCTTTCAACTTATGGACCATAAATCAGTGAGGTGAGCTGCTTTAAAATGTGACAAAATTAACTTCCACTACAAAGTTTGGCTCCCAGATAGGTGCCACCTGTTTCCTAGGTGGTCTTACATGTAAACGTCGCTTCAAGAACTGCTTGACCAAAGACAGGGAAAAAAGGGGAGGATCCATGGGTAGACACGCTGAAATGGTCAACTGATTAATCTTGGTGGAAGAATAGGTAGCACATGTTTTAAACAAAAATGTCTCAGGCTTAGTTTATTAGAACCAGCTACTAAAAATAACTTGTCTGATAAGAAGTTTCCTCTAAAATGTCTATACAGTGAAATGCAGGTATTCTTAAAGAGATGTGGTCTCAATTTTTGTCAAAAAATAGAAAAATATATTTTCTGTGTGGAAGGGTTCCCAAAAGGAGACTTATCTGCAAGAAATGGAAGAGCGGAGCTGACCGTCAATTCTGTGAAGCCTAGATGCACTCTCTCGAAGACGGAGAGAAAGTATTGAGGAAACTAGTGCCCAGTTTGCTGTTTTTTCTTTACGGGTCTCAAGACACAGCAGCCAGGGTGCATGTGTGGAAAATACTCAGAGACTTTTGAAGACTGGCTGGCCATTATATCTTGGGCAGAATATAACCCAAATAGCTCTAGGATACTGCAGCCGTGAGAATGATGAACAGCTAAAATAAGTCTCCACTTTTCCCATTTTCAGAGCACAATTCAAAAGACACTGCCATCAAAAATATGACTGTAAGTGCTTTTCCACTGGACACATCACCTAACTCCTTCTTCACCTGCATCACTTCTACTTTGATCCTTTGTTCTCACCTGCAGCTTACCCTCTCACATTTACCACCAAAATTGATAGTATTAAAATTGATTGACATTTGTTTTTCTACTCTGTTACAAATATTTGCATATTGTTTCAGAATTTGTTCAGTTTTATTTATTTATTTATTTATTTATTTTGTGAATTTCTTCACACAGCATGTGCCTGCGAATGGTCTATTGTGATCAGTTTACTACTCCGGTAAACAAACTAAATAAATACATTTTTTATTACAAATAACATGGCAGCACAACATTAACAATGCTAACACATCACCATCTCAAACCCAGCTGAATAAAGCTCAGAAATCACTATGCATTATGATTTAGATTACTTCTTAAAAGGGCGATACTATAACACTTGTATCAAAAGAGCAATAACAGTATAGACATATGCACAAAATATACAGCAATTTTAGCAGGTTTTTACCAGTTATTATACCACATAGTAGGATGAATCAAACAATCCTTACCTGTTTTACTAAAATGCTGATTTAAGTAATTTTAGAAAGAGGGCAGAGGAGCTATAGGCCAGTCCATTGAGGGCTTCATTAGCCAGACAGTCTCTCCAAGGAAGAGTCCATAAAGGAGGATGAGTAGGGAAGGTGGGACAAATTGTATCTGTCTCAGAGATAAGGGACTCTTGCTATTCTAGGTATCATTTCCAGGTCAAAGAGAGACAGAGGAAGAATCCTCCCTAATCTTAACTCAACATTCATCAAGAAGCACAAGGTAACTGAGTATCCAATGTCTGGTGTCAGGCAAAGACCTAACACCAAAAGTGGCACTGGACTAGAAAAGTCAATGCAAAATATTGCCCTAGCATCAGCCTATGTTCTCTGATGGCACACTCCCACACACAACACTGGTGATAACACATCCCCAACAAATATGAAACAGATGGCATAGATCTAGCATATTGGTGTATGTCATCAGCCCTTCATGTACAGATAAAACCAATGGTGCTGCATCATCTCTGCGGATTTGACAGCATGCAAGGATATCTTGATATGTGGCCTTCACAAAGCAGAGTGTAAGCTATTAGCCTTGATGCCTTCATCTTTTTCATTGCTCTGACACTGCCACGGTATCATGGGAGGCACTTTCTGACGTTTCCTCTCTAGTAAGTAACTTCAAGTACTGTCACAGCCCAGAGTCAAGGAGCTCCAATGTCTCTATTTTCTGATTTTATGGGGTTGAGTTGACTCTCTCTTATTACTGTACATGACCTCATGCGTCTTGCCAGTGAGAAGAAAAATGTCCCTTGAACAAAGGACTTAGAGTAAGAAAAATACTGCTAAGCTACAGATAGCAAAACAGGACATTTCATCAGCTATCTACTACAGAAAGGAATGTTTTAAAGTCAAATCACTAGGTACATCAATACCTGACACATTCAACAGAATGTAGGCAAGCATCTGTAAATCCCACAACAAAATCAGGAAAATATAAACAATAATATTTATTAAGAACAGAATTAGACACATTTCTACAAAAGCACCACGTCAAAGGCCTTAGACATTATATAGTAAGACTGAAAATCTAATGGAGTGGGTGAAGTACTGAAGTGTGTTCTTGAAAGGAGGGCTAGCCATGGGCAAAAAGTAAAAGTCAGATTTAAATGTCAGCTGTTATAAAATAGTTTTAAAGAGCTTGGAAAGGACTGAAGACAAACCATAAAAATCAAAGATGAAAGAGATGAATGACAACTAGAAGAGGGAAGGTACAGCTGTCAATGAACTAGCTGCGACATTCTGAATGAAACAGTTTTGGTCTGCTTCACTGGAATTTCATATTACGCTATAGATGTGCAACAACTGAAGCAAAATATTATAAAACAAATGCAAATGGAATATTCTAAGAAATGTACTATTTTAGAGACACATAAGAAAAGGATGAGACTTGCCTTGTACTGACTGCTGGTCTGTAATCCCTGAAAAGGGTCACGATTTAATGAAACTGGATGCATCTGGGCAAGCATGATTTCTAGAAAAAAAAAAGTAAAAAGACATTAACATAAATTTAGACCAGTTTCAGAAATTATAAGCATCGTTTGTATTTTTCAGTGCTCCTGCTCAGAAAAGTGGCACTCGAATAAATGATGCAGCATAAAACATCACACTTCAGCTAATCAAGAGTCTTTGTCTGAAAAATATTAAACAATCACTAAATACTTTTATCTTAAAGAAGTTGTAAAATTCACATGACAGTCACATGAATCTATTCACAGTACTTTAACTGCTCTGAAGAAGTCTGTGATATTTTTCAGATGAAAGAGCTAAACATATTAGGTTTATTTGCTTTCTTAGCCCAAGTGTCATTTCTTTAGCATAATGGTTTACATTTGGCCAGCTGTGCTGTTTTTGAGTTTATTGTGGATACCTTGTTGAAAGAAGTTATATGCTGAAATAATCAGTTTTGTAAAAATGTATGACATTTTTGAAAATCACATTTTCCTGCACGTCATGCCTATGCTCAGTCTTTCTTTCCTTTATTAATTAATCCATCCTATGTTTTTCCTGATTATTAGTATTAACTTGAATATTTCTACCACCTCTACCAAGTCATCAGGTGAATAACTGTGTTTAACCTTCAGAATAGTACTGTTCCTTGTATAATACTGTTTTATTGGATATTACTGTTTTAAGCCCTTTTGGTCTGAAAAGTATTTATTTATTTATTCATTCAAACATTCATTCAGTTATTCATTTAATAACCAGGGGGTGCTAGTGTACAAATACAGGTAATCATCAGAAGTTATACTGAATTTTAAATAGTACTTCATTAACAAGATGCAATAGACATACTTAAAATAGGCTCCCATTGAATTCTCAAGACTTATTTAGTTGAGTTTGAACATGCTGAAAAAATCACTAAAAATGTAGAAGAGCAAATATTGTCCATACCCTGTGAAGGGGAACAAATACTGTGGATCTGGTCTTCACCAACATGTCAAACTTGATACACTGCTGGAACTGTTGGACCCTAATTAGTTAAAACTGGCAACAAATCAGTCACCTTTGGCCTGGCACTAACACCAGAACTCACAAAGGGTGAAATCAGACTAAAAAACTTCACCAAGGAAAACTATACCCTCCTAGGTGAAGGTATAAATACATTCCAAGCCCCCCCCCCCCAGCTGGTAGTGGTAACGACGGCAAAGCTTACACTAAACCCTGTACAATCACTTGCATAAATGTGTATAAACTCAGCTGTAGCAGAAAGAATCAAAACCAGAGTCCCAAGTAAAAACAAGCTGCCATGGTGGACATCCAGCATCAACAAACTTTACAATAAATGCAGACCTGTTACCAGTGGGGTGCCACAGGGGTCAGTGCTGGGCCCCCTACAGATTGGTATTTACTTCTCAGAAGTTCAGGTCAAAACTAAGGGATTGTGGCTGACCAAGTTTGCAGATGACTGCAAACTAGGTGCAATCACTAATCCCCACATTATGTCAGTATACTCCAGGTGGGTTTCATGCAGACCAGCAACTAGTGTACTAGTCAGAGTCTCAAACTGAATGCAAATAAATCCATCATATTCCCTTTGGTACAACCAATGTCTCCTCACACTATCAATTGAACAACAATACCCTAAGTACCCATGACGTGGTAAGGGACCTGGGATCAGAGGTTGACTAAGACCTTAACTTCGACCACCACATGTCTACTGTAGTAAAGAAAGCTTTCCACATAGCACACTTGATTATTAAAGACATCACTTCTAGAGCAAAATAAGTTATAATCCCTCTGTACTCGGCACTTATCCGGCCCATAATTGAGTGTAGCACCACATTTCCCATGTGCCATACTAAGCACCTGTAAGAATTAGACAGACCTCAGTGTTTCTAGCAAAGAAGATCAAGGGGCTCCAGCATGTGCCTTACACTGCCTGACTATAGTCCATGTCACTATACTCCATATCGTACAGACTTCTTAGGGGAGACTTATGCCTGGCCTACAGAACAATCCAAGACCCAAAAGTAGTAAACTTGCTGCATATCCATAAATCAAACAGGTCTAGGGCTACACATTCCAGGGACCTAAACATGACCTGCGACTTAAATAGGACATTCTGGTGGGACAGATTTATCTCCCAGAGACTGCTGCATCTTTGGAATTGGCTACCAATTAATGTGAAACAGAGTACCTCTATGATACTGTTCAAGAGGAAACTGGACAAGTGGATGGGACTCCATAAATTCTTACCAGGGATACAGTCCACAACCCTCCTGGATATGGGCAGTCCTCACTAAGTAAAATCTTGGGTATTGACTAGCATTTCTATGCTATTACATTGGTATTACATTGGTATTACATTGGGATGAAACTGCTAGGCTTAAAATGACCTCTGGGTCGATAGCCTAGTAATCTCCTATGATCCTATGAAATATCAAACATCATTCTTCTCCTTTAAACTTCTTGTTTTTTTTTTTTTTTTTTTTTTGTAAGGGGCAAGGCATCCTACACCTCCAAGATTTTATATATATATATATATATATATATATATATATATATATATATATATATATATATATATCAACTATGAGTTTGCCATACCTTGGAGAAAAGGGAATAGTCCAAGAAATGGGAATAAGAAATGGTAATCTCATATTTATATATGTAAGTCCAGATTTTTGGCCCTTCTTGCTCCACATCACAGGACTCTGCAAAGCTTGTCTTGAGATTACAAATGGTTATCACTTAAATATAATATGGTGCAGTGGAATTTTGATGCTACATCACCAAACAAATTCATAGTAATATAGTGAGATTAAAAATACATCAATAAAACAGGATACCAATAAAGGTTATACTTAGGAAGTCAGCACATTGCTTAGGAGTTTAAAAGGGTGTATCAACACAACAGGATATGCTCAGTAAGCCAACAAACTGCTTAAGATGTATAACTAGGCTATAGTGTTATTCTGCTGAAATTAGAAGTACAGTAATGGTTTTGGTGTAATACACTTCCTATTACAGAGTAAGATGGACAGTCCTTATACTTTTCTTGTTACAGTGTAGGATAAAAAGTCCTTCCCAGTTATCGATTAATAGTCCCAGCATTGGTCGTACTGCCTGCGATAAATAAGCCTTGTTTACACAAAATGGTATTTTGAGATTCAGAGACACTAACTGCAATGGGGAAAGACCTCATTATCAATTAAACTGCATACCTCTGAATCACAGTTAACTACTACAAAGTGCAGATCAGCACTTCCCATGGTGGCCGCATCATATAAGTAAAGGCACTTTTCCCAATTGGTCACTATGCCACACACAAAAATCACACAGTAAAACACAGATGCACACACACCACATATCCCATACCTGCTCCTCTTGTTAGAATGCCCACAATGTCTCCTTTTGATGATTACAGTCAGTCCTTAATGGCAGACATTTGGGTTTCACACTTTGTATCATTTAGTGAATGTATGCCAAAGCAAATGTAAGCACAGACACTTTTCCCAATTGGTCACTACGCCACACAAAAAAGCACACAGTAAAACACACATGTGCACACACCACATCTACCATGCCTGGCCCTCTTGTTAGAATGCCCACAATGTCTCCTTTTGATGATTACAGTCAATCCTTAATGCCAGAAATGTGGGTTTCCCACTTTGTATCATTTAATAAATCTATGCTAAGGCAAAAGTAATTTATAAGGTGCAGATGTATACCTACTTTCCTACTCCTTATACACCATGACATGTCGCAGGTAGTGCATAATGCCCAAGATCCTCAATGCATAGAAAGAAGAACTCTAATACAGGTCTGTCTTGTTTCAAGGCTGCATGATTCCAATTCCATTTTCTTCCTATTCTATTCTAGAACATTTCTATGTTTATAAGAGAAATATTTAAAATCTGGCCCTATTTTTGGGCCCCTATCCCCCCATTACTTTATGTTTTGTCCATATTTCTTGCCCTAAGAGGTTGAGTGGTAAGATATTTACACTCACACATGCAGCCCCTCACATACTTATACTAACACACACCCAAAAACTGCCTTGACCACTAAACTCCCCAGCACTTATCTCTACCGTGATGGATGGATTGCTGCAAGTGGCCAGGACAGGTAGTTGCTTTATGCAGCAAAGCAATGCTGTGCAAATGCATTACTGCAGGAAGTTGTGGGGACAACACATGGCTAATTAGCATATTCCTATAAGCTGGACTGCATCATTAACATTTGGCCCAGCCGTGGAGACTGCCCACTTCAGTGTTTCATGTCTTTGTGTTGCAGTACCAGGGAAGAGCTGTCTCTGAATCAGAAATGGTTACAACAGGAGTTACACAAAGTATACACCTCACAGTAACCTTTCTGAATTAGAGAATCCTGTTTTCTTTAACTCTTAAATCTCTATCTCCACCCTAAAAGTAATTTCCACCCTGTGTGATGTCATAATGTTATGTTTTAACAACATTTCATCGTCTCCTTGATTTTGTGAAAAAATGCATTGCTATTACTTCTCTTACATTCTCATGTTTACATTACAGCAATCTGATTTTATAGGCAGCAACCATTATCTGTGTGTACAATAATAGTCATCCCTGTTGTACACTCAAACTGCTGCCCATATTTCCTTAAATATTTCCCTAACTGTAGATAATGGAATGCTTTATGTAATTACATTTCTGTGTTCCTACAGTTACAGTGGTAAAACTATATGAATCTCTTTTTTCTGGACATTGCCACAGATTAAATGTAATTAAATTGTACACTGTTCAACCTAAAGTCATTTAAGGTTTATCCAGTATTTCATTTGGTAAGATTTTATCCCCTCATCAAAATAATCACAGATTTGCCAATTATTCTACTTTATGAGGCAGCAAAGAATATGCTTTCAAAATGTCTGAAACATTTCATTGAAAATTCCATGTATAAATTGGACACCCAGCAGCACAGGCTACATGGAAAAACACCCAATTAAAGGGGGTAAGAGGGACAGTGCAATTGACTCATCGTGGTGTGCCCTCCTCATAGATCACCTTATATGGTAAGAATATAAAAAGAAGTTATGTTCTTACCATAACGTTCCATGTGAGTTGCTCATCTCGCCTTTGTTCTTTACACGTGGGTTTGGAGCCAATCCATCGGCTCCGAGTCAGCCGCTTTCCAAGCTCAAGATCTTTGAGTTAGCTCGAGGCACAGTCCCTATTCCATGATACTCTCCTACCAACCCCAGATCTAGTTTGCTGAACCAGCAAGAAAAATACCCACTAAGCAACCAATTATAAACCATGTACAAAGTACATAACTATTTACAATAGCTAAACAATAATCTGGTTGGAAAGAAGGACATTAGCAAGACCATCCAGACCACCAGTCATACCTGTTCTTCCATAACCTGGAGGGGGAAGCTGGGAGGGAGTCTAAGAACAAAGGCGAGATGAACAACTCACATGGAACGTTATAGTAAGAACATAACTTCTTTATATGAAGTTGTTCAATCTCATCGTTTGTTCTTTACACGTGGGTAGCATCCCAAGCACCCTAATCCTGGGCGGCTCACGGGAGTATATTCCTGAGAATGGTGGATCCAAAGGAAACCCTGTCCCTGGAAGCCCTGTCCACTTTGTAATGAGTGATAAACGTATGAGGTTTGGACCAAGTAGCAGCTGCACAAATGGTGTCCAATGTAGATGGGCTGCGTGGGCTAAAGATGTAGAAACAGCCCTGGTAGAATGAGCTTTCACCTCACGTTCTAAAGGTTGTTTAGCTGAAGAATATGCAAATTTTATACAATCAGCAATCTATTTGGACAATGTAACTTTGGATACCGACAAGCCTTTCTTATTGTCTGCATAGGAAACGAATAGTTGATCAGATTTCCTAAATTATTTTGTTCTGTCTAAGTAAAACCTCAATTGTTTGTGAACATCAAGCTTATGTAACATGTACTCCATTCTATTAGCATGATGTTTGAAAAAAGTAGGAAGGTCAATAGACTGGTTCAAATTTGCCTTGGAGCAGACCTTAAGAAGAAAGGTAGGATTTGTTCTTAAAGACACTCTGTCAGGATGAAAGATTAGATATGTGGGCCTGATAGAAAGTGCTTGTAGTTCAGAAACTCTATGAGCCTAAGTAATAGCCACTAGGAAAATTGTCTTCCAAGAAAGGAACTTCAAAGGACAAGATGATGCAGGCTCAAAAGTTGGAAGAATGAGTTGAGATAGCATCAAATTCAGATTCCAGGGACTAACAGCATGTCTGATAGGTAGCCTTAGGTGATGAGTCCCTTTCAAAAAGGCTTTGCATAATCTGTGGAACATAATGTTTGAGCCACTGCATCCCACATGGAAGTTAGATATGGCAGCTAATTGAACCCTTATCCTAGAAGCTGCAGCACCATCATGAAAGAGTGAAGTCAAGAATTCCAGAATACTATGAATAGGGGCAACATAGGGATCAATACCATGCTGAGAAGCCTAATGAACAAATTACCTCCATTTGCTATTATAAAGCTTCCTAGTGGAGACTTTGTGAGAGGAAACTAAAATATGTTGAACTACTGGAGACAAATCATGTGACCTGGCTAGGTTGGGAAGTGGAGCAGCCAAGCTGTCAGTTTGAGGGAGACAAGAGAGGTATGAAGAATTCCCGATGAATGAGTCAGAAGGTCTGGCACTGGGTCCAGAACCCAAGGCTCTTCTACTTGGTATTGCAGTAGGAAGGGGAACCATATCTGCGGAGGCCAAAACAGGGCTATTAGAATAACAGTCCTGCCCAGGCTTTTGGCTTTCTGTAAGAATCTGGGAATCAGAGGGATTGGAGGGAAGGCATATAGGAGACCCGAGGGCCAATCGTGTACAAGTGGGTCCCTTGGGCTGTCCCCTGGTGGGGGGTACAGGGCAAAATAGCTTCTGCATTTTGCATTCATCGGGGATGCAAAAAGATCTCAGCAAGGCTGGCCCCATCTGCAGAATATCCTTTCCGCCACTTGTTCTTTGAGGGACCACTCGTGGGGCAACAGAATGCCTCTGCTCAGTTTGTCCGCTATCACGCTGGATGACCCGGGTATGTGCATTGCTATCAGAAAGCGCCAGATGGATACAGCCCACTGCCAAAGTCTCAGGGCCTCTCAGCATAAGGGGTAAGACTTGCTTCCCTCTTGCTTGTTGATGTACCAGACTACCGACATGTTGTCTGTCTGTATTGCAATCGTCTCTCGAGGTAGATAGTCGTGAAAGTGTTGCAATGCTAGAAACACCGCTCTCAACTCTAAGACACTGATGTGCAAATGAGATTCCATGTCTAACCAAGAGCCTTGGACAGTTCTTGAAATAGCCCCCCCCACCCTATCAGGGAAGCATTCGTGGTCATTGTGGCTGTGGGAGGGGGAAGTATAAATGGGCGACCTACAGTAATTTGGTGGCTGTTCAACCACCAAAGAAGGTCCTTTTTGCAAGCATTTGTCAGAATAATCTTGTGTGACATTGGAAGCTGTTGATAAGACCACTGTGTGAATAGTAGCCATCGGAGTATCCTCATGTACATTTGTCCCAGAGGAACCGCTATGAGTGTAGCTGCCATAGTGCCTAACAGCTTCAGAACGTGGAATGTCGGGACTCTCCTTTTCATTAACAACTGGGACACTTGACTTCGCAAAGATATTACTCTTTCTAGAAGCAATCTGACCAGGGAGGTGGTGGTGTCTAGATCTGCACCTATAAAGAAAAATATGCTGCGACGGCAATAAAGCAGATTTTTCAAAATTTAAGGTTATGCCCAACCTGGAACACAGGTTGATAGTGTAATCTCTGGCACAAATTAGTTGATGCCTGGGGGTGGTGGTGAGGAGCCAGTCGTCGAGATATGGAAACACCCAGAATCCTAAACGTCTCAGGTGAGCTGTGACCACTGCCATACATTTGGGTGAACACTTTGGGGGATGTGGTGAGACCAAAGGGCAGAGCTTGGAATTGGTAGTAACTAGCCCCCAGCCGGAAACGCAAGTGAACTCTGGATGGCTTGGCCATTTTGATGTAGTAGTACACATCCTTGAGATCTATAGAGCACATCCAATCACCCATTTTGAGAAACGGAAGTATCGATTGAAGCGTGACCATCTGGAACTTTTCCTTCTTGACAAAGGTATTTAGTTTGCTGAGGTCTAAGATGGGCCTCCAGTCCCCTGTTTTCTTTGAAACTAAAAAGAATCTGGAGTAGGTTCCAGGTCATATCTGTCTGGATGACTCTTTTTCTAGCAGAATTTGAATTTCCATGGTTGCTAGATTCCGCAGACTGGGTGGAAAGTCTGGGATTCTTGTACGAATGGAAGGGGATTCTGAAAAGGGAATGATGTAACCTTTGGTAATTATGCTTTTTACCCAAGAATCTGATGTAATTCCTAGCCAGGCATCTGGGTATAAAGCTAAGCGACCCCTGACTGCCTCCAGAGCAGGACGGTCGGGCCTTCTCTCAGGAGTGCTGATAGGGCTTGCCAAGGAACTGCTCCCTGTCACCCTGGTTCTGCGGACCCCCTCTGCCGCCTGGGAGGTGTCTACCATTATACCCCCCCTCATCTGCCCCTGGAGGGGGGTTCACTATGTGTCTTCTGGAAAGCTCCTTGGGACTTTCGGAACCACATTTTTCCACCTTTCTGCCCTTTGGGGTATGGTCTAGTGGGGGTGGAAAAATGGACTCCTACAGCAGATAGAGTCTTTCCTTCCTGCTCACACCTAGTGAGTGTCTCCTTGACTTTAGGCCCAAACAAGGAAGAGCCATCAAATGGGGTATTAACAAAGGAAGGCATGAAGGCTTCCGCAAAGGAGCATAAGCGCATCCAGGATTGTCTCTGCAGAGCTATCGCTGAACCTGCTGCCCGGCTCGATCCATCGGCTGCATAAGAAATAAGCCGCATGGACGAGTTCACAATAGAATTAAGGGTGTTAAGCTGTGCAGTTACTTTCTCTGAAGCAGCATCATCTGTTTTGCCCTGTAGAGTATCTCCAAGCTCTTTGAGAAGATCTCGTTGAAGACGGTTAAAGTGGGTCAAATAGTTGAGCAATCTCATTGCAAATGTCGCAGAACTAAAGATGCGTTTCCCGTATCTGTTCATAGTCCTAGAGTCTTTATTAGGAGGATGAATAGAAGAAGAGGTTTCTGACATCTCTTTTTTGGTGGCCATACCCACTACCATGGCATCAATGGGGACTCCCTTCATAAGAAAAGACCTGTCTTGAGGGGAGGTGATAAATTTGTTGGGCCTCCAAGGGACCGGTTCCATGGAATCAGGAGACTCCCACACCCTTCGAGCGACCAACTCCATTAATTCGTCAAAGGGCGGAGTAACCCAGGAGGTGGAAAGTTGAGACCCAAAGGCCTTCAGGAGCACCGACTCATCCTCAGTAGGGGTAAGGGACTGCCAGTCACCCCTCTGCCTCAATATTTCCAGGATGTCTGCAAATGAGACATCCTCAGAGGACGACCGTGGGGACCCCTCCAATTCCTCTAAGTCAGTGTCTGATGTTAAGGATTCCTGAGGGGAATCTAAATGCCTCCACTTGTACAGTCTTTTTCTGGGGACTTCATCAGTGGGGGCATCTGGTGAAATTTCAGTCAAGCTGGGGTCACCCAATGGGGTTACCTGAGGCTCTGGGTCTCGACGCTTGGTGGGGAGCTGTGGTGTAGAGACAGAATGCAGCCCTTTAGAGGAGGAAGAGGAAAGATCCAAAGAGGTAAGGGTCTTAGCAGACATGACCATCCTCGTGGCATTGAAGGCACTGGTTTCCCGACCCAAGGAGTCTGCTGGTTCCAAAGAAGACAGCAACCTCCCAGGGGCCGAGACCACAGGCTCTGAATCAGAGGACAGAACTGAGCTCATCTGCGCCAAAGTCCCAAGAGGGAGAGTCGGAACTGAAGCATCGGTTCGACTCTCTACCTGGAACCAGCGGGAGAGTGTCGGCTCCGAGACTCTTCAACTGGAACCGAAGAAGTCAAGGTTGATGGAGCCAAGGGCACTGGAGTAGGCCTTGGCTCCGAGGGTTCCACCACTATCAGAACCTCTCTTTCAGGCTCCGAGGGCTCAACTGGCCTTGGAGGAGGAGCAGACATCATGGTGGGGGGGAATAGGATTCAAAGCCAACTGGGTCAAAGCTGAAAGCAATTTGCCCAGGGTCAGGTTCACCAAAAGTCCCTGCACCACGCAGTCCACATCGATGTTGGAAAGGGTACCGGAAGAATGGGTTGAAGGAGCCGAAGAAGCCATCGAATTTGGGATCGGGGACTTTAAAACTTCCGACACCGGCTCCAACACAATGATATGGTTCCAAGGTAAGATTTTGGTGTACGACTCCAAAGGCTGTGGAGCCGGCGACCGAGTCTTCCCAGAGGTGCTAAGAACAGAAGACCTGTGCTCCGATGACACCTTAGAAGACTTCAACCCCTTCGAGGACTTGGAGGTCTGGATAGTCTTGTCTAATGCATCTTGGAAATCTGGCTTCAACAGCCCTCTATCGACCAATTTCCTTTTTCTCTCTAATAAAACCCTGCCACTGAAGGAATGGCAGATGAAGCAATCTTCTTGTAAATGTAGTGGACCCAAGCAGTACACACAAGAAAGATGGTTATCAGTGATGGACATCTTTTTTCTACAGTCACACCTTTTAAAACCAGATTTTTGTTTCTCCATTATAAACAATTACACACAAATATCAGATCCCTGATAACAATATCAAATAATCGAAACCACAGAACTCCTTAGAAAGTTCAGATCCCTGAACTGCAATGACTATGTGAAAAATGCGACACAAAAAAGTTCAGATACAATAATTCTAAGAAAAATATGGGGATAGGGAATTAATTTGACAGAGCCCTGTCAAGTAAATGCAACTCAAGAAAGGCTAATGGCCTAGGAGCAACCGCTCCGAATTAGAAGCCAAAAATATAACTTTCAACCAACTCACTAACCAACAAATACAAGCAATATGAGAAGTCTCACAAATATCAGATCCCTGATAGTCTAATAAGAATTTTTTTAAATCTTTAAATATAATAAAGAAGGTTACTGGCCCGAGCTTCCTCCGAAGATCGTACGATCTGTTGCAGCAGCAAACTAGATCTGGGGTTGGTAGGAGAGCATCATGGGATAGGGACTGTGCCTCGAGCTAACTCAAAGATCTTGAGCTTGGAAAGCGGCAGACTTGGAGCCGATGGATCGGCCCCGAACCCACGTGTAAAGAACAAACTGCGAGACCGAACAACTTCACATCTGTTATTTCCAATACCAAAGGCTTTTCTTGATGGATCCTTGGTTGGGATGAATGCATGCAGTAACCACCAGAATGGAAGACGCCAAAGCACCAATTAAGTGAGAGCTCTGGATATTGAGGCCTACAGTACTGATTTACAAAAGAGGGCTGGCTCCCAGAGTTACTGTCAAGGCAGTAAATCTTTGTGCATCTAAGAGCATGTGGCTGCAATGTAAATGTCTGCAATGGAAACATTTATGAATCAAATGCAGGAGGCAGGCACTTCTGTAATGAATTGGGCACATTCGCCAATGAGTAGTTAACCATCAAATAACAAAATTTAATACAGCTGACAATCCACTTGGGAATTGTCTGGTTGGTGAATGCAAGGCCTTCCCTCCACATATATGGACAGCAGTTGGTCCATATTCCTGACCTTCTGCAATCATTTCAAATAACATTTGGGCTGTTAGTTGCAAATTTTTTATTCTGGCCCTGCTTATTCTCCTCTGAAGGTGCAGTTAGCCCTTTTTTCTAACTTCCACAAACACCTAAATAATTATTTTATCACCTTCTTCAGAGAATGCAAAGTGCCTGACTCCACAGCACATAGGCTACAAGGATGACAAGGGAATGATCTGCCTGGCTTTCAAGATATTTGGAATAAGGGGAAATGATGGAAACATATAAAGGAGTCAAGGTAGCCATTCATGAGCTACAATGTGTTGAGATTTCTGTTCTCTTGCAGGGATTAGGGAGAAAATGTTGCTGAAATTGGTACTGACTATAGAAGAAAACAAGTCACAGCAATGTTTGCTCCAGTGCTGGCAAAGGGTTCTTGCCAGTGAAAGACTTAGGAAATCACTCATGAAGCATCAGCAGACAATGACTGAATCTGTCCATTAGTGAGCTATCCTGCTAAAGAAAGTGATAAGACAAGCTTGCCCACTCCCACAGCTTCATGACCTCTTGACACAGAGAACAGGAATGTGTTCCCCCACTTATTAACATACCATAACACAGCCATGTTGTCAGTGTAGCTAGGAAGTGCATCTTGATGCCACCTTTGGAAGAAAGAAAGGGTTTATTTTAAAAAATATATATATCTTTATGAAATACCAAGTATGGTGGTTTGCAAGAAAGAGCCTGGAATTCTGAAATTCCCTTTGCAGAAGTCACAGCCACTGGAAAATCTTTTCTGTATAAAATCTTTAGCTCTACTGAAGTGCAGGTTTGAAGGGAGGCTGGGTAAGGGCTTAGAGCATCGCCATAATATCCCCATGGAGGTACTGGATCTCTTATAGGAGGTCAAAGCAAAAATGTCCCTTTTAGAAAAGCCCTAAAAACTCTTAAAAGAGGGCATGGGGGTCTCATTCTGCTCAAGATGAAAATTAGAAATAGTTGCTAACTGTATTCTGATGGTGGAAAAACTGTACCCTTTCTGAAACAAATCAGACAAAAAAATAAAGAATGGAGGGAACAGGTGCTGAAAAAGGATCCAAACTTCTGCATGCAGCTCAAAGACAGAACCTACTCCATTTACTTAGAAACACTTTCCTAGTGCTAGATTTCTGAGAAGCAGTTAGGATGTGTACAGCTTTATTTGTAAACCTGGCATCTCTGGCCATCATTATAATTGAATGAACCATGCAATTAACTACAAGGTCTCTAGATTTGGGAGAGGATGCCCTAATGGATGGGAAAGGAGAGCTGTATCCCAGCATACAAGGAGGACATATGAAGTGATGCCAAAGATAAAAAAACTTGTCTAGGATTAACTTCAGGTTCACTATCTGAAGCATCAGAGTTATGTACAATGGATTCCTGAGGAGAATCACTCCTGCCGCGTACAGAATCCTCGTCCTCTGGAAAACGCATACTGTTCTTTGGCAATATCCGCACTAGAACTGTGAAAAGGCAAACATCTCCCACAACTGACTAAATGCAAAACACTTTTAGCCGCAGATATAACATATGACGTATACACATATACATATATAATCTGTCCTGTAATTAGGTTTTTGTTTCTTTTTTCTTGAAATATGAATAGTCAGGGTTCAGCCTACTGCCCCTGGCAAGAAATCTCTTTAGACAATGCCTGTGATTAAAGTGTTTGCTGCTCCCATATCTGTAACAGGTACAGGAACAGCTCCTGAAGACATGCCTAACTACTGGTCCATAGTGGCCATTACAGCTATACCACAGGGAGTTGAAGCAATAGGTAAGTGGTCTGTGGAGCTGTGTTTGGCTATGCAAGAGTTACTAACCATATGCTGAAGTGATCAAATGCCTTGCTTTTTCTTTTAAGGTACAAGAATAGTGGAAGAAGCAGGACTGGGAATATTATTCATGCTGATGCCAAAGAAGAAACCTGATTACTTGCACAGAAAGCCCAGTCACAATGGAAAAGGTACAGATTTACTACTAAGCACCATGCACACTTTCCTAACCCAAACTAGTAGACATAAGCAGTACACTAAAAATTGCATCACCAGACCTTCAATTTTTACTCAAATTTCACAGAACAGTTATTATCTCAGAAATGAGAAAACATTCTAATTCAGATAAAACCAGTAACAGGAAAGAAAAACACATTCTGAATGCAAAAGCAATGTCCCAAAACTTAATGGGCAGGATTCACGAAGCCTCCGTGTAAGAGTTACAAGGCTTACACGGAGGCTGCAGTTAAACAGTGTGATGTCAGCATGTCATGCATATGCATGAGGGCATGCTGAATCACACCTAAGGCTAACATGGTCCGTGTAAGACAGTAGGGGGCGTGTCCGTAGGGGGAGCCCTGCAAATGGACACGCCCCCAGAAGAGTAAAAGTCCCGAAAGTAAATGCCCACGACAGAGTCCGTGTAAATGTGAATAAACACAACACAACACATGCCCCCACAGACTATGAACATAAAATGTATAAATGAACATCTTATATTTTTTTTATAAGTTGTAAAGATATTTGCCCGTGAGTGTGCTCGTTTGCGCGGGCGTGCCCGGCGCTTAGCCACAGTAAGCAGTCAGTGGAAAAGCATATAAGAACTAAATATGCAAAGTAAGCCAAGAAGCAATAGCGTAGCAGTAGAGATGTTGGCTGAAGAGCAGGCAGTCATGGTTCGAGCCCCCACAACATCAATTTTTATTTTTAGTGAAATAAGCACGAAACAATTCCCTGACATATATGTACATATATAAAATTATATTTTATGTAAAATGTAATGAAACGGGCCATGTATTTTGAAGAAATGTGAGATAATAAAAAAAAAAAAATGTCAGATGTGCCTATAGCTGAGCTACAGTGTATAGTTGAGGATATCTGCCTGTAGGTGAGCAGTGTTTTAACAGGTGTAAAATGAGTACCCGTAGGTGAGTAGTGGTTTAATAGGTGTAAAATGAGTGCCTGGGGTTGAGCAGCATTTTAACACGCTGAAACTGTGCGCCTGTAGCTGAGTTGAGCGTAATATGCGTGCTGACAGCCAAACCACGCGTAAACCAGCATGATCCGTTTGCACGGAGCTGCGCACCGCGCCAACAAGCTAACTGACGGGCAACGTTGAGCAAGCTGTATCAAAACTGCCTTTACACAGACACACCTCCTAGCCTGTGTAGACAGTCATAAAATATAAAAAGCAATGGCCAGGTTCGAACTCAGGATACCATGCACCATAGTCAAAGTACTGAACCACTAAGCCATGACAGTTGCACTTAGAAATGCAGTAATAGCATATATATAGGAATGAATAGAAAGAGGAGCATGATAAAGCAGGTTTTGTGAAGCTGATACAATTACAAAATGGCCAATCACAGAGAAGTGCGGGAAAAACAGAATATATAAGCCCCATAGGCGGGAATACACAGCATAACCGATTGTGGAACCGACTTGCAGCCAGGGTGTCAGGTGTAGGAGAGGTAGTTGCTTCCGACAACAGAGGTGGGGCGTTGAGGAGTCCAAATATATGGTTTGGCTCCTCGTCCATATTCATGAGGCCCAACTCATGCAGGGCCACGTCCTGTGGGGAGCATACAGGGCTGAGGCGTGGGACCGGTTGGCACATGATCTCACCAGTGCCACAGGAATACCAAGGACTGGTGAGCAGGTCCGTCACCACCATGCGGACCTGAAGAGATGGAAGCAGGACCAACTGAACCGTTGGATCCAGGAGGCCCGGCAAATGCCCAACGCCCCACTACTGAGTAAGTTACATGTAATTGTGTATGTAAGAAATTAACCTAGCTGATATTATGGAGATGTGTATTCCAATATTACTTCATTTATATTACAGCTGCAGGTGTCCGTTCTGCAAACCGTCGAGCCTATGGCGATAGGCTGGTGCGGTTGCACCACCAGGCAGGTCAGTAATTCTCTCCCTGTAACTGTAAATACATATATAAGTATGACAGTTAGCAAAAGAGTGCAGTGTAGTCACTAATTAATAAAATGTGCAAGTAACAGTGTAAGAGAGTTTGCAAGTATTGCTTGATTACAAAAGTGTGATGCAGCCTGTAATCCAAGCATAAAAATGAAACAAGTCTGAAATAAAGATGTCCCACTTGTAATATAATAGTACATAACCTGCAGCAGGCTGAAAAGTACAGCTGCAGAAGCTGAGTAAAACACGTGTGAAATATATCCCTGTTGAAATTTTGAAACATGACATAAGTGAGACTGTTGGAAAGGATTGTTATAACTAAAGGTAAAACATGTCAATAAAGCCTAGAATTAAGTACCATCCTGAATTGTAAAAATAAAACAAGTCAGAGAGTGCGAGAAAGAGGTATGAATCCACCAATAAAATAGTAATAACACCTGAATAAAGTATACTGCAATCAGTACAGAATGAAATGAATGTGACAGGCAGAACCAAACAGCAACATGTGCTGAAAACAGTACTGAAGCGGGAATGTGTGTCCCAAACTCTGGGTATGTTGCTCTCAGTCTGAAATACGCAGATAGTATGGTTGTCTGAAATACCAAACATCCACAGTTGTCTATAGTCATATAAAGCAAATGTAGCAGGATGGTGTAGCTGAACAGAGCCAGATATGAAATAGAAGTTATGTTCTTACCATAACGTTCCATGTTAGTTGTCTTCTTCTCGCCTTCTTCTTGCTGGATGGGTTCGGAGCCGACCTCGGCTCCACTCTAAAAGCTCGAGAGTTGGTTCCACCGGCTCGAGGCTCCCCTTATATCCCACAATGCTAGGCGAGAGTTACCTCAGATCTCGTTTGTAAGCTAACCCCAGCTTATAATAGTATGAGCCTAACTATAACAAAGTCCACCTCTAACCAGGGAGAAAGAAGGGTGACCTATATCCTCATCCAGGAAATATGCACAACAGCATATGCCTAATCAAAGAGGTGGTAGAAAGAGAGGTCACAATCACAACTCCTCTAGGTCTGTCCAGGCCAGGGGCAGGAGGTGGGGCGAAGAAGAAGAAGAAGACAACTAACATGGAGCGTTATGGTAAGAACATAACTTCTATATGTTAAGTTGTCTATCTCGCCTTCATTCTTGCTGGATGGGACGCGTCCTAGCACCTTGTCCCGGTGGCCTAACGGAACAGACTCCTGAGAACAGTGGAACCAAAGTTAGCTCTATGCCTAGAAGCTAAATCTAACTTATAATGAGGAATGAAAGTGTGAGGAGTAGCCCAAGTAGCCGCTGCACAAATGGTGTCAATAGGCAGTCTGTCTTGGAAGGCTAAAGAAGTAGCCAAAGCTCTGGTGGAATGGGCCTTAGGTTTATTAGGCAGCTTTTGGTGTCTAATTTCATAAACAAGGGAAATCAGAGATGTTAGCCATCTAGATAATGATACCTTTGAAACTGAAAGTCCCTTTCTGCCTTCTGCATAGGAGACAAACAGCTGGTCAGATTTTCTGAATTGTTTTGTTCTATCCAAATAGTACCTCAACTGACGATGAACATCTAGCCAGTGTAATTTTTGTTCAGACCTATTGGAATATTCTGGAAAGAAGACAGGGAGGTCAATGCTTTGATTTAGGTTTGACGTCGAGACTACCTTAGGCAAAAAGGACGGGTTGGTTCGTAAGGATACCCTGTCCTTATGGAACAAAAGATAAGGAGGTCGACAACTGAGTGCTTGAAGTTCTGAAACTCTTCTAGCTGAAGTAATAGCTACCAGAAAGAGAGTCTTCCATGATAGCAATTTTAAAGAACAGGAGGCTGCAGGTTCGAAAGGGGGAAGAATCAAAGAAGTAAGAACTAAATTTAGGTCCCAAGGAGAAGGAGGATTTCTTATAGGAGGTCTGAGAAGAAAAACTCCTTTCAAAAAGGCTTTGCAAAGCTTGTGGGACATTAAGGCAGACTCAGAAATACCCACATGAAAGTTAGAAATAGCTGCCAATTGAACTTTAAGAGTAGAAGGAGATGAACCTGCATGGAAGAGTTCAGCTAGAAATTCAAGGACTATTTGGATGGAAGCAGTGAAAGGATCTATGTCCCTTCCTTGAGCCCAATATGTGAAGCGTTTCCACTTACTCAAATAAATCTTCCAGTGGAAGATTTATGGGAAGCTATCAAAATATCTCGAGCGGAGTGAGATAATTGAGGAAGCCTGGCTAAGGTTGGAACTGGAGGAACCAAGCAGTGAGGTTCAGAGAGGGAGGGGCGATGTAACTGACCCGACTGATGGATCAAAAGATCTGGAACTAGGTCCAGATGCCAAGGTCTCAATAGAAATTGATGTAGGAAGGGAACCACACCTGTCGAGGCCAGTAAGGAGCAATGAGGATCAACGAGGCCTTCTGAGCGATAGCTTTCTGTATCACTTGAGAGATTAGTGGGAAGGGAGGAAATGCATACAGAAGTCCCGGGGCCAAACTTGGACTAGGCGTCTCTGCTGGGTTGGCCTGGTAAAGGGAATAGAGTGAAATAATCTCTGCACTTGCTGTTTTGGGGAGTAGCAAAAAGATCGCAGCAAGGCTGACCCCACTTGAGGAAAATTTCTCTCACAACAGAGTCTTTCAGAGACCACTCGTGAGGGATGAGGATAGCTCTGCTCAACTTGTCCGCGATTTGATTGGACTTCCCGGGGGTGTGCGTTGCTATCAGAAAATGCTGAGAAGAAATCGCCCATTGCCACAATCCGAGTGCTTCTTGACACAGGGGGTAGGACCTGGTTCCGCCTTGTTTGTTGATGTACCACACTACAGACATATTGTCTGTCTGGATTGCAATCGTTCCCAAGGGAAGAGAGTCTTGAAGGGCTTGCAACGCTAAAAGCACTGCTCTCATCTCCAGAACATTTATGTGCAAGTGGCATTCGTCTGGTTGCCATGTGCCCTGGACCGTCCTGCCCTGATAATGCCCGCACCGGATCAGGCAGGCGTCCGTTGTCGGAGTAGCAACCGGAGGGTGGAACAAAGGGTCTTCCCAACAAGAGCTGAGGAAGACCTCCACCACATGAGATGATTTCTGCGACTGCGTGATCATAATGGTGTGGGACATTGGAAGTTGCTGGTATGACCATTGTGTAAAGAGCATCCATTGAAGGATTCGCATGTGGAATCTGGCTAATGGAAGCAGAGGTATGGCCGCCATAATTCCCAACACTTTCAGAACTAACCTGGCTTTGATTCTGTTGTTGTTGAAAAGGAGTGAGACCAGTTTGTGTATGTCTGTTATTCTCTGATCTGTTAGTCTCAGACATGTCTACTGTGTCTATATTTAGCCTATGAAGGTAATAGTACGACAAGGCGACAAAACAGACTTTCGCAATTTATTGAAATGCCTAACTTTTGACAAATGCGAAAAGTGTAATCCCTGGCCATCAGAAGGAGATGCTTGGCGGGAGCTGTGAGGAGCCAGTCGTCCAAATATGGAAACACCTGGAATCCTTGTCGTCTCAGGTGAGAAGCTACCACTGCCATGCATTTGGTAAACACCGGGGCAGTGGTGAGACCAAAGGGCAGGGCCCTGAACTGAAAATGACTGGTTCCCAGCCTGAAGCGGAGGAATCTTCTGGAGCGTCTGTTCATTTTATGTGATAGTACGCATCCTGAAGGTCTATAGAGCACATCCAGTTTCCTTTTCCCAATAGGGAAGGATGGACTGCAGCGTGACCATCCGAAATCTTGTTTTCTTGACTGATCTGTTCAAGATACTGAGATCCAAAATTGGTCTCCAGTCCCTGTTTTCTTTGGAACTAAAAGAACCTTGAGTAGATTCGGATCCTTGCTGGTCTGCTGGAACTGGCTGAATTGCTCTTTTGCAAGCAGCTTTGAAATTTCCAAAGCCGCTAGATCCCTTTGAGTGGAACATCTGGAAGGGATTTTTGATTGGTTTGGAATGCGAAGAAAGGGGATAGAATAGCCTTAGGAAATGACGGACTGTACCCATTTGTCTTGAGTCAGGGATAGCCAGGCTTCTGGGTACAGTGACAATCTTCCCCGACTGCCTCGAAGGTGGGCAGTCGGGCAACACTCAGGGATGCTGAAAGGGCTTACCAGAGAAGGCTTCTCGATTGCCCTGGTTCTCGGAGCCCCCTGCCTCGAGGCGGCGTCTACCATTGTTATTCCGCCTCTGCCTCTGGCGAAGCGACTTTGTCGTCAGGCGAAGTCCCTTGAGATTGTTCTGGAACCACATTTTCCCACTTTTCTGGCCTTTGGGGTAAGGCCTAGAAGGAGTAGAAAACGGACTCCGGCAGAAAGAGTCTTGCCATCAGTCTCGCACCTAGTCAAGGTTTCTTTCACTTGAGGACCAAAGAGATGATCCATCGAGCGGGGAATTAGTGAAAGAGCGTCTTGAAGGTCCATAAATTGCATAGCCGCATCCAGGCATGCCTACGTAAGGCCACACCTGTCCCTGCGGCCCTGCTCGCTCCATCAGCCGCATAAGAAAGGCGCATGGAGGAGTTGGCTATGGAGTTCAGGGTAGCCAGCTGAGTGTTCATCTTATCTTGAAAACCCGCGGCTGTAGGGTCCTTCAACATGTCACTCGCTTCTTTGATCAAGTCCCTTTGAAGACGAGTAAAATGACACAGGTAGTTCAGCGAGCATAGCAAATGTCGCTGAGGAGAACATCCGCTTCCATTACCTGTCCATGGACCTAGATTCCTTGTTAGGTGGATGGACAGGTACTGAAGGATCAGCTAGTTCCTTCTTAGTGGCAGCAGCAACCACCATAGCATCCACAGAAACCCCTTTTGTCAAGAACTGTTTGTCTGCTGGTGCCGTTATGAATTTGGAGGGTCTCCTGGGAGTGGGGTCCACTGAATCAGGAGCCGTCCATGCCTTTAGCTACCACCTGCATGAGGGGTCAAGGGGAGACACCCAGGAGGTGGAAGGGCGAGCCAAGCCTCAAGGTACACAGATTCATCCTCCGAAGGGTTGAGGGCTGGCCAATTTCCCTCTGTTTGAGGATTTCCAGAATGTCTGCAAAGGAGACATCTTCAGAAGGGAATGGGGAACCCTCGGAATCCTCTAAATCTGTGTCAGATGTGATGGACTCAGGTGAGTCAATGTGTTTCCTCTTACACTTCCTCTTCCGAGGGGCTCCTCTGCCAAATCTGGAGAGGCCTCGGAAGAGGATGAGATCCCACAGGGGTTCCTGAGGAGCTGGCTCTCTGCGGTCCGGGATGAGGGAGTGAGTCGACTTGACCTGAGGCACCGTGGGAGGGAGGCGGGAGCCGACTGTGGAGTAGAGCTAGGCTCTAACACACTCCGCTTGACCTCGAGCACCCCTGTCAGGCAGAGCCAGAGGTCCCGCTCGAAGCTGAGAACCTCCTCGGCACCGACAGTGATGGCTCGAGGCGATGTTGGAGCCGAACTCACCAGCGCAAGCTCGAGAGGAAGACCGGGGTCGGACAAGGGTCGATGCCACTCACCCCTGGAGCCGAGGAAGTCGGCGCCGAGATTCCTCGAAGAAGAAATGGAGCCGGCGGCGGGCCGAAGACATCTGTATAGGCTCCGGCGCTCCCACAGTTTCGGTTCTGACCGCCCGGCTCCGAGCTCAGAGTCGGAGGAGGAACATATTGATGGACAGGGACAGGCATCGACTGATGAGTCGGGCTCTGAAGCATTTGGGCCAGTGCCTCGGACTTAAGAAGTCGACTCACTACCCTCTGAAGGTCATGATCCGACAGCCTCGATGACCTAGAGGAGTGAGATTTATGGCTCCGTTCAGACAGCAGAGGCGATGCTGGGCCGAATGAGCGGAGCCAAGAGATGGTGACCTAGATCTCTTCTAGATGTCGGCTCCGAAGGTCTGGTCGGAGCCGACAAAATTTCTAATACCTCGGCTCCAGCGGGCCGAGGAACCACAGAAGCTGTAGACTCATCGGCTCCAGCCAGAGCAGATGCAGACGCAGGTTTAGAAGCCTTAGGTCTCGGCTCAGTAGCTGGAGCCGAGGACCTAGAAGCCTTGGAGGGCTTCCCAGAGACAGAAAGGGAATCCTCAGGCTTAAGTAGACCCCTTAGGATCAACTTGTTCTTTCTTTCCTGCAGGACCCTGGGACTGAAGCCGTGGCATACAGCACAGGAGTCCTGCAGGTGCAAAGGCCCCAGGCAGTAGACACAAGAAGTGTGACCGTCTGTCAGAGACATTTTCTGACAGCACGCATCACACTTCTTGAAGCCTGAGACCTTTGTGTCTTTAGACATCCTAGAACAAGAAAGTGTAACCACACACACTCAGTCAGACACACCGATTACACTTATCTTATTTTTAAAACTCAAAAATAAAACAATTAACTAAGTTTTAATTAAGAGCAACACACACACACCACTAGGGAATGGGGAAAGGCCTGAAGGGCCGAGGGAGAACTTTTAAGTTCTTGTGGGAAAGAAACGGGATTTTAAGAGAAAAAGGGTAGAAATCCACTAAACTAAGGGAAAAAGTAGTTAAATTTAAAAATATAAGGGTTTAAGTATCCTAACTTTACTGAAAATACACTTACCAAAGGTGAAAACCAGCACCTCGATCGCTGTAGCGGCAAGCGAGATCTGAGGTAACTCGCCTAGCATTGTGGGATATAAGGGGAGCCTCGAGCGGTGGAACCAACTCTCGAGCTTTTAGAGTGGCGAGTGGCCGAGGTCGGCTCCGAACCCATCCAGCAAGAATGAAGGCGAGATAGACAACTTAACATTGTGTATGAATAAATATGAAATGTATATTGATGTAGCAGTAACATTCCTATCACCAACCTGAAGTAGTTATCACATAGGAAACTGTAGGCAGACCTGTAGTGTGTATATATCTGCAGCTAGTAGAAATGTACAGCATATGTATAGGTATTTGAAGTTGTTAATTAAATATTTCTTCACCCTACCCTATAACCACAAATAATCCATTCCACGTGAAATGGGTATGCGCAATCACAATTAACACCCCTGGACATTTGTCCTGTTGGTTCATACATATTTGCATGTATGCTGATGCATCTGCCCTGTTCATACATCCAAACCTGATGGCCTCTTGCCATTAATCAACCCTGCATGTTGTTGGAATGTGTATTGCTGTTCAAATTATGCATGTGTTATGCTTGCTGTTCAATGGCTTGAATTTATGGGTGTTTGGTTAATGGGAATACTAATGCATGCTGTTACAACTAATTGTGAATGGTATTGTACGTTACTAACCCAAACTGTCATAACATAATGCAAAACATAGGACGACAGGGAAGGCGGGTTCCAGCGGACCCACCTCTCCCACCTCAGCTGGCGAGTGCACCTGGCAGTAGTGCCCAGGCCGGACCCTCCTCTGGTGGCCCTGTGCCACCTGTGGGTGGAAGCACTGCAGGGGATGGGGCTCATCCCCCCTCTGCAAGCGTGGCCGGAGGAGAACATCCACTCACCCTCCGTAGTGTCCAGACTGTGGTGTGTAGGGAGATCCGGCACGCTGTGCTTGGGCCCCTACGCCAGCTTGAGGCATGGGTGGCACAACTCACGGGCGTGCCTGCTGCCCGGCCTACACAGCCCCCAGCACAGCCCCATCCTGGGCAGTGAAGGCACAGTGGCAACTGCCCATGGGTGGGGATCTCAGTTCCACTGTTGCCATCTGTAGGCTCATGGGCTCAAGATATCCAAACATCCGTCTCTGTCAATTGTGTAACCCCCCCCACATGTGTCATACACCGCCCCTGTATGCGTCTTGTTTGTCTTGTCTGTTAACCTCCCCAACCTACCTCCCCAGCTATACTGACTTCCTGTACCTGACATACCACTCTCATCTGAAAAAAAAAGGGCACTCTGTACCTACAAAAAAATTATGCCCCATACATAGCTGCCCATTTTGCACACATGTCTGCTGGACATGTAAACTGGCAATTACAATTGGCTGTACAACAAGTATTATTGTTGTCCTTACACCTCTCTCAGGGGTGGAAGGTTTCAAATTTCACACCAAATCACAAACATATGCACAGCTGTTGCTGACGAAGAAATGGGCAGCTATGGGCCTTTCCTACATCCCTCCTGCAAAACCAGAGCTTGTTTTCCTACTGTCCTACCCTGTTTGTGACCGCTTTTTCACCACTTTCCTATCTCCCCATTTTCTTTTCTTTCAAAGAAAATAAGCTGGTGTCTTGAGAGTAAGCACTTTTAAGCAGTAGTAAGCAGGTGTGCGCGAAGCTAAGCAGCAGTGCGCATGCGTGACCTCCACGCAAACCAGCGCTAACCCGCTTACAACTGCTTAAAAGTGCCTTAGTCACTCTGAATGACAAGGCCTGTAGTTTTCTCAGCAGCAAAATAAAATACCTCCCTCTGTCTCGAACCCAGGACCTTGGAAACACTAGTCTGCATGACTTACCACTAAGCCATGAGTGCTATACAAGAACATTGTGCTGAAAGAAATATATCATAAAATAGTAGGAATTAATGTAAAGGGAATATACAAGTCTAGTACACAAAGCATGTCATGTATATTTACTGTCAAATCTAGTGGATTAGTACTGTGTGCTGAGAAACAGTCATGCTAGTTGGTAGCTACTAGGTAATAATGTCACAGTAGCATCTGGCAAGCCACACACATACTCAGAGCAGGATAAACACTGCCATAGTTGAATAGTTAAGAGTTCAGACATAGCAACTGTGACTGAGTTACAGGGATGCCCCTGATGTGAAAACAAATGTCAACTGTGCCCCACTGACACCCTGCCAAATGTACTAACAGTAGGCAGAAAGGTGTAACTACACATGCAATGGTAAGTATGACTGACTGAAGGTATGCACCACCTGCGCGGTACAAATGGTGTACTAATACATATGCTTGAAATAACCCACAGTCACAACTGCAGAGTATCAGAATATGTCACTGGAGTAACCCACTGCTATGTACCATTCCATGAGGCTGATAAATGATGCACCAGAGAGTATCTGAGGCCTGCTCAGCATTATGATCAAATACCACTGTAAGTGTCAAGGCCCACACCATGACCAGACCATACTGCATGCAGTAACACCCTACCACAACAAACACATAGGGAATTGCTGGCCAAACAGATTTAGCAAGCATTACAAGCTGTGAATGTAAATGGAAAATAGGAAAGCCATAGCAACACATAACAGGAAAGACACCTAGCAGGCATACAAGGAGTGAATGTAAAGGCCAAATATTGAAGCCATACCAACAGATTGCAAGAGCCACTGCTATATACCAGTTACACCACAATCCCCACAGGAAAGCACACACACCCATATACACAGTATTACTAGTCGTAGGTGTCAGTTTACATACACACGGAGAACAGGACACTGGAGGAAGGAATACTCAGCTTACAGAACAACATGCATTGCAGTGTCTACAACACAGCCTGGAATATAAGAGACATACCAACCCTTACACTCACAGAACAGTGTCCACAGCAAACCAGCATGGTCCCCACCCTGATAATCTGAAAGGGCTACACCTACCTAACAGACCTTTTTATAGCACAGGCCTGTAATCACAGTGAGAACTGCAATCACTACACAACAGGCTGCATGCAATTAGTAAATGCTGGCTAACAATTGGTGCAGAGGCCATCACATGGACATGTGCAGATACCTACAAAAGCATCCTGTACTCCCAGACCACACATGCAATACTGTCATTGCACCTGCTGGAGGTAGAGAGAGAGGGGGAGAGAGAGAGAGAAAACAACAAAAAAAAAAAAGAAAGAAAGACAGAAAGAAAGACAGAAAGAAAGAAAGAAAGAAAGAGAAAGAAATAACAAACCTGAAACAACAAAGCAAAGAGGCAGACAGCAGGCCAAGCAACTGCAAGCCTACACAAACAGCTGCAACAAACACAGGTAATGTAAAGTACTACTATAATACTCTACATACTGTGAACCCTCCAGGTGTGTTATTGGTCTGTATCTATGTATATGAGGATGTGCATAGGGACGGGGACATACTGAAACTGTCACTGAAGGCTCCACATACATATGTATGTGATGGTAGCTATGTGCATATAGCAATGTAGGTTGTAGTGTAATGTACAAGTAGGTGGTACAGTAATGGGTGTTCAGCAGTACGTTCCTGTGTGTATACATATGTGGAACTAAAAAGGAGTATATATACATATATATATATATATATATATATATATATATATGTAAATAACATGTGTATACATATGTATATCGAGATATGTATGCATATATACATATATATATATATAATATGCATATGTGTATACATACATAGAGAGGGATGTAGAAATACATAGACAGATATAGTTTCACAGTGGCATAGTTTAGTACTAGGCTATCTGCAGACAGTGTATAGAATAGATTTAGAAACCTGCGCCTCTGTATAGTAGTGACACAGTGAAGACCCCCCCTACATGATAGCATTAGTGTACTGTGCCTCTGTCTAGTAGTGACACAGAGAAGACCCCTGCTGTAAACGTATGATTTCCCATCCACTTGTCAAGAACGCACATGAAGAGTGTCAGTGAGGGTCCCTGCCTAACATGAACTAGGATCCTGTTCCACAGTATGGGAAGCCTCTTAGTGATGGATCTGTCCCTACAGTATGTCCTATTCATATGTGTGCTGAGGTTTAAATCCGTAGCTGTCGTGCTTCTGATGGATTTGGATTGTATGAGGTGGAACATGTCCATCACTACCAGATTGGACATGGCCTACTACATCAGGCACAGATCACCCCTACATAGGCAGTATGCTATGGAATAGAGCATGAGTTACGTTAGTCTGGCAGCATATGACAGTTGTTGCAGACCCTTGATCCTCCTGGTGATGTACTCATGGGGTCCCCCTAGCTGTTGCAAGTGCCAGGTGAGGTACATACCAAATGGGGCATAGTACACAGTCATGGGCCTGATAAGGGAGGAGTATAGGGGTACAATGACCCCTTTTGATGTGGATGTGAATCCCTTCATGATAAGGTGGGCAAGGTAGGAAGTCCATCCAACCATTTCGGCAACGTGGGTGTCAAATGAGAGGTCAGCATTGCACAGTGTCACCAGGTCTCCGATTACTTTGTCTGTACTCAGTGGGTTATTGTCTATGTGATAATATGTAGGTACCTTGTCCATCCAAAAGGGTATGAGTATACATTATGTGGCATGCAGTGTCAGGCCATGACTCTGCCACCAGTTGTTGGTGTCCGTGAGGCCTGTCAGTAGGATGTATGTGTCAGCAGGTGTATTGCCTATGGCGCCTAGTATGCAGTCATCTTTGAACATTGTCAGCCACTACCCTCCCATGTCTGCTTCCACATCTGAGAATGATATGCCGAACATGAGCAGTCCCAGGACAGAGCCCTGTGGGACACCACATGTGACTGGCTCTGAGTCTGATATGGCACCAGTGGGGTTGACTATAGGGTTTCTATCCGTTAGCTGGTTTGCAACCCATCATGTGACATATGGATTTACATGTCAGCTGTTGATCATGTCTATGATGGCAGACTGCGGTATTGTGTTGAATGCTGTAGGCAAGTCCAGGTAGGCTGTATGGACCGCTATGCTCTCAGCAATGGCTATAGTGACTGATTTGAAAAGGTCAACCAGGTTCATAAGGCAGGATCTGCCCTCTACAAAGCCAAACCAGGTGGGATCAAGTGTCTAAGTCCCCAATGTCTCTGTGTATGGGTACCATAATGATTCTTTCCATAGTGTTGCAGACCAGGCTGGTTAAGCTTATGGGGCGGTAGTTACCAGGGTCTGTAGAGGTGCCTCCTGTGTGGAGTGGGACTACTGTTGCTGTATGCCAGTGTCCAGGTACATATGCTGTAGTAAGGCTATGGCTGAATAGCATGTAATGTGCATGTGTAGCTCCTCTTGCAGTTCACGTAGCATGCAACCTGCAATACCGTTGGGTCCCATTGATGCTGTGTTTACAGCTCCGCTGAGGGTGGTTCCCAGCTGGACATCTGAGATGACAGGGAGGTTACAGTCAGCTGGGATAAGTAATTCCACATGTGTGGGTGAGGGAGTGGAGAAACCTGCACTGAAACTGTCTGCCAGACTGTTGGCATTATCTGTGTGTTCAGTGTAGCGTATGTCACTGTGAACTAACTGTGAACACAACTGAGGATTCACACCCAGGTGTGTAACATAGCAGAGGAAGGCCTTGTGGTTATCTGTAGTGACCATAGCGATGTCCCTCTCATTGTTGGCCTTGCATGTTTGTACGACAAAACATATCTTTCTACTACTGCTGATGAGAGATGCCGTAGCTCTATGGAAGAATGCTCTGCCGTGCAGTAGCTACCATCTGTTGTTATACAATTTGTTCAATGCTGGGGTCCACCAGACAGGACGCCTGCCCTTGGTGGAGAGGGTCATGGTTCCATTTTTGATTGCATGATCCATGCATTCTTGTAGATGTCTGTAGAAGCATATGTGAGGGTGTCTGCATTGTGGGAAGTGGATTACACTGGCCCAGTGGGCATTAAGGATACCAACTCAGTTATAAGACGTGTAAAGTTGGCATGTGAGAGGTTTCCCACTGTAGTCTGTTGTGTTGTGGGGGAGGTGGGATATGTATATCCAGAGGGATTAGTCTGTGGTCAGATGTGACTAGTGAGGGGTATACTTCCAGTGTGTAGCACATTGTCCCCATGTTTGTGATGATCAGGTCTAGTATATTATCTCCTGTTGTGGGAGAGGTGACTAGCTGTTCCACTGCATTTGACATAGTGAATTCTGGGAACATTTGGGCTAGGGTGTTGGGGTAGAATAATGCACCCAGTGTATGTTAGGGTAGTCACACTATCCCAATATGATAGTGTGTGGTGGGACATTCATATCCTCCAATGTCTACAGGAAGGCCGACTGTGGTCCCTGAGATTGGGAGGGTGGTCTGTAACATGCTAGAAGTTGTATAGCAGGTTTGCCTACGGTTATCTGAGCCTGGATGGTCTATGATGCTACATGTGTTGCCACTAACCTGGAGGTGTGTGTGTCCTCCATGAATATGGACACACCCCCTCCCTTTCTGTTTTGTCCCGAGTCCTGGGGCCAAAATGCATGATACGGGGTATAGCCTGGTACTGCTGGTGTGCTCTCAGGAGCCTTAAACCAGGTTCTCACTTACTGCACAGACATCGAGATTGGTAGAATATGTACGCACAGATATATGTAATACACACATACATATATAGATATCTGTAGAGACTTACACATAGACAGATAGATCTGACTGACAACAGATATGTCTGTATATGACTATTTCTCACTCTCTGTCCCACCCCCTCACACTCACACTCACCCTGTGTCTCTCTCTCACTCTCTCCCCCTCTCTCCCCACATCTATATGTATATATCTACATCTATATATACATATTATATATACATATATACAAACAGATATATATCCATATACAGATATAAATATATCAATACATATATATATATAAATGTATATATACATATATAGACTGTGTGAGGCACATGTGTGCAGATGTCTTGCTACAGGTGCCTGGTGTCACAGGCATGGAGTGAACACCAGTGTGGATACTAGAGTACCATACCCCATTCAAAAACACTGACACCAGTAACCACCACATATGTACATGCCTGCCCACCACTGCATGTGTCAGGGGGGAACAGAGTCAACAAGTGTACAATAGGCTCCACATCGATATACACAGTGGCACACTAGTCCTGTAAAACCTGTACATGGAATGTGTCAGCAGACATGGTGTGTCAGCTATGGACATGTAGGTCACTGTACCCCTCCACACCCCACAAAGTCCTACACGGTATGTACCTTCCATGACAGCTACAGATATGGTGAAGGACACAGACATATGCAAGTAACTGTGTCAATGCACTCAAACACCACAGAGTGCACAAAGACTACCTACATAGAGGTTACTACTGCTGGATATACATAGTTCGGTCACACCCATGACAGTTGTCTCCCAACCATGGTAACACCTACAACATCCACAACACAAGTTACCTATGTCTGTCGTCCTTGTCACTGCAGTATAGAGCACATGGTGGAGGTACAGGACCCTACCCACAGATATGACATACCCTGTAGTAGAACACACAGAATTAAGAAGCAAGGCTCCCCATGAGTAGAGGTCAGACATACCCCTGCTGAATGTTATGCTGATAGGTAATATGCCATATGAGTCACCCTGTTTAACTGTTTGTAAGGAGCAAGTACGATCATAACACATGTGTCACAAGGGGCAGGGTAGCATAACAGTATGCTGCTGTAGGCCCAGGGCCAACAGCACACTACCTACCCAGGACACAATGCACACCCATTAACACATTGCAAACGGAATATGTGAGGTGGAATGAGTGTGCTAGTGACTGGGTGCATGTTGTGTACTGGTGTGATTGCTCACCATGACTGTCTGGCTGTCATGGTAGTGTGTGTCCTTGGTGTGAGGCCAGAGACAGGTGTGTGGGGTATTGCGATCAACACATACTACATTGCCATATGTTGTGCTGTGTTACCCTGTATGTCACTGTGGTGTAGGTAGGGTTATGGCAAGTAAGAGTAGTGTGCATTACCAGTGAAATATGTAACGTGCATTGTGTGCAGTGCATGGGCTGATAATGTTCCCCATACAGTACCTTGATTCAAACCCCCACTGTGAGGTTGTGTATTGTACCTGAAACAGTGCGTTGACTGCTGCAGTAAACTAGTCTGTTGTATGGAGTGTGTCAGGTACTGTTGCACAGTTGTCGGATGAGCACTGATATCTGGTCATGTACATGTGTATCCCCAAATAGAAAGACAGATGCTATATATGGTGCCTAAGTTATATCACTGCAGTCAAGTATAATGTGTATTATGTGTGCTATAGTCTGCTGACAGATATTGCTGACATATTTGCCTTCTCCTTTTCAGGGCCATGGTTCACCTGCGGAACCCAGTCTACTCCGCTGCACAGGAAGAGGAGAAACACCAGAGCGTGGTGCGGGATTTCGCTGTACTCTTTTCTCGCACCAGCCAGAACCAGCAGGAGAGGGCTGCACTGTGGCAAGACCTGGTCCGTCGGGTAAATGACATAGGCACACATAACCGGACATATGAGTAGGTACGCCATCACTGCAGTGATTTAATTAGAAATGTCCGTCAGCGTGCGTCAGATATCCACAGGCAGCAGCTTGCCACAGGTGGTGGGGTGGCTAGACATCCCCCCCTCACCAGACTGGAGGGACTACTCCTGAGTGTTGTGGCTCCAGCACAGCAGCAACAACAACAGCATACATGTGTAATGATGGAGGCTGGAGCCACACAGCAGCAGGACACAGAGCGTGCAGGTAACATGCCATGTGTATAGTGACCATTCTGTACACTGTTAGGTTATGCATGTGTGGGGTGTGTCCTCGATTTGTAGCTGTTATCTTGGTAATTATTGTGCATTAGTGATAACCTCATTATCTGCAGTACACCTGTGGAAGCTAACTGTTGCACTACTGAAATGTAACATGCCCACAGTATCAATGGCACAGTTGTGCCCACTGATGATAAATGTCTCTTTTCCGCAGGTCCCTCTGGTGTAACAGCAAGGCAGCCTATCCATGCTGGTGAGTGTGTAATACCATTACCTTCACTACTCTGTATACTAATAATAATAATAGGCTGAAGCAGTAGTGCTATGTGTTTGATTGCAAGTGTGTTTGTGTCTGTGGGTTGATATCTCATATACTGAGGTGTGTGCATGTGTGCATGTGCCCATGTGTGCATGTGTGCATGTGCCCATTTGTGCATGTGTGCATGTGTGCATATGCCCATGTGTGCATGTGTGCATGTGCCCATGTGTGCATCAGTGGTGGCATTGTGTACACATTGTAAACTGTGTTTCCTGTCTTACTCCCACAGGTTCTGGTGCTGCTCTGATGTCATGCAGCAGGGAACCTGAATCAGCTGCTGTGGATAGTGATGATGATACCTGTGTAATGGCACAGGTAGGTGTGCCAGGGTCCGTCATTGGTCAGCCAATTGACACTACACAGCTGTCGACCCCATCAATGTGCACAGTTATCCTGCCAATACATCCTTTGTCACCAATGTCCCTAGGTGATGGACAGGATACAGTGGGCATTGACCAGGGTAATGTGGTACCGGTGGCACATGCATCCCCACATTGCAGCCATGGCCAGGGCCCTGACACGGTACCACACAGGCAGACGTCCATGGGTTCTCGTGGGAGCATCCGTGGGCGTACCGCCCCTGTCAGACGTGCCCACAGAAATATTTCAACCCCAGCTATGTTTCGAGCTGTAATGCAGGCACAGCCACGTATGGAATGGTACACCAGACAGGGTCTGAGGGAGCTGAGAGCATGTCACACAGCCATAAGTGACAGTATGCGTGATGTTGCGGCTGCCATCCACAACTTCACCGAGGTCATTGACAGATGTTGGGGGGACACATTAGATCTGTTCCACAACTATATGTCCATGAGCCAGGGCAATGGTGGACGGTTGAGGCGTCGACGTGGCCGTATGCCAGCAACAGCAGCAGCTGGCAGCCATCACAGATGACAACAGGGCCACGGCCGCTCACATAGTGCCAGCAGCAACCCCAGCAATGCTGGGTCTATGCTGTCATCGGACCGCCCCAGGGGATCACGTGCACATGGCGCTGGACAGTCCCAACAGGGACCTGTCTCCAGTCAACGAACACCTGCTTCTGATGACAGTACCCAGTCTGGCTTGGTACCTGATACGGTCCGTAGCACCCCTGCCAGGCACAGGTACCTTGTCCTTGGCCACAGACAGTGATCTGTATGTCCTGGCAGGTACAGTCTGTGGCTGTCCACAAACACCTGTATATGGCAGCCATGAGGTGGGACTGTGTGCATTCATACACACATGCAAAGTGATAACACCTAGGGCTACTGCATACACGCACACACTGCATCAACATTGCCCCATCTTGTACTGCTGTCCCTCACCAACAGACACACACAGACATGTCAATTGGTTGTATCAGTGGCAGACTCAGGCATACCAGGTACACACCCTGTGCATATGATGAAACTGTGCCACCTCCTGCAATCTGTAACATCGGTGCAGGAACAGGTTAACATGGTGCTGATGCACAGGGTGACTACATAGACGTATTGTAATAGTATGATGTTAACAACAGTACAGTGTAATTATAGCATTGTGGGTATATACCAGCATGCCTGATGCAGTTACAGTATGAATGTCATTGTAATGTTTTGTACACCCACACTAATTACCACAGTGTTCTGTCTGCACATCTTTGCATACTGGTGGTGAGGCTGTGAAGGGATGGCCACCTACATAGGTAGCACAGGGGATACAACAATGTACATATTGATACTCAATGATGGTCATGTCAACTGCGAGTTGCATGCTGTCCACACTTGACTTTGCAATGCAGATGTTTCAGGATGTCAATATCTGTGCAGTACTACACAACAGGTTCAGGGCTCACAAGAGCACACTAACACTACAAGGTCACACCTCATACCATGCATAACAGCACCAAAACACAGAACTAACTATGACAGGAGGGAGAGTGTCCATACATGTCAAGGATACTGTGGTGCCAGGACAGGTAGCATACATCATACTACGTCTGGAACTGCTGAGTGAGGGCTCAGTGTCTGTTATTTGACATGTGTATTATTACAGGTATGAGCACTTGGGTATCAGGCCAGTTATTCAACATTACGAAGGTACGTGGTCTATACACTTGTGGGGTTGCTGGACCCAGCCCGTCTGACCTGGGAATGTCTTGGTACTGGCTTAGAGTGCCTGCATATATGCACTGTTACATACTGGAAGTCGTACACCTTGTTTGTTGTAGCATAGTCTACATACAGGCCTGCTGACTGTAGCTTTGTTTGTATGCATGTTTGCCTGTTATGTTCCTGAAACACTGATTCCACCTGCAGTGCAGATATACAGTGCCTCTATGGATCCCTAGTGACATCTGTGCTGCTTACTGTACTGATGTCCATGTGTCACTTGAAAGAACGTCACTGTTTGTCCTGTTTGCATGTAGCTTGCCTGTAACACATTGCATATGACTTACCTCACATTTGCTCAAGACAGCATTCATATATGCCAGCACTGACAATTCAGGAGCACTACACCCTCACATAGTCACCTTGAGTACCTTGTTCCCCAATGGCCCTATGTGTCGTTACTTAGTATGGGAGTCACAATGCTATGGTAGCATGTGCAAAGGTCACCTGTCGATCTACTCTCAGGTCCAGTTGGTGAATCTGTGAGTCATGTGGCAATGTTACAGCTGCCTCATGTACACAGACAACCCTCCCCTTCCCATACATGTACAACACATGTGAGGGATGCAACCACATAGCCAAACTGGGGCTAAGCTCTGTTTACACAGCACTGGCATTCCCTGTCAGGTGGAGTGGGATACTACAGTGAATACAGTACCAGTCTCCCACAGACCTGCCACGACCACAATCCAAACACAGACACACACAGGTACATTATTGGGCTCTCAGAATAGCATCCTGCCTGAGCAGCTGACACCTGCAAAGCAGACACACAAGCAAACGTTATGCCAGAGCAGAGCACATGCAACACATAGCTCACAAAGCCTGTGTGCCAAACAGTGTCAGGCCATACGGCTAGACAACACACCTGCTACGGTTGTATGAGGTACCTCTATTGACACGTACACAGTGGTCCTGCTCCCAGGCTGAACAAGGTGATGGTCACGCTGAGCTGCCCATCGGGCACTATGATCCACCACATAACACAAGCAAAGCAGTCACTCCAAGGCATGTAGCAGTATGACTCAGTCATTGTCTGTGCCAGTGTGTATGACCTCTGACGCACCTCCCTGGACTACATGTTAGGGGACATGGAGGAGCTCTCTGAGGTTGTGGCACAGGCTGGTATGACCCTGGCTTTGGGTAGCATCTCACCCTCACCATGAATGCTGTCACAATATGTAGACAGGATCATCAGTTTCTGCACTTAACGTATCTTTCATTGACATCCAAAGGGGATCCAATGCCTGTCAGTGTGGGATTACATGCTGGACATGCCACATTGCTTTGCTTGAGACAGCTTGCACCTGTCACCCATGGGCCATTGTATATTGGCAGAGGCTGTTGCTACACACATACTGCCTTTATATGCAAGGCTTACATTACATAGCCACCTACATAGGTATCACACGGGATGGGACACTAATAGCAATGCTACTCAACAGCAGCAGTGTAAACCTCCAGATGCATGCAGTGGAAACTGTGCTTAGCATGGGGTACAGCAATATCCGTGCAGTAACAGACTCCTGGTACAAGGCTCCCAGGTGCACACCATCAGTGCCAGGTCATTCCTGATACCATGCTTGTCATCTCCTACACATGCACCAAATCAGAACAGGGGGGATGTATCCAAAGGCACCTCAGATACACACACCCCCAGGTTGGTGGCACTGCACAAAGCATCAGAGCCTCTCCATGTGCAACACACAGTGGGTTAGACTGCCTTCAGGTTCATAGCCTGGCACACACCACACTCCCATACCCAGGAAACCCACTTGGCCTTCCTGACAACACTGGGAATATGACGGTCTCTACACACACCATTATATGGTTGTACTGCAACTACCCAAACATACAGTGTGAGCATTATTCTAGCTGCAAGACCCTATCTGAAGGTGTCTTATCATTCATTCCCTGCATTGCTATGGAACAACTTGTTACCACTCCCACAAGTGGTGACAACATGCTGCACCTGTTCATCACCAACATGTGGACTATATGCTCCAGACCAATCATGTATCCCTCGCTGGTGGGATGACACCATCTACAACCCACACTGTATAGTCACATACCACATGCAGCCCCTGCACAGAACACCCCAGTCATACAGTTGTCTGATGCATATTCCATGTATTCACATAAGGCAGGCTTCGGACATGGGAACTCTTGCAGTTCACAGGTACATATGTGTAGGTGGCACACACATACATCATGTGTGTATTGACATTACTGATATAATGTATGTCATGCAATATTGGGAACAACACCCCACACACATGGACAAACTGTGTAACAAAATTACACATGGCATGTGTAGGTTACAAACCCCTACCTAACTATGTTATGACACTAGTGAGAAACGCATTAGCAGAGCGAGCTATTTGCATTACTGGGGGAATTGCTTTCTCCTGCTGTACTTATTTGGTGCTGACATCATCAGTGTTTAGACAGTGGAATATGCAGCATGTTTTGTGTAGTAATAGTTGCCAAAAGGGACATTTCTCATACACATGGAATTGCACACACTACTCCCCCATACACAGTCACACACACACACTGGGCACTTGCAGGATTCAAACCCCTACCTATGTTATGACACTAGTGAGAGATGCATTAGTGGAGCACGCTATTTGCATTACTGGGGGGATTGCTTTTTCCTGCTGTACTTATAGGGTGCTGACATCATCAGTGTTTCGACAGTGGAATATGCAGCATGTTTTGTGTAGTAATAGTTGCCAAAAGGGACATTTCTCATACACATGGAATTGCACACACTACTCCCCCATACACAGTCACACATACACTGGGCACTTGCGGGATTCAAACCCCTACTTAACTATGTTATGACACTAGTGAGAGACGCATTAGCAGAGCGCACTATTTGCATTACTAGGGGGGATTGCTTTCTCCTGCTGTACTTATAGGGTGCTGACATCATCAGTGTTTAGACAGTGGAATATGCAGCATGTTTTGTGTAGTAATAGTTGCCAAAAGGGACATTTCTCATACACATGGAATTGCACACACTACTCCGCCATACACAGTCACACACACACTGGGCACTTGCAGGATTCAAACCCCTACCTAACTATGTTATGACACTTGTTAGAGACGCAGTAGCGGAGTGCACTATTCACATTACTGGGTATAATTTCTGCTCCTGACATATGTATAGTGTGCTGACATCATTATGGATGAAGAGGTATGTACATCTGTTACTATCCATCAGTAAGGGGGAGAGCATATCTATGCATTAACTTTGCACAGGCACAGTGGCCTACTGTACTGTGGAGGCAGATGCCAAATACACTGTGGATAGCCTTCTGTATTCCCTAGGGACAACAGTCAGGTATTGCACTCTATGGCCATATGTTTACCTGTCAGATGCACGTATCTGTTGCTCATATACTGTTTGTGGGTCTTTATTGCCATAGCCTTCCCTGTCTCTATAAACAACGTGTGTACTGTGGGAGATGTTTGCATATGAGTGGGATCCAGTACTTTACTTATGTCTCTGTTGTAACTTCACTGTGTGCACTGGGCAGATGTCTGTATTGTGGGAGGTTCCTGTGTTAACACATAGAAATGCCAGATATGTGTGTGTGTGCAACTGCTGAACTGTGACATGGCCTAAGTGTGTGAGCATGCCCAGTTCACAGTTTGTATGGCTTCTTGACTGCCACATCTCATTTATCTAAGTGTGCGAGCATGCCCAGTGTGACCATTCCTTATGTTTGGATCTGTGGACCACCACATTTCTGTTTGTGTGTGGACGCCATCTATATATCACATGTACAGTTGAGTGTTGGACATCAGGTTGTGTTCTTACTGCCCAACTGCTGTGTGTCTGAACCTAACAGGCATTATGCTGTGCCTGCAGGGTTGCCATGGGATAGTTTGCATAGTTGTCATCATCCTTTCCTGCTGACCAAACAGTTGTATTGTTGTATAGTGTACTGGTGCAAAACTTTCACTGTGGTGGACAGTATAATCGGTTTCAGCCCTATCACTGCTTGTAATGTTTATAGTGAGCACACCAGACTGGTTGAGGGCCAGTTGTGTAGATATGACCATGTTGCATTTTGTTCAGATATGGACAGCTTAGTACATGATTGTCCGACATTGTTAATGTATTCCACAACTTGTGTGGACAGTGACAAACAATGGCCATGTGCCCTAGTCCATTTGTAATGCTAGTCAGAGAGTGTTTGTCCTGCAACACACATTTACTGGTGTTTGCCATGACATATGTCACGGTTAGTGTGCTGTGCCTCTGTCTACCCATGACATACAGGTGATATCTAGGGTACACCTGCCATCTCCCATCCAGTCATCATGATTCCTCTGGATGACAGTCACTGAGGGACTCCCTGGATATCCTGTAGTGGGAGTTTAGTCGTGAGTGGAGTGAGCTTCTGGGTTGTGGACCAATCAGTACAACATGTCCTGTTTATGTCTGTGCTGGGGTTCAGGCCTGTCAGCTGCATAGGTCACCAGCATTCAGTGTTTACATGGTGCCAAATGTCCATTGATACCAGGTTAGTCATGGCTCTATACATCAGGCACAGTTCACCTCCAGCCAGGCAGTATGGCACTGTGTGGAGCTGCAGTTACTTTACTTAGGCGACACATGTGGTAATTTCTGGCCATGTACTGTGTTTCCACAGGGGTTGATTATACCCTATTCTGCATTTAGCTTGTTGACATGGCTGTGGCACCACTTGTGTGTTTCTATGTGTGCCTTTTGTAGGTTGCTTGTGTCAGCTGGAGGGTCCGATATGGTGGCCAGTTTGTCGTCCTCTGCAAACCTGTTCAGACAGAGTCCGTCCATGTTGGCCTGTACCTATGTGACATATATAGCATACGAGAGGGATCCTAGGACCATGCCTTGTGGGATGCCAGTTGTACCTGGTTTGCAGTCTGCCATGGCTACAGCATGTCTGCCAGGTCAGTTCTGTCCTTGAGCTGGTTTGCAACCCATCTACTTGCATACGGGTTTATAGTTAGGCTGGTGAGCTTATCTGTACCGCCAACTAGGGTATTGTATGGAAGGGTTTAGCAAGGTCCAGATAGGCTGTGTGATCGACATTCCCCACATCACTGGGCTTGGTGCATGTTTCACATGAGTCAGACATGTGTACAGGTCAGGATCTGCCCTATGACAGCCACACTGGGTAGGGTCCATTGTCTGTAGGTACCCAGTCTCGTTATTCATGGGATCCATGATCATCCTTTCCATTACTTTGCCAACTTAGATATTCGGGGTTGAGGGGTGATAGTTTTCAGTATCCATTCAGGCACCCCCTTTGTGGTGTGGGACCACTGTTGCTGTACACCGCTCTTTGGGTACATATCCTGTGGTAGGACTGATAGTGCACAGTAATGCTATTTGCTGTTCCATTCTTCTTACATTACTTGTTGGACACAACCCAGGACACCATCTGGTACCATTGATGCTGTGTGCTGTGCTTTGTGGATACTGGCTGTTACCTCAGCATCTGCAATGTCGGGGGGCCAGCACTCTCCTGGGATAGATATTTGGCAGTTAGGTGCTGGTGGGGAGTTTGCAAAGAATCTGTTAGGTAGGATGATGGCAATGTGTGTGGGTTTGGTGTATTGTTTGTGATATTAGAGTGCTGCAGTGCATATCTGTGGATTATCACCATGGTTCCTACCATCAGGTAGGACAGCTGTGTAATAAACCTTTGTGTCCTGCACAATTTGTATCATCATAGGTTCATACTAGGCTATCTGCCCTGGCCTTATTTGAGCACGGACAGACTGTGTGTGGGTCTCAACACCCCTTGCAATGTGCATTTTATGCCCACGTAGGGTTTACTTTCCTAGATGTGACACAGGGATGGCCCCCAGTGTACACCTGCTATCTCCCATGCACTTCAACGGATTTCTCTTGTTGAGTTTGTGTGTAGAGCTCAGCCTATCATGGACTGGGATTCTGTTCCAGAGTGTCCTGAGCCTCTGGGTTATGGATCTGTCCCTCCAGCACATCCTATTAATTTATGTGTAGAGGTTCAGATATCTCACTGTGGTGTGTCTGCTGGATTTGGGGTTTCTGCAGTGGAGCATGTCCATTCATTCTGGATTGGGCATGGCCTTGTACATCAGGCATACATCACCTCTGACTGTGCAGTATGCTTCTGAATTGGGCTGCGGTTTCTTCAGCCAGGCTGCAGATGTCCAATGTTTGGACCCTTTATCCTGTTGGTGAGGTACATTTGGGGTCTATCGGACTGCTGCACGTGTAAGGTAAGGTACATGCGAACTGGGGCATAGTTGTCACGTATGGGCCTGATAAGGGAAGGGTATGGGGGCACAGAGACCGCTGTAGCTCTACATGTGCATCCTTTCATATTAAGGTTGGCAATATAGCAGGTCTTCCTGGCCACCTTGGCAATGTGTGTGTCACATGACAGGTTACCATCCACTTGTGTCCCTAGGTCCATGACTACTTCTTCCATATATAATGGATTGCCACCTATGTCATACTTTGTGTGTACCTTGTTTGGTATTTGTTGGGACATTCATACTCTGAAGTGTCTTCAGGAAGGCTGGCTGGGGTACCTGGGTTTGTGTGTGGGGTCTGTAGCAGGCTTCAAACAGGTACACAGTTTGAGACAGTGTTACTCGCCCGTGAATAGTCCATGCTGCTTCTTGCTGTGGTACCAACCTGGGGGTGTGGTTATTCTTGATAATTACTGGTAGCCACACTCCTATTGTCGTGTGTTCCATGTTTTGGAGCTGTAGAGCATGGTATGAGGCATGACCTAGTAGTATTAGGGTGCTCTTCTGGGCCTTGCCCAGGTTTCTGTTACAGAACACATATTACCATTCTCCATGCTGTGATGGGTTTGGTCTGCATGCACCTTGCAGGTTAGACTTCTGGCATTGGGTAGCATTACGTCCAGGTTATTATCCCTTGTGCTACCTATGGTGGTGAGTTTGTGTTTCCAGACTTACCTATTCCAGGCATAGTGGTGGTAACAGCAGCCTTTGCCAGTATCTACACAGCCAGGTGTGCTGGGTGCGTGCCATCCCTAGCAGGTGGGGCATCATGTCTTGCAAAGCATGTCAGCCCAGGCTGTCGGCCATGTGTTCCCCCTTGCTAACAGCAATACCTCAGCCAATTATTGTACTTGATCTTGTTGTCTTCATAGTGTGGCATCATGCTTGGTGAGGGTGAGATGTTAGGTTGGGTCTTCATGTTTGCATATACTAGATGGTGTTACATTGCTTAACACATGGCAATCATGCCTCAGGTGGTGCTGCAGGGCTGCCTCTGTCAGATGCACATACTACACTCCCTGTACATGTTTGAGAGCATGTTATGTCATGTTAGGCATCCCTGTTACAATATGAGTGAGTCAGAGAGGGGTATCATTCCCAGGGTTCCTACTGAGCCAGTGTACATGCTATACGTTGCCTCTATGCCAAGGCCAGGGCATACTGGGCATGCCTCCTTCTGCCTACTGGGGCAGACTCAGGTTGTTCCTCCTCTGAGTCACGCTCTGCCTGTGATGGCCTTGGCAATGGTGGGGGGCTGTTTGGCCCGGCCCTATGCTGGTCCTGCTGCAGCTGTTTTCGCAAGATCATATTATGTAGCATAGCACATACCATGACAATTTGGGTACATGTAGTTGGTGAGTACTGCAAGGCTCCACCAGATGTGTCCAGACACCGGAACTGTGACTTGAGCAGCCCAAACACACGCTCTATTACATTACGTGTTTGTGTGTGTGCCTCATTATGGCGTTCCTGTTCAGGTGTGTGTGCGTTTCTGATGGGTGTCATCAGCCACGGCTCCAGTGCATAACCTGCATCCCCCACTAGGTGTCCATGTGGGATGTCCCCAATGGCAAATGTCTGGTACAGCTGTGTCAAATGCCAGATATGGGAATCATGGTAGCTCCCAGGGCAGCCAGCACACACATTCATTATTATGGCCTGGGCATCACACACGACCTGGCAGTTGATGGAGGGGAAGCCCTTGCGGTTAATGTAGGCCCTACCCCGCTCACCGGCTGGTGCTTTGATGCGTATGTGCGTGCAGTCTATTGTACCCACTACCTCAGGGTATTCCACTATTTGCTGGAAGAGACGCATATTGCTGGCCAATACCTCACGGGCATTGGGGAAATATACATGATCACCAACATGTGCTGACATGGCATCCAGGAATTGGTGCAGTACCCTGGAGGCTGATGCCTGTGATATTCCCATCATATCACCAGTTGGTCTCTGGAAGGTACCTGTTGCTAGTATTCTTAGGCCAACACATACCTTGGTTTCCACTGGGGTGGGTTCCCCTCTGTTGGTTCTGTGTGTGAGGCGTGGCCTGCACAGCTCGACAATTTGCTGCAGGAGGTCTCTGTCCACTCTATAGCGCTCCACTATCTCCAGCTCATGTAACCCCTGGTAGGTGACCGTGGGCCTGTACACTCTTCTCCGTCTCCTCACTGTGGGTTGTCTGGCAGTATTTCCATTGTCACCACCCTCAGCAGGTCTCCTATGTCTACTTATGACAGCTATGGCAGCCCCTAGCATGTTTGGTCTGAGTGCAGCTTTTTCAGTTTTCACTTCTACTAGCTTACTCCTGTCTTGCAGTATCTCTTGAGAGAAACATACTGCAATGCTGTTTGCAGTGTTTTAAGTGCTGGGCTGGTCTTGTATTCTGCCTGTGTAATTGCCTGCTTCTAATTGTTTTCACCTGCTACCTGTACTGGTTTTCCCTGCTAGTTTCCTTCTATTTCTTCTGCTTCCTTTTCCTCTCTGTTTCCTTAGGGGGAGCAGCGCGCATACCAGTGAAAACATGCTCACAGTGGCTACCACGCGTGCACACATGCTTACACAGACTAGAATCTGCTTATTTGGGTTAAAACGCATGCACACCAGCGCAAACAGGTCTACAGACCTTTAAACAGGCTCCTACATGCTTACTCTGCCTTACACTCGCGCACTCTGTCTTACTCGCGCCTCCAAACGCGCACACGCGCGCATGCACGTACAGCAAGAAACTTTGGTGTTGGCCACAGTGTACACCTTCCATTTCTTGACTTTCCCATGCTTATCTGTTGACACTCCTCTTTTTCTGCTGTGTGATTGGTATGTTTCACATACCACTTTGCTCCAATGAGCTTGCTTTCTTCCTGACATTCCCCCTGTGATGTCACCTATCTCCTACTCTGTTACTCCCCCTTATCTAACTCTTACACTACACGGACTGTGCTCATTTGCTATGTGACAGTGTGATTCACTATCCTACCATTCATTTACATAGGATTGCCTACTAATGCTTAGTTACATGTCTTACACTCAGCTTCCCCCCTTAGCAACCACTAGATGGTGGCCATGTTGTTTTTGGTCTGCTAGTCCCTGCATTGCAAATCCATACATTACATAAAACCCACATTTTTCAGTTTTATATAGCGCAGCCCATTTGCGCGGGGCTGAGCTGCGTTTAAACATCGCCGATCTCCGAAAAAAAAAAAACTTTTTTTTCATGTTTGCATCGGTTTACCATGCCAATGGCCACATATTTGGCCATTGGCATGCTGTCTGTAACATTTGCACAGTTTATTTGGAGCTGTCATGGCTCCGTTGTGTTATTTGCAGTAACGTACTCAGTTGTCAACTGAGTACATTTCTGCAACTAACACGACTCTTACACAGGCTGGTTTCAGCTTCGTGGATCGCTAATCTACCTCATTTGCATGCCTTTCGGCTGCAAGTGGGGTGATTAGCATATCCACGCCCTGCCCGTGTAAGAGTCATTTTAGCTTTCTCTTACACGGGATTTCGGGCTGTTCCTGGATCGCGATGGCTGCATGGAGTCTTACACGGCTCTTAGACTCCGTGCAAGCCATCGTGAATCCTGCCCAATATTTTCTTATAAAATCATTGATTTCAACATAAAATTGAAAAGTAAGCCAAGCAAACAGAACAGAAGCACATACAATTCCTGATAGAAGCTAGTATTCTTATGATGGAATGCCATAAATAGCTTTTTTTTATATTAAGGTAGGTCAAAAATAATACCCCAACTGGATGGATGTTGTGCTCTTGGCAGGACTCTCACAGCAGTGAGAATGAAGAACACATTCTGTGTTGTTGTTTGTCTTTCGGCTTTTCCCGGTTAGGGGTCGCCACAGCGGAACTCCGGTCCGCTAATGATTGGCAGTAGATTTTCACAAATGCCGAGGTGCCACCTCGACGATCAACCTTCAACGAAAGCACGCCCATTCACGCATGTCTTTTGAACGCTCACTCAACCATGGGGAGGACATGCAGACTCCACACAGAAGGCACTCCCCGCACTCCAGCCGAGAATCGAACGGGAGAACCTCTTCCTGTGAGACAACAACGCTACCGCTGCACCTTTTCAATAAACATTTACTTTTCATATGGGACTGCATTTTACTACGATTTAATTATTTTATATGCCCTTGCTTGCTAGAGTTATGACATTTTATTACTTTAAAGTAATACGCTTGTGAGGTTTTACTTTTACTACTAAAATAAAAATAAAAACAAAATAATTTACTTTTTTATTTATGTCACTGAATTTTAACTTTACATGCCACGCAAAACAGCACTTCATACTTCATGAACTGTTTTCATATTTGCCATTCCCATACTCAGTGTTAATTTAAATGCTCTTGCAATCTTTAAATTCATCTCAGATAACAGGTTTCTCTTGCAACCATCATCGCACATAATACTAAAGAATCTCTCTCACTCTTAGTATTTCATCTAGTGTCTCAAAATAGTCTCTACTCACTGTTGCTTTAACTCAGCTGCATGCTGTCACGGTTTAAATAGCCTTCTCATTACAATGTATTATCGCAACCACATTTTCGCGGTAATACTGGTTGCTTCCCGATAGTGAAATCTGGCCATTAAATGTTTTAAAAAGGTCATGCAATGTGTTTTCTTTCACAATGAAGGCTCCTTTATGCAGGGATATCAATAAAAAAGGGGAAACTTAGTGACGCTTTTTAGGTATGCAGTAGACTGGCAGCATGTCGTAAGAAACCCAGCCTGACCGGCAAAAACACTGTTTGGAGCACTCCTGACTGCAATTTCAGACAACTGCCTGTCCGCATTACTTACTGCAACTTTATCACTGAAATGTTTATTTTGAAGTATGTTTACAAACTGTGAAAACATAAATAATTTACCAAAACCATCATTCCTGTATCTGTGTGTTCCTTCTCAGAAGGATTCCTTCCACAGAATGAAAATAATCCATTCATCAGTAACAGAGCAGCCATGACAAATCAAGCGTGCAAAATAGGAAGAGGAGTTTTTCAATTTTTTTCTCTTCCTGAAGGTAATCCAAACTTATTCTTCAGCAATAACAATTTTGAATAACACCTTACAGTGTTTCCTACACTCGTTTTGATTTCAGGAGACAAATTTCGCAACCGAGTAAGTACCCGATGATTGAAACACAATTATATAATAAAGGCTAAGCACAAAATGGTTGTAAAAAAATAAACACCATAAACCCCCCCCAAAATTAAGAACTTTGATAAGTTTTAAATCAAAATGCAAAAATTCATCCAATAAGCACTGTCGTCTATGGTTAAACTTCTTCAGACTGAATGAAAAAGAATAAAGCACAGCGTTATACACTTTCAGCAATTAAAACTACGCAAATAAAACATTTACATAATTAATCTAATTAGACCAGTCATTGCCTGCTTTATTGTTTAAACTTCTTTCTCTTTTAATAGACTTTGAAATTTTGTCATTAAATCCTGGAAGGTTGCTGGGATCTAACTTAAGTATCCAGCAATATTCCCTCCATTCCAATTCTTTGTTATCATCTAACCTATTATTAAAATCAGGTACATAATATAAAACTAAAATCTTTGGTGAAATTCTACATTTAGTTACACAATAATGTTTTCCCCATGTATTATTAGTATCTGTTTTATTTATAAAAAACAAGCATGCTGATTGGACAGCCCAACCACTGTGTCTGTTGTAAATTCATCATATTCCAATTGACAAAAGTCCAACAAGTAAAGTACCATTGAGCGGCCAGACATTCCATTGGTTTATCCTGTGGGACAGACAGAAACCTGCATGATTTTCCTTATATTCTTGTGCTGTCTTTCATAAAAACTGTTTTTTTAAACTGTTAAAAAAGCAGCAAAAGAGATTCTGTGTTCTTCATTGATTCTCCTGCACTGCAGTGATGTACTGTGCAAGCGTGGCAACATAAGTCCCATATGCATACAGAGTACTTCAGTCTAGGGAAGAGAATGCGGATAAGCAATTTCTTTCTTAAATATTGTAATTGTATAACAGCAATAATCCATTTGTGGATACATCAGGATTTGCCTATGGTTGGCTTTGTTTAATCACTCGGGCTTCGCCCTTGTGATCAAACCACATCAACTGTGGGTAAATCCTGATAGACCCAAACACAGATGTGGATTATCATTAATTCATCACACTATTCACATCAGTTTGGGTTCTAAATGTCCTTTTAACTCTTCGGCAGTTTTGCTTGAACCTCTTACCTTTAGGTTTCATCAGCTGAACCAAAATTAAAGTACCCCCATATGTGGAAGCATCCATCAGACTGAATAACATTACCACATGCTTATCTTTATGAATATCAGTTTCCATGAAAAACAGTTTCTGTTTTCTTCACATATGATGATAATGACTCCATAGCTAGCTTACATTTATATATTCTTTCAAACCGAATAATCTTGGATATTTTTATTAACCTCATTGTTACTTTCCTCTTGTATGTACTTTTCTGAAAAAATACTAACAAGACCAAGTCTAGGAAGTAAAGGAGACGAACCACACTCTTTAGGTATAGGACATAATCTTTATTATTGGATACTGTGCAACAGCACAGATGCATTACATAGTATCCCCTGGCTTGCTTTATGGATTCTCAGTGCTGCTAACTCTCTGACAACAGTTTCAATATGCTATACAAGGTAAGCAAATATATAAGTATAAAAAGGACCATCTACAAAGGATAAGACATGGAAGACAGGATGATAACAGCTCTCTGAAGACTGTATAAAAGACGAGGCTCAGCTGTCAGGTCAATACAGCCTTGGAGAACGGGATATCAAGAAGTGTGACTGTATGTATGTGTATGGTGTATGTGTCTATAATGGAAGGTGAGAAAGTATGCCATTTCTGCAGTTCAGCTGGAATTAATAAATTAGACTTCTCCCTATCAACAGAGGTGTGATAAAGAAGTATTCCAATATGGGAGGTGACACATGTTTACATGAAAAGCTGAGCAGACAAGATGCACAAAAGGAATGTAAGACTCTTCAAATCTCAAAATACTGGCAGAGTGATAAATGATGGTACTGGTCTCAATGAATTGCTACCAAAATGTTATAGGCTTTCATTAGTATATAAAGTGGTGCCAAATCTCTATAACACAAAGCAGAAACTAGGTAATTACATCGGTGCTAGTCTCACCTTTCTAAGAAACATTACAGAAAACGGCAGTGGAATGTTAATTCACTGTCTGACAGCATGCTTCACACAGCAAAGGTCTTACTAGTACAGTCTCATTCATTTCTGTGACAAGGTGGAAAATGGGAAAACTGAGGATGTGATGTGCCTGGTATAGAGGACAGAGGGGTGGGGGTTTGCTTCCCACCCTTGCAACAAGTGTGTGATATGTGCTGATTAAAGGGTTTAAAGCCACCTTGCCACAGAAGAAGTACAAATATGAAGTAGAGTAACACTATGGTAAATGAAAACCAATGCCCTAAGTACTATCCAGTACTTGTGCACCTAATTAAGCACCATTGAACAAACATAGGACAGAATTATAGCCACTGACCTTCCAGCAAAATGCTCACTTGACCTTCAGTTAAGCACCTTCTTCTTTAGTTTAGCTGCAACAGCTGCTTTGGAAAAATAACTGCTTTGCATGCATGCACATAAACACATGTACACACAAATACTTTCTCAGGGAAATCATGTTGATAGATTAACACTGCTATCCCCAACAGCAAAAATTCTGAAAATATTTAATTGAAAAACTTATAGATTATTTTTTTTTTTTGCAGCAAGACAAGCTCTCCTGCATCTCCCATGTTGGGGGACACCCCGCCCCCACACCCCGATGTAAAATACCTACTCCAACATCACACAACAGTGGATAAAAGGGATTTCTATACTATTAGTGAATATGCTTTCAGTGAAACATTTTTACTGAAATTACACTTGTCTGGTTTAGTGTTGATTTCTTGACACAGACCTTTACCAGGAGGAGGCAATGGTACCTTCAATACTACAACCCTTTACCTGCTTTCCACTTAGCAGAGTGCCACCAGCCATCACCTCACAAGCTAAAACACAGTTACTGTTCACTTCTAATATGAGTCAGCTATAATAAAAACGTTTGGTAGCTTGCACACAAAGCAGTTTAGTTCTTAGAGAGGTAGAGGTCTACTTGATGTCATGCAAAACAGTGCAGTACATTTATAAGCATACAAAAATCCAGCCACAAACATTTGAAAGTTTTGATTTTACTTGTGTGAAGTCAATGAGTTTCTGAAAAATAAATACAAAATAGGTAAATATCCTCAGGGGAAATAAAAATAAATACATTCAGACAGATAGGATACATAAAAAAACACTTTCTGACAGCTTACTTTCCTACATTCCTACCACTGAAAAAAAAAAATGGTTGCAGTTCCAGTCTGGCCTAGGCACAAAGTGGTTCATGCTAGTGAAAAACAAAGAAACCATCCTTCCTTCTCAAGCAATAGCAGACAAAAAAGGAGTTAACTGATATAACCAAATCCTAAAACTCCAAAGGAAGGTGCCCCTATAAAAGAAGTAGGTGACTTCTGCAGTTCAATGTTCCTGAAGATAATTATTTAGTCAGTTCAATCATGCAGCCTCCAGTATTTGCAAAGCTGAAGCAGTCAGAATTCCATTACTCATCATTCAAATGCATTCAGAGAGGGAAAGACAGTGTGTGTGTGTGTGTGTGTGTGTGTGTGTGTGTGTGTGTGTGTGTGTGTGTGTGTGTGTGCATGTGTGTGTGTGTGTATGTGTGTGTGTGTGTGTGTGTGTGTGTGTGTGTGTGTGTGTGTGTGTGTGTGTGTGTGTGTGTGTGTGTATGACTGTGTGTGTGTGTCTCTGTGTGTGTGTGTGTGTCTGTGTGTGTGTGTGTGTGTGTGTGTGTGTGTGTGTGTGTCTCTGTGTGTCTGTGTGTATATATATATATATATATATATATATATATACATACATATATATATACATATATACATATATATATGGGAACACTTCACAATGCCGAAATCCTGAAAGATAGAATTTCATATGGCCGAGACCATATGATCGAACTTTCGGAATCCCGACATTGTGAACAGAGACTTGCATACAGCACTGAATGGGAGATTTCCCTTTTTCTTGCTGTAGTTCGATCTCGGAGTTGGAATATTTAATGAGTGGGGATGTGGGGGTAAATTGTTGTCTTTTTTTTTAATTTGTTTTGGAATTTTGATATTCCGAAACATCGATCATATGGTCTCGATCATATGAAATCCGATGTTTTGGAATTTCGAGACTTTGAACTGAATCCATATATATATATATATATATATATATATATATATATATATATATATATATATAAATATATATATATATATATATATATATATATATACATGGGTCTATCTGAGTTCATCGACACTTTAAAATACCGACAATGGATTAACCGACACGAGAATGTCGAAGTCACGTCACCGGCCAGAAGATCGACGAGGCAGAAGACCGGCGGAGGAAGACACCGCTGAGAAGCTGTGATGGGGTAAGGGTGCGAGTAAGGTAAGTGTGCGATGCTGGTGTTTAGTAGGGGTAGGGGTGGGATAAGTGAGTTAGGGTTAGGCGGGTTAGGTGAGTGTGCGGTAAGGTAAGTGTGCAATGTTGGTGTTTTGTAGGGGTAGGGGTGGGATAAGTGAGCTAGGGTTAGGGCGGGTTAGGTGAGTGTCTGAGTAAGGTAAGTGTGCAATGTTGGTGTTTTGTAGGGGTAGGGGTGGGATAAGTGAGTTAGGGTTAGGGCGGGTTAGGTGAGTGTGCGAGTAAGGTAAGTGTGCAATGTTGGTGTTTTGTAGGGGTAGGGGTGGGATAAGTGAGCTAGGGTTAGGGCGGGTTGGGTGAGTGTGGGATAGTGAGGGACCTTAGGTAAGGGTTTGGGTCAGGGTTGTGGTTAGTTGTGTATGTATGGGTTAGTGTTTGTTTGTAAGGATTTTGGTGTGCTTGTGTTGTGTGTGTGAGTGTTGGATAGGGGATGTGTTTTGTTTGTTGGTATGTTGTGTCGGGTGTATGCGATGTCGTGTTTGTGAACTGTCGATCTTCTGGCGTCGGTTAAATGAGTTTCGTTGTTTTGGTGTCGGTTAATTCGTTTTCGGTATTTTAAAATGTCGATGAACTCAGATAGATCCATATACATATATATATATATATATAAATATATATATATATATATATATATACATATATATATAAATATATAAATATATATATATATATACATATATATACATACACACATACACAGGTATATACCCACACACGCTATATATATATATATATATATACACATATATATATCAACAGGTGGTTGGTTGGCATAATGGTTAATGTGTTTACCTTGCACACACAAGGTGCAGGGTTTGATTCTCACATGGGGTAATTGGCTAGGCTTAAAATGGCCCAAAAGGGCAATTAGCCTAGTACTACTCTATATATATATATATATATATATATATATATATATATATATATATGATTCACTTTATAATATCAATGGTTTAAAACTTGGAATTTCATATGGTCGAGACCATATGATTGAAGTTTCAAAACTTGAAATTCTGAAACAAAACCAAAATAAAATCATGTTCCTCAACATTTTTGCAAAGGGGTGTGTGTGTGTGTATGTGTGTGTGTGTGTGTGTGTGTGTGTGTGTGTGTGTGTGTGTGCACCCCCCACACCCCCGGCTATTTAAATATACCAATGCCGAGATCACACTACATTGAGGAAAAGGGATCATTTCCTGTTCCACGCTATATGTAGATCTCTGTTCAGAACGTTCAAAGTTTTAAAATTCAATCATATGGTCTCAACCATAGATATTCTGAAGGGATCCCATATATACATATATATATATATATATATATATAGATATATATATATATATATATATAGATAGATAGACAAATGTATAGATAGATATAGATACAAATACTGTATATAGGAACAATCTTAATATTTCCTGATGGCCTGTGACCTCTGCTGATCTGACAGGTCACACTCAGGTACAGGAAGCTTTGTGAAGGAAACACTTGAAATGTGTGACCAAGCTGAAAACATTCCCACTACATTTTGAATAAAAACAGCGTACATTTTGATTACATTTTATGTTCACAGCTGCCCAGCTTTAGATCAATATAGAATAATACAAAACAGCACAGAGTAAGACATATTTGCTTATTTCAGACAGACCATTTACATTTTAATCTTATGTTGTAACTCTGTTAACACATATACACAGTTAATACAATTTCAAATTGTATCTCTGTATCATGGAGTTCGGGGTGGCCTTCAATACTATTTTTCAGAAAAGGTTTTGAGTAGATCATAAAATAGTAGAACAGATTGAACACTGACTGTATGATTAAGATCAGTGAGTAATTATTACAGTGGAACTCTCTCAAGAAGTCATTAAACAGTGGAATTCCACAGGATTCAGTGGAAAGTCCAGGTGTGTTTAGCAACACTGTCAACTGTTACACTTGTTTCAGAAAGAAGAGAACTGACATGTTGATGATGCAGTGGCTGGTGCAGTAGTCACAGATAGAGGGGACTGGTACCAGAAAGGCCTGCACTGTATGGCACAGCTTGAATTTTATCAAAAAATGTGCAAGGTTACGACCTCTGGAGAAGACTCTAAGAAAACGTGCAGGCTTAATGGGAAGACTGTAGGCAAGAGAGAAGGAAAGTATTTAAGGATGATAATCATATGTAGACCAAATTACAGGATGTGTTGGGCAAATCAGGTTGATCAGGAAGACACTGGATGAACAACATGAAAAATGCAATGCAAGATGCTAAGAACTTCCACTCACTGCACTCCATACTATAAGGTCATTTCAGGTGTACAATGGTCTGTTCTGGAGGCTACACACTGTAGGAAAATAGATCTCACAGGAAACATGCAACTCAAAAGTTACAAAAATTGTATATGGAATGGTGGGTATAGGGTATAAGAACAGATTTAGAAAGTAGGACATAAAACATTAGAAAGAGAACAGAAAAGCCTAAACATACCAGACTGTCTAGAAACAGATATGAGAGAATAAGAGAAGGGGACATGACTGGCAACTATGAGAATGATACCTTAAATTACGTTTTAGACAATACTACTTCACTGAGAGGGGAGTGCAACATTAGGACGACTGCCAAATATCAGAACTTCATTAATCATGCTCTCAATGAAAACATATTAGATGCAGTGGGTAACTGAGATACGGGTACTTCTCCTTACTCCAAATATTATGTCAGTAGTATAGTATTGGGTCACCCTCCCACCCGCTTCCAAAATAAATAGATACAACTCTTTCAATTTGACCTAAGATACATTTGACCACATTTTCTGATCTAAGGTTCTTTCAGTAAAGTAACTGTTGACTGATTCCAGAGTACAAGTGATACCACCCTGGAATATATTGGGTGAAGCAGTGTAAGTCATCAAAACGTTCTAACATGATTAGGTCAGAACAAAATAAGGAATGAAGAAGGGGAAATGCATCTGTATGGGAGACTGTTGCAACAGGCAAACTGGCATGAAAGACCACAGGTCTTTTACTGACATCTCTAACATTTTGATAATTCTCTGGTTCAGAATG